>NW_024412404.1:16225936-16292437 GCF_014898765.1 Herpailurus yagouaroundi | reverse complement strand
GCGAGAGAGAGAGAGAGAGAGACACACCCAGGCACCCCAAGAAGTTTGTTGTTTTTAAGTTTGTGGTAATTTGTTTCAGAAGCAATAGGAAACTAATATACCCATGTAAAATGTCCAGCCATTTAATAATTATCAACACAGAGAAACACTGAGAAGTCAGGCTTCTCCATGGAGATGGTATTCGTGTCTTCCTGAAAAAAATGTGGTGTCTGCATGTAATAAAGCCAACACACAAGAGGGAGAGGGAACACACCAGGAAACCTGGAATTAGAAGCAAAATTTAACCCTGACGTTTTAACACCTGAATGAGGAAAGTATCTGAAGCATCATGAATTTTTCACCTCTGCCATAAAACCTTTCACAGCACCTTCAAATCAGATGGGCCCTGGTGAAAGGTTTTAACAAGCCAATAACCCATGTGGTACGTCTCAGAAAATGAACCTTCAATTCTCTTAATTTTCCAGTTAAATGAATCTGATATTCTCCACAGAGAGGGAATTAACCCCCACCAAACCAAGAAAACCCCTTTTCCACATAACTGATACAGTAAAGATAAAACTTGGCTTTGTAATGGTCTCATTACTCTTGTTGCAAACCATCTGTCAAATTTTGTTTAACAAGATGGATAAACTCAAGAGAAATAACAGTTTTCTGAAACCCTCATGTCCACACAGGTACACTTTAAATGAGCTATGCTTGACAAGGCACGCGTGCATACACACACATACACACACACACACACACACACACACTCAATTTCTTGGCAATGCAGTCTTGCTTAAATACACAATCATCAAGCCCAGAAAGAGATGCAAATCATTCTTCCTCCTTATCCACCCCCTCCCATTTTGCTCCTCTGGGAACTAAGACCCAAACCAGTTCTGCTCCCAAGAACACTCACAACCCATAGTCCTCCTAAAACAAACAGCACATAAATCAGCAACAAAAACTAACCTGACTTCCAACCAGCCCATTCCAACATTAATAGTGCCTTTGTTGTCAATAAACCTAGATTTGACTTCTCCTATTTTTATGTGTATTTATACATTACTAATGCTTTTTCTGAAGCAAAATGGTCAAAGTAATAGTCTACACTGAGCACACTCCATCAGCTGGAAAAAAAAAGATACAGTTCAAATTGAGTAAAGGAGAGAGAACTACTAGCTGTGAATACACAGGCATTTCCCATTTCTGCTTGATCTCCAGTACCTACACCTTCTACCCCTCGTACTCAGAGTGAGCAAGTACCATGTAGACTTTATGCTGCAGTCAATCAGAGAGATGGAAAGTGGAAGTCACAGCTCAGAGGAGCCATTCTATCAAGCTGTGCCTATTCTTTAGAGGCTCGAGTACTGATGTATTTGTCCACACTGGTAGAAGTATAGAGGTGGGGATAGTGGTTTACTAAGTGAGAAACTACTCTAAACCAGATACATGACAGAACCCTTCAGCTCCTCAGGAATGCAAAGAACTTTCACAAGCAATAGTTTGGGAAACAAGAGAATTTCCCCAACTTCAGACCAAGCTAGGATACGATGCTTGCTAGAGGAGGTGGAAGAGTGAGCTCTTCACAGAGGAAAGCAGAGGAGGAAGAAGCCAGGATTTAACATGAAGCTGCACTTCTTTCTTTGCCCAGAAACCATTAAGACGAAATTCTCTCCTGCAGGGAGTTTGGAAGGTGAAGGGTTTGGAAGGTGAAGTGCCTCAACAGAGAAAAAGTATGACAATTCCAGTTTCTCAAGCCATCCAACAACTTTCAGATTCCTGGTTCAAATGGTTCAAATTATGGGTTGTTTTTACACAACTCAGGAGATAATGAGAAGCATTATAGGGACAGGCCATGTCTGTCACATTGAGATGGGGACAACAGCCCCTGAAACGTCACGGCATTCCCCAAGCTGGCCCCATTTGCAAACAGACACATAGGGTCCCACCCTCCATCACAAGTTCATGGCAGGTAAGAGCAGGAAGGCACCTGAGACACTGCCTTATCCAACTGCTCACTTCATTATCCCAACAGTGGCTCACAGTCCCACAATACACTAAGGGTAAAGTTACAACCAGAATCCTGGTTTCCTCACTCCTCCTGTATTTTTTTCTAACATTTATTTATTTTTGAAAGATAGAATATAAGCAGGGGAGGGGCTGAGAGGGAGGAAGACATAGAATCAGAAGCAGGCTCCAGGCTTTGAGCAGTCACAGCACAGAGCCTGACATAGGGCCCAAACTCTGGAACCCTGAGATCATGATCTGAGTCAAAGTTCCACACTTAACCATCTGAGCCACCCAGGCACCCTAGTCCTGTATTTTATTTTCAATCCAAAAATGTTGGGGTTCCGCCCAAAGTCAATTTAACAGGCACAAGTGTGGATGCAGTGGGAACAAGGAAGGAGATGTTGCTCTGCTACAGTGTCAGTTGCCCTTTCTTTACCCTCCCTGGATCCAGCTAGGAAATGAGCAGGTACAAACGCAGACCAGTGCCCTGGCCTGTTAGGCATTATGTAGCAATTTCAGAGGAGAATGATCTACTCTCCTGCCTCGAAGACCATTCCGGTCCTATCCTTCTGGGGCTTGCTCAATTCTTCCCACCAACTTCCCTTCCATCTCTATGGCCAACGCCCCTTCCTCTTTCCACCTTGCCATCAGACCAGTCTCCTCCTTCCCCACAGGAATAGTCACATACCATGATCTGTTTAGTGGACTAAGAGGAAACTCACACTTAGGAGAACAAGTCTGTGGTCACAGAGGGTTTCAGCTTGAAGCTGGTAGATTTATCCCCATTCAAATCTCAGTCATCTTGGGGCGCCTGGGTGGCGCAGTCGGTTAAGCGTCCGACTTCAGCCAGGTCACGATCTCGCGGTCCGTGAGTTCGAGCCCCGCGTCAGGCTCTGGGCTGATGGCTCGGAGCCTGGAGCCTGTTTCCGATTCTGTGTCTCCCTCTCTCTCTGCCCCTCCCCCGTTCATGCTCTGTCTCTCTCTGTCCCAAAAATAAATAAAAACGTTGAAAGAAAAATTTAAAAAAAAAAAATCTACAAATCTCAGTCATCTTTCAGAATGCAGCTCAAATCCCACCCTTCCACAAGAAACCTCTCTCCTATCTTCATGTGTTTAGACATGTTGGATCACCCTACCCTCTTCTAGTGCTCTAAAGTAATCCTAACAGCCAACATGTCAGGAACAAGTTTTAGTACAAAACTTTGTGACATACACGACCACTTCTCAGGGAACCACTAGCATCTATCTCTCCTTTTCTTCACCTCAGACTCTCTCCTCCCCTGAGCCCAGAAAATCTTTATTATGCCAAGTCAGCCAGTTCCTCTATCATCATGCAGTCTTCCACATCTTTTTTTTCTTACACTTGGGCCTAAACTTTTGAAATTCAGAAGCCAGGATCAGAGTCTCTCTTCTGTTTTCTGCTGTGCCATCACTTAAAGTAAACATCAAATACTGAAGCTGACAGGAAGGACAAGGAGTGCAAAGAAATGTAGATTGAAAAAAAACAAGCTCAGTGACCATCTCAAACTCATTATCCTGTCATACAAACATTTACTGAGCATCTCTTCAGTGTTGGGTACTTTGATAGACATTTTCATTTCTATTCTCTCATTTCAGCTAACAACAGTCCTGTCTCCATGTTACAGAAAAATAAGTGGACCCAGATGGCCAACAACCTCCTCAGAGCCACACAGTCCATGTGCCCTCTGCCTTGGGTAGGTGCACAGGCCTCAAGACTGGAGCCTAAACTCATTCACATGCAGGGTAGTAAGGCAGAGTGATTAAGAGTAAGGGTCCAAGTTCAAACACCACCACCTACTAGCTGGGTCCAAACTAGGTGACCTCTCTGAGATTGTTTCCTCATATGCAAAATAGTGATAACTGTTCATACCTACCAACCTACCTCCCTCCCCCACTGGATTGTCAGAGAACTAAATACCTAGAGAAGTAATAAAAACTACATCTGGCTCAGAACAGACCCTTAATCGGTGTGAGCCACCACCATCACCACCACCATCTCCCCAAGCCAGGGCTGGACACACAGGGGAGGATACACTGCCCACCGCAGCCAACACCACAAAAAGTACCAGATCAATGAAGGAATTCCTCTTGGGTCCCAACATGTGCATCTGAGAGGGGTGTATCATGGGGGCGGGGGGGGGGGGTGCTGCTTTTACAAGCCAGCCTCACTTTGGGACTCCATGTTATCTCTACCCAACTCCCAACTTATGCATGCTTTCCTTACTCCTCCCCCAAAGTCAGGCATGCCTTAACAACTGCACAGTGACCCACTTCTGAGAGACGTCCACCCTGTACTGCATCCCCAATTAGACTACTAGCCCCATGAAGATGTGGATGGAATCCAGGGCATAAATATGATTTCCCAGTTACCTAAAACTGGAGATGGAACTTGTGGATGTGCATCCCACCTCTGGGCTTTTGGACCTGGCACAAGCAAAGTAACAGTCCTTGCAGTGTATGTGACTCATGTCCTATTACTCACTGGCATCAACGTTATTGGTCTAGGACACAAATACTAGCTGGCAGGTAAATTAATTCAAGGCTGAAACGACAGTTTCTTATTATTTCATTTTCATCTATGGAAAACCTATGCATTCTTTCTGGCGTGGTGAGCCAGAAGACACAACAAAAGTTTAAGTCCTAGTCAGCAGGAAGAGGAGGGACAAGGACCACACACATCAAAGAGAATGTGAGAAAGCAAGAACAGATTCTGGATGGTTTTAGGAAACTTCAGGGTACAAAGCTCAATCCTTCCTCCATTCTCACCATGAAAATTCACAGGTTTCCACCATGAGAGTGAGCTTAGTGGCCAGCAAATCCAGCCACCTTTTACAGAGAAAGGGAATCCAGAAAAATGAAATGACTCACCCAAGGTCTCCTGACCCAAGGAGAAATGAGCATTCAGTGAAGTAAACTAATGCAATGGAAAAGATGGTCAATCTCAGCTAAGGACATATGGACACCAATCCCAGCTCTGTCCCTGATCAAGACACACTACCTCTCTTGGGCCCAGGACTGTAAAATGAAACCTGGAAGAAAAGAACAGCAAATCACGGCATCAACAGGTCAGAGACCTTGCTGGCAGTAACATTCAGGGACCTTCAGATTCCCCTAGTCTTACAGTCTAGGGTTCTTTCTAGACACAACCGTAAGAGTAGTACTCCAAATAAAACACACACACAATTATACAAAAACACATCTATGTTAACAGAAAGCAGAAGAGAATTTTAAGTCCCTTAAGAGCTTGGAGTTTAACATTCGTTTTTTTTCCTCCTCTCTCCTGGTAAACTCGCTTAAGTGTTTTACACACACACACACACACGTAGACTGGGACTTTTTCATGGCCATTTGGGTTTCTGTTCCCAGGCAACACTGCTCCAAGGAAGAGGGAATGTCAGCCAGCAACGGTGGCCCATGAGGGCCAACAAAGAGGGGCCAAGCACTCCCACTGTCACCACCCTGAAACACCTGGTCGGGTCTGATTAATGAGATGAGGACCAGATGCTAAAAATGTCTGCTAAATTAAAAGAAAAAAGAAACAAAGAGAAAAGGAAAGGAAACCAGAAGCCTGCCTTTAATACAGTGCACTTTGTTATCTGTAATGTCTTTCAACCACAGATAACAGAATCAACCACATGGAATCTAAGATGCATGCCAGGTGAAAAAACATCATAAAGACATAATAAAAAGTTCCACCAGTGCCCATAAATTGCTGGGGGACTGTTGCAAGGGCAGAACCATAAATTCTTGATGTTTCCCAAATTAGAGGGTACCAACACGTATGCAGATATATTTGTGTGGGTAATTGAGGGCTAAAAAATCTTACATTAAACACAGCTACCTCCTCCAAACGCTGTTAGGGGAGCCTCCAACAGGCACACACATACAACACACACTGTAGGAATTCAATTTGGAAACCATCATCTAAAGCACAGAGGAGAACAGGAAAGTCATATTGCTATAATGCTTAGATTATCAATCATCTTGACAGTTTATTGGCTTTATCACCACACATACCATTAAAATGATGTCTGGCCTAGACTGTCAGGAGCAAACATTAAACAGACCAGGATTAAAAAGCAGATCCCAAACAGCACTCCAGTCAAGTTTCCCTTCCACTCTGAAATTAGTTAGAGCTGACTAAGAAACTGGCGCTAGACTTTGAAGAAATATACAGCCCAAAAGGCTGCGAGTCAACTCAGACCTGAGGAGCTGATAGGTAGTGTCATGTTATGGCAAATCTGACTCTCCTGAGGTTGATTTATCACGCACTCTGTGCAACAGAATGATTGCTAATGGTGGAAGCGAGAAGGGGAGGGGGTGGGGAAGAAAACACCACCACCGTAATTTGCCTCTTCTTGCAACCAAGGGCTTGCATCAAAAGGGCCAAGCGAGCTCCCTGAAGTGGGGTAGGAATGCTAATAAATTCACACTACTGAGCAAACATATTAACATTACCCCCACACAGGTTATTAAAGTAATTTTACAGATTCAGAAGAACCGAATAGGCAGCGGAAGAAACATTCATAATTCAAGAGCTCTAGACAGCGAAAGAGTTACGAACCCTATACGTTTTTAAAATGCTTCTGCATGTGTCACTTTGGCAAGGAAATCTCAACACAATTAAAACTATACTAGCACATCAATAGGGCTCAATTGAGAGCTGTGTACCTGCCTTTTACTAGGCCAGGGCTTTATAGATGCCTCAGGAAGAAAGGGGAAATGGGAAATTCACTGCTAATTAAAGGGAACCTTCTGTGCCCAAGGAAAAAATGGTGGCATTTCTAAAATATCTATAAAAGAAACACGTTTTCGAATCTCTGCCAAGGGTTTGGCTTTTTCACAGCCCGTAGAACTGTTCCGTGTTTGTTTGGAAGTTACAGAGCCATTCTGTTTGTGATTAATAGTTCGCTTTCCAGTACAAATAAGTCATTAAGAAGGGTGGGGTGGGGTGCAGGAGAGAACGGACAGGGTAGGAACTGGCCCTGAAACAATGCAAGTGAGCAATTCTTACCACATTTTCCAACGTTTTCACTCCCTTATTTACCCAAGTGGGGTCCATGCCCTCCCCACTGGGTGACTTCAACATGACCCTCTGAGTGAATACACTCATTGGGACACCGCATTAGAGGCCCTTTCTCTTGTGCCTTTCCCCCAAGCAGACTTAGGGATACCTGGGGAATTCTGTTAACTCATCACTCACTACAGGTTCTGGAAAGGGATGGGACAAAAGCAGCTATAGAACATCAAGGAGCAGCCTCAGCAGTGTTCCTGCTCTTATTGGGATATCTCTGACTCCCCCATGGGCCATGCTGCCATTTTGTGACACTCCAACCAGCCTTCCTTTTCCAAGCAGTGAAGTCTTTGTTTCATTGGTTATAGGTTGAGGGAGAATAGTGGCAATACACCATTGATGCAGGGGGAGGGGAGGTAATTCCCTGTACATCAGATGTCCCCAGAAGAAAAAATAAAAGTGTAATGCCAGACCCAAGGCTTATATACAGCTGAGCAAATCCTGAACTTTACACGTGAACATCTAGGTTTGGGAAACCAGACAAGACCCACCCCATCCTCAAGCTTGCATACATCCAACAATGTCCTAGCCTTATACAAGAGCCAGGAGAGAAATAACTAGGGGGAAGGACAGCCAGCATCCAAGCTCCTCACGCCATAAACTTCCTCTGCCATCACCTCTGGCTCAGATTTCTGAAGCACTTTCACGATCAGTGAAGAGGAAACCTCCCACAACTGGCCCTCCACACACACCCCCAACCAGAAAATGGACACAATTGCCACTTTCACACTTCAAGATATCAAGGCACCACGAACTCCATGGGAAGGGGACAAGTGTAGCTACCAGTCAATGAAATCATTCATGAAGGTCACTGGGCACCTGCTAAGGGACTAACATGGTATTGAGCTTTGTTATGAACATATGAGACTCTGAGGAGCATGGTCATGTACCCACAGAACCTACAACCAACCCAGCTAGGGGACATGACTGGCTTATCACCAAGAAGATGGAGATTTTCTGCTCTTTCCACCAGCCCCTGAGCTCCTGCAGTGCAGGGACTATGTCTCATTGATTTGGTGTAAAACCTACCAAGAATTAATGAAATCATCTATGAATGAGAAAATGAATGATTTTTTAATCAAACGATAATATGTGCAAAGGCAGAACTGTTAGTTGGCTAGGAAGTCCCACCTTGGCTGCCAATTCAGGCCCTTCTTCCAACAAGTGGCTGTAAGAAATAAGACAGTGAAGCAGGATGCTGCATCAACTCATTCTCTTTCCTCTGAGTCCTCTTAGAACACTCTTCTTCCCCTGCCACACCTTCACAAAGGTGACATCCAGGTCATACCAAGCGCCAGTGTGGGGTCCCCATGGCTGTCTATGATCACAACAGTAAGGCAGGCTAACATTAGCAAGCAAGGGAGAACTACTAAGAAATGACAAAATTGGGGTTATCTTAGCCTCTAATACTTCTGCTTTGTTGCCATCTATCCTAGAAATGGCTCTTAAAGATTCCCAAGTGTCACCACAACACAAAGCTCACTGGGGTTTTCTTATAAAAAAAAAAAAATAAGACTTTTTTTATTAACTTGTTTTATTTTTTATTTTTTTCAGTTTACATCCAAATTAGTTAGCATATACTGCAACAATGATTTCAGGAGTAGATTCCTTAGTTCCCCTTATCCATTTAGCTCATCCCCCCTCCCACAACCCCTCCAGTACCCTCTGTTTGTTCTCCATATTTATGAGTCTCTTCTGTTTTGGCCCCCTCCGTGTTTTAATAGGATGTTTGATTCTTTCCCTTATGTTCATCTGTTTGGTCTCTTAAAGTCCTCATATGAGTAAAGTCATATGATTTTTTTCTTTCTCTAATTTCACTTAGCATAATACCCTCCAGTTCTGTCCACATAGTTGCAAATGGCAAGATTTCATTCTTTTTGATTGCCGAGTAATACTCCGTTATATATATATATATATGTATGTATATATATGTATATATATACATACATATATATATGTATATATACATATGTGTGTGTATATATATACACACACATACATATATACACACACCACATCATCTTTATCCATTCATCCATCGATGGACATTGGGGCTCTTTCCATACTTTGGCTATTGTGGATAGTGCTGCTATAAACATGGGGGTGCATGTGTCCCTTTGAAACAGCACACCTGTATCCCATGGATAAATGCCTAGTAGTGCAATTTCTGGGTCGTAGGGTAGTTCTGTTTTTAGTTTTGAGGGACCTCCATACTGTTTTCCAGAGCGGCTGCACCAGCTTGCATTCCCATCTCCCATAGTACTCTTTAAACAAACACTGAACGGAAATCAGATAGGCAATGATTTGAAAAGCTAAATAGAGGCACCTGGGTGACTCCGTTAAGCAAGTGACTCTTGATTTCAGCTCTAGTCATGATCTCACGGTTCATGAGTTTAAGCCCCAGGTTGGGCTCTGGCACTGACAACCAGGCCTGCCTGGGATTCTGTCTCTCCCTCTCTCTCTGCCCCTCCCCACCCTCAAAAATAAACTTAAAAAAAGAAAAGAAAAGCTAAATCATGCAGCATAGGAGTTAAACAGAAAAGACAGGCCATCAGTGTAAGAACTGTTATTACACAACGCAGTAACAGGAACCATAATGTTAGAATTCACCTTAAAAAAGCAGCTGGGGTTGGAGCATCAGGGACAGCTTTATGAAGTAGGTAAGAATCAGCAGGTCTTTGAAGCATGTGTACAGAGGGAGAAGGGCATTCCAGGTAGGAAGAATATGGGTGTCGGGGGGGCAGGGGGTACAAGTAAGAATACTGCAGTGGTAGACTAAGAGGGTAGAGAGGAGAGTCAAGGGAACGAAGACAGGATGAGGGAGAGACTGTAAAGATCCCAAGCAGATCATGAAATGAACACCAAACACTGAACTCCTGATTTTCTCCTACCAACTGGTCTCCTGGTGTTTTCTTTCAGTGACTTCATCATCATGGTAGGAGCAGCTGGTTGTCCCCTGATATCTACAGCTATGTGTGGTTATCCAATTAAGTTACAACCCGCGGGTCCATAAGCCACTTCTAGGTGGTGACTCTGAAGAGAAGGTACACATTTGGACTGTGATAAGAAAGAGCATTCTATTTCCATCTTGTTTAGCCACTTGGGAGTCTTGTTTAAACAGCCAAACCTGTATCAAAACTACAACTATCATTTTTCATCCAGTTTCGAAGCCAGGCATTCAGATATCAGGCTGGACTCTGTCCTCTTCCCCATCGTCTGCATAACCTCTCTTTCACCAAGTTCTTCTGATGTCAATTACCATCTAACACTCACATTTGCCCTCTTTATTCCACCTCACCTCAACAGCCAAGTACATGACCTACCCCCACAAACCTTAAGAATTTCTCAAATCCATTATCACAGAAGAATTCTTTCTCCAGACACAAATCCCATCATGCCCCCTAATGAAAACTCCCAATGGTTTCCCTTTTTTTTTTTTTTGGCATAACAAAAATCTTCAGCACATACTATAAGGCTTAGCACAGTCTGATCCTCATCTGCCTCCTCTATACCACACTCCACTCCCCAACCTTCTATTAGTCTCCCTAGTAACTACCATGCTGTCTCCCCACACATGGGGCCTTTGTACATGCTGTTCCCACTGTCTAAAATGTCTCTTCCTCCCCTTATTTACATAAGTCCTACTCATCCTTCAGATCTTAACTCAAGAAACACTTGGTTAGGGAAGACTTCCCTGACCTCTTACCAGGTCAACTCCCCCTATTATAACATGCACCAATATTTATGCACAAATACATAAATGTGCATACGTAAAAACAAAAAAAACAAAAAAAAACAAAAAACAAATACGTACATTTATACCCATGAGGCTTCCTTAAAGTATTTCTCTTTATAATTGGCCAAGTATCTGGCATGCCTTGTTTTCTATTAATCCAACAAAATACAGAATGAATAGAACATCTATCTGATTAATGTGAGTCCATTGTTCCCCACCCAAGACTACATGGTCAGTGAGGGTAAAGACCATCTTTATTGTTGCTCACCCACATCTGAATCTCTGGAATCTAGGATGTTGCATGGTACAGAGGCACTCAAATATTTAACACATGAATGAGTTCATATGAAAGTTAATGGATGGCTCTGGTACCTTTCATGGATTTTACTTTATTAATACCCCTTATCCATCTGGTTCCTGGGTAATCATACACCTATGTTTGTTCATCTTTCCAAACAAAGCCAAGGCTCTTAGAACTCTACAGTACTGGCAAAATATCCTTACCCTGCCTCCCCTCCCTCTTTCAGGTTCTGCCTGGAAAAAGACAACCTTCTGTGGGAGAGTGGCTCCTTGGGCACCCGATTCCGAGTGCAACTATTGTCCTATCAGGGGGAAAAAAAAAACAAGAATAGAGTATCACTGGTATTTAATGACCCACTAGACAGCCACCTTGATGCAAACCAGAAGGTGGTTAATGCTCTAACAAACTGATGCTAAACCAAGGTAACAGAGGGCATCAAAAGGATTAAGGCTTCTATAAACCAAGAGTCAGGTTTATAACACTAGTATTTCATTAACTGAGCGGGAAATAGGGCATACCAGATTCCTGACCAATTATAAAGCAGCACAATGGAATCACAGCGGCTGTGGCAAGTTCCCCAAATGTCTGGGTCCACAGGCCTGATGTCATCCACATCCCAAAAATGACAAATCTTCCTTTCAGTATCCACCACCATCACCACCACCATTGACGTATAATACAACACTCTCAAGCAGGAGAATCTCCAACTTTGCAACTGCACAATGAAGTGTTCTGGAAGAAGCCAATTGAAACCATCCTAAATACCAGCTGGCTTCGTATTCAAATGCAAACTTGTTTTTAAAGGAGACAGGCACGATTGTGGTACCTGTAATAAAGAAAATGGGCTATTAACTGACAGTAGGTATCCTCACCTTCAAAACATGCATTCCCTAGAGAAAGCAGTTCCTCCCTGGCTTTTGTACTTTTACACGGTGACCATAAAAAAGTATTTATGGGCTTGTGTACCATCTTGTTCTGCCACAGAGAGACATTTCCATGTTCGAGCCTCTCAGGTTAAATTCAAGAAAGGCAACAAGTGATTCAGAGGAGTGGCACCACAGGTCACAGGGTGGTGTGGACACAGAAGCATCACAGGAAAGGGACAGTTGCCTCTGCCTAGAGACTGCAGGACTGGAGAGGGGAGAACTAACACTAGTCACAACAAGAAAGGAAATGCACCCGGTTGAGCCTGGAGAGGCCTCTGAACCCCTTGGACGAAACACCAAAAGTAAACTTAGGACAAAGCTTGCACCTGCCTGAGAACTAGGGCCAACCAGGCCCACAGGCCATTGATGCCAGAAGTTTATGATCCCCACTTCTTCCCAACAAAACACCGTGGTTTGGCAGGGGCTCTTACCTCATTCTGCCCGAGAGTGTACACACACACAGACCAACTATCCCATGAACTGAAGTCAGAGGGTAATGCTAAAGGGAAAAAAAAAAAAAATCTAGGGGCACCTGGTGGCTCAGTCAGTTAAGCGTCTGACTTCAGCTCAGGTCATGATCTCACGGTTTAAGTTCGAGCTGTGTACCGGGCTCTTTGTTCAGAGCCTGCTTCATACTCCTTGTCTCCCTCTCTGCCCCACCTCCACTCTCTCTCTCTCAAAAATAAACATTTAAATTTTTTTTAAAAAAGAAAAAAAATCTAATAAACAAGAAGGAATATAACCTGTTCTCTGTACCAAGTAGGTCAATAATCACCTCCCAAACTATGCTCACACCTGGGGAATGGGGAAATGGATCATCTTCAATACCCAGTGCTACAGAAAAAATGAGGCTACACCACTGTTCTGTTCTCATCTTCCTGGGCACACACCTGGACTTCATTTCCCAGACTCCCTTCAAGAAAGTGGGGCCACAGAACACATTCTTACTGGTGAAATGTGAAAAGAAGGGAGGTGCACAACTCTGGGGCTGAGGCATTTAAGTGTTAGTTTGTCTTCTCCATATTTTCTCTCCCCATCCACTAGAAGAATTAAGGAGTCTCCAACAAGAGAGCAAAGGGAAGGTGTAGAGAAATCATTCCCGGGCTCCTGAATGATGTCAGGAAACAACTCTCCTTCCCCAACTCTCTTCCTCTCATACACACACCCTCTGCTTTAGACTGGAGAGCAATGAACAGATTTATATCATGTTAGGCCACTACGATTTGGGGGCTTGTTTAATAGGAATTAGTCTTCTCTGGCTAATAGAATAATTCAAACTTCATTAGCATCTGGTTTGAGACCTATATTGGTTATGTTTATTTGTATAGCAGATCCACCCTCCTGATTATGCTGGGCTCTGGTTAATGTTAATACTTGGTTTGTATTCTCTCTGCTAGGTCATGGAGTCTAGGATAAAAATTTCACCATGGAAAATCTTCAATACAGAAAAGCCACCAGCAAATATTCATGAGCTGACCCCACCTCCACGTCTATAGACAAGCCCACTCCCTCTTTCGAGTTCCTTCTGGTCTCTCTTGAAATGGACAAGACACACACATGGAGCCCACCACTTTTACAGATGTATTAGGTCACTTAGATCTTTACTGGTAAGAAAAAAATATACACCTATCAGGCAAATAAGGGAACATGTTTTACAACGGGATAAATATGAATTCCAATCAATGGAACAAGAGGTTATCCACTCTCAACGGAGACTGCAAATCAAAAATGCTTGTTTCAAAGAAAAAATAATATACAGTTTACTCAGGATGCTTATTTATCATAGGATTAGAAAAGGGTAAACCAGAGACAGACTTCTGGTAGAGCTAGAGTGATAGATAGAAAAGGCAAAGAGATGTGTTTAAAAAAAAAAAAAAAAACAGCACCCCAGCACCCTGAATCCTGGAGGACCCCAGAAGCCATACTTTGGTTTGAAGCCCAGATGTGCATTCTTTTTTTTTTTTTTTAATGTTTTATTTATTTTTGAGACAGAGACAGAGCATGAACAGGGGAGGGGCAGAGAGACAGGGAGACACAGAATCGGAAGCAGGCTCCAGGCTCTGAGCCATCAGCCCAGAGCCCGACGCGGGGCTCGAACTCATGGACCGCGAGATCATGACCTGAGCTGAAGTGGACGCTTAACCCACTAAGCCACCCAGGTGCCCCCAGATGTGCGTTCTTAAAGGAGGTCATGAAACTGGCACCCCCAGTGGCAAAGTCTATTTCTTACAACAGATACAACCAACTAAGGGATCTGAGCATGCGTCCAGGAGACCAGTAGCAGGTAGCATGGCCTCATTCTGGAGCTGGGGAAATCAATCCTAACAGATCAACTCACATTGCTAAGTATTTACTGATTATCTAATATCAGTTGAAAACCTGTAGGAGAAACTGAATTTGACTACTTCAGAGCTGAAAGAACTCTTAGCATTTGTCACTTCTCAGCTGTGAATCCTTGTTTAACCTCTCAACCTCAGTGTCTTCATCTGAAGCTAATAGATGCAAAGCATTTAGCAAACGTGAGCCAACAATTTATTTCAGCTGTCACCAGAACAGTAACCATCCCAAAGAGCTCAACTACATGTGACTACAGTGTTCCACAGAGCTAAGCAAGTCACTGAGTGCCCTCCTGACTACCACAAAAGATGGAGGATCAGTCAAAGGAGACTCCAGCCTCCCACCCCACTCAGAAGCAGCTCAGTTTGGGGCTGTTTGTTCTACATACTCAAATCCTATATAACCTGCCTTTTGCTTGGCAGGAAAAAAAAATGTTTAAGAAACACGAGTTTAATCCCCCTCACCTTTTTGGGTTTTTTTTTTCCCCCCTTTCCTCCCAACCACTGAGGAAACTGGAAGTTGGGCAGAAGTTAATGTATGTTTACTGACTCCTGGTTATCTTTCCATTGCACCAGGCTGGACACTGGGAATGAGCAAGGTTTCTTCTCCCAGCCTAGTCTGCTGCTGTAGTGTGCAGATCTTGGCTCTGACTAAAGACCATCTCTGCAAACTCTGCTACTGCAGGGAAGACCAGTGGCCTTCCTTCTCTTGGGGTGCAAACATCCCCTCCCACTCCTAACCTATCATGAGCACCTCCCTATTGGCTATGTTAGATGGGGCTGTCTCCATGCCAAAGGCACTACTCAGGCAGGCTCCAGACCTGAGTCATAGTACCAGGATAATGATAGTCATGATAGTCGTTTAAATACATTAGCAGTAAACCACCCTTTGTCGAGCATTTACTTTTTGACAGGCTCTATGCTAAGCACTTTGCACCCACTTTTCCATGTCAGCTTCAGCACAACTCTGAAGCAAGCTGCCATTGTTAACTCCATCTTACGGAAAAGGAAATGGAGGTCCACAGAGCAGAAACTAGGCCCACTCACCCAGCTGGCAAGTAGAAGCCAGAGTCTGACCACAGGCAGGTTGGTTTCATTTCCCATCCTCCTCAGCAGTCCATGCACTGTTTCCCAACCACACATCCAGACCGGCAATGAGAAACCAACACCATAGCCTGCCAAGGATAGCTGCATTTTAGGACAAGGTCAATACTGGGGAAGATGGCAGACACATGGGGTAGAAACTACTCATCCCAAGAAAACTGGCTGCAAAACCAAACTGTCAGTGCCTCTGATCCATCCAGAACTGCCAGGGAGAAGAGACTTAAGGAAATGCCTAGACTTCACTGTCCAGGTCATTTCCATCACCTCCCTTCCTTCTAGCCTCCAGGTTCCCATTTCCCACATGGTCCTGCTTCATACAGCACACAGTAGGCACTCAACTATGTCCATCTACCTGGCTGCTTTAGGAGGCAACCCCACAGCACTTCCTGGGGTTCATCTTCCCCAAACTAATAACTCAACCCCCTCTCAGACTTCTCAAAGAAGGTCACACCCCTGCCACTGCTTTGCCAACTTACCCCATCCTCCCTCCCCCATTTAATTTCCCCCATTATGCCTGGATCAGTTTCCTCACCCTCTGCTAATTCCTCTCCCTCTCCGGTGTTTATACCCTTCAGATGTTTGCAGGCTATTATCATGTACCCACTTAGTCAAGCAGCACACATTAAGTTCTTTTCATCTTTCCTCATAAATCAATCCCTTAATCCCTCCAAGCCCTTTAATCGTGCTAGCTGCTCTTCTCTGAACTCTGGCCAGTTTCCCCAAGTCTCTGATAATGTTGTGACACGAGGCTGAATGCAAGGCTCCAGCTGCTGACTCTCCAAGCTCCCTGTGTCAAGGAGCTCCGCGCACGCACATGGCTCCATCTGGGAAGATGGACACCTTGCCTTACTGCTCCCAGTGTCCTTCCTGCAGCCATATCATCATGAAGTGACTGTGGCTGTCCACAGACATGCACATTCTGTGCCATGCAGAACTTTAAGGGGGTTTAAAACCCTGCAGGAAATTTTATGGCCCCATAAGATTTTCACTAGCTATTCCCACACACCCCCTAAGAATAGATAAGGTCTCTGAGATCAAGGGGGATTCAGGAGCCCAGGGAAAGGCCGTTTTGGAGCCCCAGGCCATAAGCAAATGAAAACCACAGTGAGCTATCACTATACACAAACCAGAGGGGCTATAACCAAAAAGACTGATAATACCAAATGCTGGCAAGGATGCAGAGCAACTACAACTCACATACACTGTTGGTAGAAGTGAAAATGCAACAACCACTTCAGTAAAAGGTCTGGCAATTTCTTCCTTTAACATTAAACTTACACCTATCCTAAAGCCTCAAAATTCCACCCCCACATACTTAAGAAAAATTAAAATATACACATACATAAAGGCTTATATGCAAATGTCCATAGCAGCTTGTTAGCTCAAACCTGAGAACAGCTCTGATTTTCAAAGGAATGGACAAACTACAGTCTACGCATACATTGGAAGACCACTCAACAAGAAGAAACTACTGGTATATACAACATGGGTGAATCTCAGACACATGGTGCTAATGAATGATTCACAAAAAAACATACTATAGGATTCCAATTATATCAAGTCTTAAAATAGTCCCATCAAACTATGGCAAAAATATCAGAAGAGTGATTACCTGTGGAGAAGAATCAGGGAGTAACTAGGAAGGGGAATCAGGACACTTTTTTGGTACAAGTTTTACATTTTGATAGGAGTTTGGATTGCATAGATGCATCCATTTATCAAAACTCAGAAATGGTACACTTAGAGCTAGTCCATTTCTCAAAAGAAAAAAATAAACTAATACTGAACTCTAGTAAATGATATGCTGCTGAATGTTTAGGGTGAGGGGTATTGATATCTGCAACTTACATTGAAATGCACCAAAAAGAAAGATGGACTGATGGATGGATGGAGGTAGAATAAAGTGAGTATAGTAAAATGGTAATGAAGAACCTGGATGCTACTTTGATGTCAGGTGTATATGTGTTCACCATACAATTCTTTCAACTTCTCCGTACCAGGGAAATTTTTATCATTTTTTTTAAATGTTTACTTTTGAGAGAGAGAACATGAGTTGGGGAGGGACAGAAATAGAGGGAGACACAGAATCTGAAGCCAGCTCCAGGCTCCGAGCTGTCAGCAGAGAGCCAGACGTGGGGCTCAAACCCGCAATGTGTCTTAACTGACTGAGCCACCCAGGCACCCCTGAAATTTTTCATAATAAAAAGAGAGTGAGAAAAACAAACTTGACTCTTCCCATTCTTAATTTCTTGTAGACCTTGGAATCATGAATGCTACAATGATGTGCAACAGAGTATTTATCTTTCAGGCATCATCTCAACTACTTGCTTCTCATGCTAGGTGTGGCCTCACCATTTCCTTCTCTTCCCCATTTAGTCACAGTATCTACAGTCAAAAAAAAAAAAAAAAAACCATCAATCAATAGTTCACCCAGGGATTCTTAATCCAGGATTCTTGAGGGAAGGCAGGAGTAGAACATCAGAAATAATGTGGTCCACAGATCAACTGCAGTTTTATGAAAGATTCCATGCACATGTATATGTGCATTTCTCTGAAGGGAGGATCCATAGTTCTCAGATTTTCATAGAGGTCTGAGAGCCAGGAAGATACAAAACACAACTAGAAGACTTCTTCAACTGCACTGCCTAAAGTGTGCTAATGGCCGGTTATACTTTCAGTTGAGAAATCATCCATTCTTTGGTACACCTATGTTATTCTTTATCAAAGAGCGTTTTCATTGTATGCTCATATTATTAAAGGGAAAAGGGGGCTGCTTGAAAGTAGTCATGTGACAGCCTATGCCCATGAACATCTTCAGCCACATACAGTAAGATTAGGGTTATTCAATGTGATATATTCAATTGTTACATACAATGCTCAATTTTTTAAAAAGCTTTTGATCATGAAATAAATATTTTTACTAAGCACTTGGATGAGTGAATTGCATAAACAAGAAATTAACTTTTATTAAGGACCTACTATGTGCCAGGCACTTTACATATGGTTCTAATTTCATTCTCTGGAGTTACATCTCATTAGGGCTGTTTGGTATTTAAGAAAACTGGGCCTAAAGTTATCCCCCAAAAGCCACACAGCAAGAGATTTTGAACCCAGATCTCCCAGGGTTCCGAAGTCAAATCTCTTCAAAGCTTCTTGAAGCAAGATCATAGCTCCTAGAACTTGGTTAAATTGTCTATTTTAAATACACTGTCCCATAGACTTTAAAGCTGTCAACATTATCCAGAAATGCGAGCATTGCAGAATGCAAAACCTATCACCCAGACCGCCCTTTGTCTTCAGGGGTGGCATAACTCATCATATTACATATCCCAATTCCCAGTCTGGAAAATTCCACTGCTGCTGAAGGATGAAGAATGGATGGAGTGTAAGAAGGGACACAGCACTGCCATCTACAGCATCATCCCATCTCAAAGTACCTTTGTTCTCAGTGGAGGGGGCGGTCTTCCCAAGGACTTGGGGACTACCATAAACATCACCGTCTGAGTTTGCAACAGCTGAGACTAAACAGAGCCAACTTACCGAGAGGCATCACCTTTATCTTCTGTTGGAAAAATTTTTTAAGTGTCTGTTCATGGGAAGGAGCATGTATGACACTGGACTGGACTTCCATATTCTGAGGATTTTGGTGGAGTAGAGAGCACTTCATCCCACAAGCCATAGGACTCTGGACTTCAAGGGGGTTGCCCTCTGGCCCAGGTGCCTACAGGTGTGGACAAGAATGCCAACTGTGAACCCAGGAAGGGCAAAAAGTTCAGACACTTTCAGGAACCACTCTGGCAACTCTCTGGTCACCTTTCCTTCTTTAAGGCAAGCCTTGGTGTTTCCACTGAATAAAAATGTTAGGAGAAAAATAAAAGCTCGGCACTCAAGGCTTCCTCCATCCCTGTTATCTTAATGTCAGTAAAAGTAGGCTAAAACAATCAAAAGCTACCTTGGAAAGGAAAAGTGGTAGTAAAAGTCCAGTCTGGAGCATGTGTAGAACTAGGGAGGGGGCATTCCAACTACAGTGGACAGGATGGTAAAGTGAGCGCACTTGGGGGAAGGAAAGGGGGTAGAGACAGATGAATGAATTGATACCTAGTATGGCAGTTTACAGGTGGCCTATCCAATATCCAGTCTCCCTTCTCCCTCAGGAACAGGACCCCTCAAGTTTTGTCAGGGCCCACTGTCACCCAGTTTAAAGACTGCAGTTCTCTGCCTCCCTTGCAGCTAGGTGTGGACTTACATACAGATTGCTGCATGAAACTTCTTAAAAAGTTCTTAAGAGGAAGGAGGGAATGCCCTTTGCCTTTCTTCCTGCTGCCAATCTGGTATGTGGATATGATGTCTCGACTGTGTCCATCTTTAAATTTTTTTGAGAGAGGGAGAACACATACACAGGGAGGGGCAGAGAGAGTGTGTGAGAGAGCACCCGCACACGAGAGGTGGGGGAGGGGGGGCGGGGTAGGGGCCGGCAGAGAGAATCCCAAGGAGGCGCCACACTGTCAGCACAGAGCCCAACGTAGGGCTCAATCTCACCACCTGGGAGATCATGACCCGAGCCAAAATCAAGAGTCAAATGTTTAACCAACTGAGCCACCCAGTTACCCCTGAACGATGTCCATCTTCAACTATGAGGTTCAGTCCAAGAAATGCTTGAGACAGCAGAGTGGAAATATGGAAGTAGCCTGGACCCCTGTTAATACCATGAAGCTACCATATCAGCCCTAGGTTGTCAACCTCTAGACCTCAAGAGAGAAATGAATGTGAACCTTAGGTAATATGCAGGTAATTATGATTATCTACCCTATACAACTGAACCTACTCCTAACTGATACCGATGGCTGGATAAGTCTGTAAGAAGTGGTTTCTGACAACTGGTGGTCAAAGTACCACATCCTAATCACAGCTCTGGTCTCTAGCCGCTACCACCCAGATGAGAAAGGGTTCAATATTAGAAGTAGCAGTTCCCGCAGCTCTTCACTTGGGAAAGGCCACAAGTCAAAGCCCATCCTCTTCAAACCACTAAATCAAATCCATCATTTCAAGCACAGTCACCTGTTCAGGGCACTGTACCTTATAGGAGAGGGTAAGACACATGTGAGTTCATAATTAATTAGGCCTCAGAAGCTCCACCTCATAGCAAGTGAACTCTAACATGCTTACTTTCCCTTAAGAAAAGTCTAAAGGGAAACATGTAGGCTTTAAACATGTGAATTTCAAATAAGTCAGGCAGGCAGTCTCAAGACCAGAAGCAACATAATGAGGCACCAGGGAATAAGAAATAGGAAATGGTGACTGGTCTTTCCAGGTGCTCTTCTCCCAAGTTAGGACTGCATGACACTCAAATTTCTGAGAGGAGACCTGCACCCATGGGGATGTTTTACCACATGTTATTCCAAGTCAAGCAGCAAGTTACCCAATAGCATCCAAGTGGAGGCTAAAGGTCTAAGCCAGTTCCCAAGGACATGACTTCACCACCTCTACCCAGGATAAATGACTGAATATTTTCCATTTCATCTCCAGCAGTGGGAGCTTCTTCAACAATCTCTTTAGAGGAGTGGCTTCAGAGCATGCCCACCTTAGCTGTCTTGTCAGTCCAGGAATCCTGAGAGGACACCCCTCCAATCCACAAGGACTCTCAGGGGCTCCCTTGACATCCCACCTGCCATATCCCCATTCTGATTTCATGGGCTAAACACACACACACCCACATCCCAACCTCAGAACTCCACAATCCTCAGTCCTCCCTTCACTCACAAGGCTTCTTCAGAGAGATCCCCAAGGGCCAGGAATTCTGAGATTCTGGAGAATAAAGTTTTCTACTCACTTCCCAGCTGTAGAGGACTCCTTCTCCAAGGACATCCAAATGGGAAGGGAATGCTATCTTTTAGGATGTGAGGTTGGATTTTGGTGATAAAGTTTTAAACTGCTGTCCATTATTAATGTTAAACTCACAGCAGTCAGCCCGGAGATCTGCAATTACAACAATTCATAAAAACAGCCCCTTTGTTAGTTGCACTTGAAGAGCTTTTGAGATATAATTGCAACGTGGTGCAAAGTAAAATAAAAATTCAGATTTTCTTTTACCGAGGCCATGAACAATACTGTCCTTTTTACAGCAGCAGAAAGCCTCAAGACATCCGTTATATTCCTTCAATGAGCTTTGTTCAATAAATGCTAAGCCTTGAAGCTTTTAAATGTATTAAAGTGATTATGATATCATCACTCCAAAGGCACTTCAATAGAACATTAAGACAGAAACAATTTTCTTCCACACAAACGGCGTAACAGTAACAAAAAGTTGATTAAATGCACATTGTATCAAAAATATTTTCAGTATTTATAGACATATGTAGATAACATTAACTGTAACCCACACCATGGACAGGGAAGAGAAGAGTAATAAAAGCATTAGGGAGAGAGCAAATTTTAACAATAAATCTTCAAAACTTAAAACTGTAGCCTGTGACTTTGCTTTTGGATTTACAGTCAAAGTCACACTACATAAAAGAGTAAGTCTCAAAATTAATAAATACTAGAAGAGAACAAGTCCTTGTTTGCTTCTCTAATAAGCTCAAATATATTCCCCACTCACACATGCCATACTTCCTTAAATGCCTCAATGTGACTGGTAGGAAATTTGAGTCCACTGATTTATAACATCACTTAACATACTGCAAGCAGGTGATGACTCTGCAAGGAGCAGATGCCTAACATGTCCAACCAGGAAGCATAGGGAAGGTAGGAAGGAGGCCAAGAGGTGGTTTCAGAGCAAAATGGCAAGATGTAAGATTCTCTTTGTTGCAGGCTCATTACAGAATGCTCTTAGCACAGATAAGGGGATTATGAATTCACATGTGAATTTATCCCTTATTAAACTTTCAGCAAAAGGGTCAGTTGGCTGGAATAGCAAAGCTAAGGCACCATGGTCACATGCCAAGGTAGAAACTACTTGTAAGGCTTTCCTGACACATGAGTAAGAAAAAAAGGGAAGTTTCAGCCCTTTGAGTGCATGCAGATTAACATTTACATCTGTGTTCAGTTCCGTGTCCTGCTATTTTGCTCAGCTTTATCTTGAGAGTATGCTCCCAAGGCATTTAAAACTTATTTCCTTTCTAATGGATGTACAACAGGGTGTTTGGTGGTTATTTTGTGTAGCAGCTATTTATGTAGTAAGGATATCTATCATATACTTGTCATATTTTGTTCAAATATTTACCATCAGTTGTTTGGGCCTCCTAAGTTTGTTTATGGTGTATTTTTAAAACAAGGAGAAGGACTCTAATATCTTAAAAGTAAGGAGAAAAGCATTCTAAGGACGCAGCGGTTGGGAGGGGGCGGGAGTGGGGGGGGGGGGGGGGGGAGTCTGCCAGGAATAATAAAACAAAAAAACTCCCAAACCAGTTAAGACCAAATCCCTACATATGACCCAGTACCTTTCAACTTGTCTTACCACCTAGAGCAAAGGCAGAGAGTGTTTCTCAGTGGAAAACACTCAAAACAACGCAGACTCCACAAGAAAGGCAATGGACAAGGCCTTTTATTACCCATCTTGGGGCCCTTGTGATTTTCTTTATGGGGAGAGTATCCTTGTTCATCACTTCAAGCACAGCACCCTAGCCCTGGCAGCTTCTTAAACCAGCCCAGAGAAAGAAACACATAAAGGGCCAAGGAAAATGGAAAATAAAGACCATACAGTGGGTGACAAGTTCCCCCACTCAACCAACTAGCCAGTGCCATGGGCCAGAATTGATTTTCTATACTACATCAGAAAGGATTACCTCTCCCCCACAATACTGCCCAGGGGGACGGAGTGGAAATCATAATTAATTCAAGCAAATTCAATTCTGAGAGTCCGAGTGACAAATACTTTCCTTACAATATCAAGCACAGCCTCAAAATGTCTTAGAAAACAGTTGGTGGGAGCAATAGCAACACACTCAATGCAAGAATGCACAAAGCTACACAATAAAATGCTTGTGCCCAAATAAGAATTCTTCCAAGTCAGGAAAGAACATTCCTTTAAAAAATAAATTCTGACTTCAAAGAAAATGCATTTCCATGAATAATGTTGACTCTTTCCCTCCTGGTGACATGAGGTAGAGGGGAGTGGAGGTCAATTTAATTCCTCAACTATCTTGGTCCATTAGGCCAACCAAAATATTCTCTGTGTTAGAGGGAAATGTATTATTGTGCTCCTGATGCAAGGAATCAGATGGGAGCAGTTGGTTCCATATAGCCAATGTGACCTCAACCCCGAAGAATCTAAAATACCATGACACTCAACTACAAATTAGCCACACCATTGGAGAATTAGCAATACCCATAATTTCAAAAACAGGTCATCACAACACCGTTTCTTTTTGGTTTCAGAGTTTTTTTCCTTTGTTTTGTCTTTGGGGCTTCAAAGTTTATTCCATGGAGTGGTAGGGTCATACAGGAGAGAGAACACTCAAGCAAGAGACAGGCATCCCAACATCTAGTACCAAATCTAGCACTAGTAGATCAGAGGCCTTGAGCCAATGAACACTCCCCTGGAGGCCCTGAGCCTCCTCTCTAAAACAAAATGACTTACTTGTTTCCATATGCTCTTTCAGTTGTAATGTTCTACAACTGCAGGTTTATTTTCATCTCCCTAAAGAAATTCTACTTAAAATTACTTTTAAATGAGTTTCTATTCCTCAACCCCAACAGCTAGGCAAGAGCGCAAATGTTCTGGGTAAAAAAAAAAAAAAGAGGATATTCTGGCATTCACAGTCAGAGGGTAATTCCCAAAATAGAATATAAGAAGTTCACTGTATGTATCATACATGCACATAAACAAGCATGCATCTCCTTGGCCAAAATACTTCTCACTTAATCATTACAACCTATTATTCATTAACCATCCATTAGAAAATGCTTCTGTTTAGCTAACCATATGTGATCAGAAAGGGTGGGAAAATCATGGCTGATATATGCACAGTCTTCAGCATCAGATGACTGATTCATATTCCGCCTCTTTGGGCAAACTTACAGTAACCGCTCTGATCCTGTTTCCTCATCTAGAAAATGGGAAAGATAATAATACCTTGCTCATAGGATTATTGTGAGACTCAAGACAATCCACATAAAGCAGACACAGTAATTGCTAAAATAACTATTTACCACTACTGCTTCTATTAATATCCCATTAGGTTGCTCTAAGAGTTTAATAAGAGCATATACAAAGTACTAAGCACCAGTCCCTGGCACAGAACAAAAATCAAGGTTGCCAGTATTCTCATCTATTATACTTGCCTACATAGTATCATTAAGTCATCAGATAAGCTTGTAGCATTTCTAGTTAACACAGTACTCCTGGGTTTCCCACCCCCCATGACCATTTTCCATGGTCTAGTTCTAGCCCTAAGGCCCCCTCAGAAACAAAACACAAACCCCCAAACTAATGCTTCTTGGTGATAACAAGGCTTGGTAAGAGGAGCCAAGGAGCACAGACTCAGTGACTTATGCTCCTCCTCTGAAAACTGATAAGGCTATAGCCAACTAGCTCACACATCCATCCAGTGCTGGCTTTACACAAACCTGTCAACCATTCCCAGGTGTGGGCGGCACCCACAGCCTAGTGTCCTCTCTTATGAGAGTCTTAAAGAGTGATGACTCCAAATAACCAACCTGAAATCCAAAGGAATAGCTTCCACATACAGCTGCAAGAACTTGTTGGAGATCACTACCAAAACCAGAGTTGAATCCATTTTCTGGGCTTGGCCCAATTTTGTTCATATGAAACAATGGATGGATATTACTGGACATCAATTCACAGTTTCTCTACTACACTTTTATTTTCCACTTAGAACTATAGTCAGCAACACTCATTTTATTTGTCCTCTACTAGTAAGATTCCTTCTAGGGTTTTTCCCCCCACAAAAGTCCAAAGGGATTAGCATAGAAAGTTCTACCCACAATGGGGTGACTGCTGCAAATTAAGATGTCCCAACCACGTTTGGGGCAGTTAAATAAGCAGGTTCCTCCCTGCTCTTCGTGAACCACATTAAGTAACAAATAAGCATGATTTATTCCTCTGGCTGTAACTTGTGTGATTTATCTTCCTGGGAAGATCTGAGAAGACTCCTCTGAGATTCATGTGAGAACGGAGTTAACACATGACTACAGTCATAGTTTGCCAGTTTCTGCTGGTTTCTAGGAGGGTAAAGAAAACTGTATGTCAAGGGTTAAGGGGGCTCTGGCCTTTATGATAGAACAAATTACCCTGCATCCATGGAACAAGGCAGGTGACAATTCACCATCTCCCCTGGGAGCCCCTCCTTTCTGTAGACCCCTCAGCCCCCAGTTCTGCTGCTTCAGGAAGGGCATTGCTGCTCACTCTGGATCTTCAAATAGAAGGAGATCCTAGAACCACAGGGACAATGGCAAGACACTGGCCATCTCATGCCCACCACTTGCTTTTTCAGTGCCTGGAAAGTGAGTCTCAAAACATCAATGGGCAAAAGAGAAGAAATGAAGGTGACACGAATGCTAACTTTTTATCCCCATTATTTAGTTACTTTATTAGAGTTTTCCGAAATCCTCTGTACAAAGGGAAAGGTAAGCTATAGAAAACTAAGTGCCTTTGTCATCAAAAGCCTTCTCCACACTGGCACACAAACACCTGTCAGTGCAAAAGATGCCTCTTTATCAAGTCTTCGTGCCTACCAGGAACCAAGTACACTCAGATTTCAGACTATTTTCTTCCAATGTTTTGAAGTCCTTTTCAGTTCACATGAAGGCTAACGATTTGAAAAAAGATGGGGAAAGGAAAGAGTTCTTAAAAAAAAAAAAGAAAAAGAAAAAAAGAAAAAGGAAAAGGTATTGTGCCATGATTATGAAGTCCTAAAAGCCTTTTAGCTGACAGCAAAGGCTTTGTTGAATAGCCCCTAAGAACCTCCACTGAAACACACAGTACAGAAATAAAACAGAGGAAGAGCATCCACAGTTTAGCATCCCCAGCCTCCCAAATTCAGACAGCCCATTTTGCAGAAGTTCGGTTTCTGCCCCAACGGCCCTTTGGAACACTTAAGGTCTAGTGTGGCAGCAAAGGAGTTCAACCAACTGATGACATTCTGCCAACAGAGAGATTAGTCTGTACCAAACTCAGCACAAACCTGCTGTTAAAACCACAATTCCAAAAAAGGCAAAAGTGCCCTAAACCCTCAGACTGCCCCCATGTCCCAAGTCGATCAGTTCACTCATGATGCTTGGTCCTCAATTTCCCCATTGAGTGATGACTGCCACCCTAACCAAGTCTGCTCCTCCAAGCCCTTGCCCCAATCAGCAGAGTTCGGACCACTCACAGACACTTAGCACTTGGGCATTTAGAGCACTCACATGGGATAGCACTGCTTTATGGAGAGTTGTGGTCAGAGCTAAACCCACCTGTTATAATTTCAGTAGCTAGTACACTTCCTGCCATTCTACCCTGACCAGTGGTAAGTGAACAGACAATAAGGGCTGGGAAGATGAAACCACAACCAAGATTCTATTAAATAAGTTCACACATCTCCCACACATCCCAACATGAAAGCATGATTTCAATAGCACATGCAGTATTTGGCTTGGGTGTGCAAAATACCAGCTTTTGAGTGATGGAGCCCTCACCCCTACTTCAGACATACCTTTTCTCTTAAACTATTACAGTTGGAGAGTTTCAAGCTCATGCTCCAGACCCATCCATCTAACAACAGAAAGCACCTCTCAAGCTCCTTTCTGACACAAGCCCATCATTCACCATTTGCTGGTATGCACAGTTTTTGCTGACAAAGCTCCATTACTAGAAAAAGCTCAGTAAGTAAAGCTGATTTGAAATAACTATATATTATATGGAGGCTGGATGAAGAAAACTGATTTGGAGTCTAGAAAATCATCATATAAAAGAGGCTCTAGAAAGAACTGCTTAATTATTTAAATACCTTCACTTCCTACAGACCATACATCATTTGATTTATCATCAGTGTTCAATACTTGGTAATTTACTGGGGTCATCTGACAAAACAACTCCATATAGCAAGTACATATCAGACACTGTAATTCTTCAG
The DNA here is from genome assembly GCF_014898765.1 of Herpailurus yagouaroundi. NCBI lineage: Eukaryota > Metazoa > Chordata > Mammalia > Carnivora > Felidae > Herpailurus > Herpailurus yagouaroundi. Next base: position 16,264,870 of record NW_024412404.1, on the reverse strand, counting down.
TTGAAATGTCTGTGTATCCCTGATTAATGTTTGAATACTAAGCTAATGCTATCAAACTGAGGTGTATGCCAATTTCAGCTCTCCAGTGAAGATGCAAAGCTGAGAGCATGCCAATAGGGCAGCCTAAAGAGCAAATTATCATGTTGTCCTCCGTTGTTGCAAGGTAGACTGATAACATGGCTGGGACGGCCCCAACAAAGATGCTTATCCATAAGTCAGTTCAACAGCAAAGTCTCGTCCCCGATGACTCACTGCCCGATTCAACTGCTACAGTAAATCATAGAGACCAAGACCTCAGAAGGATATGTAACTTCTCCCCAACATGCCAGGCTCATCCCAAGCCCAGCTCTGCTCATGGTGTGCAAAGCCTAAAAGGTACCATTACACACTCCCCACCTCTTGCTTGCTCTTCAAGATCCATCTCCTGCATTGAGCTTTGTTATCAAGCTCAAAATGCTCTCTCCAGTGTTTCAACTCCTACTACTACCATCAGTGTTTTGTTTTGTTTTGTTTTTTAATCAAATTGTCTCAATAAATTCAAGGGAGAATCTACATCTTTTGGATGGTCTCTCAAGTGCTTAATACAATAAATAAAAGCAACCCTAAGTTTTAGGACATGGCAAGTCAAACAGGTTAAAAAAAGAAAAAACCAATAGGAGAAGCCTACTACCATTTCTTAAGGAAATCCAATTGATAGATTTCTAATTATGTAACTTGAAAACAGAGAACTTTGAAGTGCCTATTTACAAAACCTGATCATATGGTAGGTTATAAAAAGGACCTAGAATTCCAAGAAACAGGTATAGTGCAGACCACATGACCACATTCTGATTATACATCACAAAAATTTTTAAACCTGTGATTTTTATGACCAGAGAAAAATCAAGATCCCAAAATATCTAGAAAACAAAAATATAGAACATTATGTATGAGCATCCACAGTAAGTGCTCAGAAAAAAATCCTAGCTTTAAGCAGTGCAGCTCTAGAAATATAATGCTTAACTGCAGTTCAAATAGGAAGAATAAAATAAGGAAAGCAGAAATATTGGTAGGTATAAAAACAGTAGTAACAATAATAGTGGCACTAACAAATAAATACAAGACTATTAAATAAGCTATTCAACTGATAATTAAGGGGAAGAAAAGATCAAGTGTATAGGGCTTAGGATTCTGTGCCCCACAGGATCAAACTATCCATAACAGTTCCTGGCAGGTTACCACCCCCAAAGCACTGCATTGACAGGAGACGGATACACATCGCCAGCATTTCCTATGACCACTCCTTCAAGACTTGCAGAAGTAGGTGTTTCACCTAATACACAGACAAAAACACAGAGTCAAGCACAATGAAGAAACCACCAAACATAGAGGGGCAGGGGAGCAAGTGCCACATAACCAAATGACGATAAAGTAATTTACTTGATGAAGAGTAATTTACCTGAAGAATTCAAAGTAATGACCATAAAGATGCTCACCAAGCTCAAGCAAAGCATGGATAAACACAGACATCAGCAAAGATTGACTCTAAGTATCAAACAGAAGTCACAGAGCTGAATAACACAAGTACTGAACTAAAGGAGTTCAACAGTAGACTACATAGAACAATCAGTGACCTAGAAGAAAAGGCAGTGGAACTCACCCAAACAGAGCAGCAAAAGGAAAAAGTAATTTTAAAAAGTGAAAATAGCTTAAAAGATCTATGTGACATCAAGGGGAAAATAATTTTTGAGTAGCAGAGGATGGACAGAGAAATGGGTACAAAACTTATTTCACATAATAGACAGCTAACAATTTCCCTAACCTGAGGAGATAAAAAGACATTCAGATTCAGGAAGCCCAATCTTCAGTAAGATGAACCCCAAGATATCCACACCAAGACATATTACATTAAAATGTCAATAAAGATAACACTTTGGTTTTCTCTTGCTGCTTTCAAGTTATGCACAAGGGAACCTCCATTAGACCATCAGATTTTTCAAAAGCAACTTTGCAGGCCAGAACAGAGTGGCTGAAAGCAAAAACTTCCAACCAAGAATACTCCAGCCAGCAAGGATATCATTCAGATTTAGAGGATTTTCCAGCTAAGCAAAAAATAAAGAAGTTACCCACCACTAAACTGGCCTTCCAAAAAATGTTAGCAACTTCTCTAAGTTGAAAATCAAGGGTGCTGTTTTTTGTTTTTTTTTTTTAATTTTTTTTTCAACGTTTATTTATTTTTGGGACAGAGAGAGACAGAGCATGAACGGGGGAGGGGCAGAGAGAGAGGGAGACACAGAATCGGAAACAGGCTCCAGGCTCCGAGCCATCAGCCCAGAGCCCGACGCGGGGCTCGAACTCACGGACCGCGAGATCGTGACCTGGCTGAAGTCAGACGCTTAACCGACTGCACCACCCAGGCGCCCCAAGGGTGCTGATTTCTAACAGAACATATGAAAGTAAAAATCCCACTGGGTAAGGCCAATATATGGTAACAGTAGACCAAAAAAAAAAGAAAAACTAGTAAGAATAGCTACAATTAAAGAATACAAAAAATAAGATGTAAAATGTGACATCAAACATGGAGTTGAAGTATAAGAATGCATTCAATTTTAAGTTGCTCTCAACTTAAAACAGACTGGTATACATATAGGCCTCTATATGGCCTATAACGCAAAAACCTAGACACAGAAAAGGCAAGAATGGATTCTAAACATGACACTATAGAAAAGCATCAAACTACAAGGGAAGAGAACAGGAAAACAAAGCAACAGCGAGGAACTATAAAACAGCCAAAAAACAATTTTCCGAAGGGCAGTAAACACACACCTATGATTATTTTCAGTGTAAATGGACTAAATTTTCCCATCAAAAGACATAGAATGGCTGAATGGATTTAAGAAAAATAAGTAAGACCCATCTATATGCTGCCTGCAAGAGACTGACCTCAAATGTAAGGATACACCCAGAATTAAAGTAAAGGGATGAAGAAAGAGAAAGAGTTTTATTGCAAATGGAAACTAAGAGAAAGCTAGAGTACCTAGATCAGCAAGACGGAATTTAAAACAAAGACGAATAAAACTCAAAGATAGGCATTACATAATGATTAATGGAGTCAATCCAACAAGGAGCTAGAGCATTTGTAAATATTTATTCACCCAAAATTGGAGCACCCAAATAAAGCAAATATTAATAGACCTGAAAGGGGAAATCATCAGTAATACAATAATAGAATATACTACTTAGATAAAAGAAATCATCCAGACAATAATGAACTATCAACCTTAATACATTAGATCAGATGAATTTTATCAGACATATGACACAACATTCCATCCAAAGAATACACATTCTTCTAGTGCACACAGAATATTCTCCAGGATGCAGCATATGTTAGATCACAAAACAAATCCATAAATTTAAGATTGATAGATATTATATCAAGGATCTTTTCAGACTATAATGGTATGAAACTGTCAATCACAAAACAAATACCACCATACCCTCACACAAACACAAACCTGAGAAAAATCTCAAGTATGTGGAGATTAAACAAAATGCTACTCAAAGCCCATGATGAAATCAAAGGAGCAATCAAAAATACCTTGAGACAAATGAAAACATCACATACCAAAATCTACGGGATGTAACAAAAGCAGTTCTAAAGGGGAGTTTCACACAACACAGACCTACCTCAATGAACAAGCAAACGTCTCAAACATGTGCTTTACACCTCAACCAACTAGAAAGAGGCCCAAAGCCCAAAGTTAAAAGGAAGGAAATAGAGTAAATAAGACTAAAAATAGAAACCAAACTAAATCAATGACTTAAGAGTTGGTTCTTCGAAAAGATAAACAAAATTGATATACCTTTGCCTAGATGAAGAAAAAGAGGGTTCAAATAAGCAATCACAACAAGAGAAGGAACAGTACAACTGTTACCAAAGAAAACACTAGGAAGCCTAAGTGACTACTATGAATAAACCAACAAATTGACAGCCTAGAAGAAATGGATAAATTGCTAGAAACACATAATGTTCTAAGACAATCAAGAAGAAATAGAAAATCTCAATAGCAAGGAGATTGAATTGGTAATCCAAAACCTTCCAAAAAAAAAAAAAAAAAAAACAAAGTACAGGACAAGACAGCTTCTCTGGTGAATTCTACCAAATATTCAAAGAAGATTTAATACCTATCCTTCTCAAGCTCTTCCAAAAAACTGAAGAGGATGGAATGTTTCCAAATTCATTTTATGAGGCTAGCATTACCCTGATACCAAAACCAGTCAAGAATACCACACACACACAAAAATTACAGGCCAATATCCCTGATAAACATAAACTTAAGTCTTCAGCAAAATTTTAGCACACTGAATTCACTATTAAAAAGATCATACACCATGATCAAGTGGTGTTTATTCCAGATATGCAAAGATTGTTGATTTGCAAATCAACGGGATATACCCCATCAGCAAAAGGATAAAAATCATAATCATCCCAATAGATGCAGCAAAGTATTTGACCAAATTAACATCCATTTATGATAAAAACTCTCAACAAAGCAGGTACAGACAGAATGTACCTCAAATTACCAAGACCATATAGGACAAAACCACAGTCAACATTATACTCAACAGTGAAAAGCTGAAAGCTTTTCCTTGAAGATCAGGAATTAGACAATGAAGCCAACTCCCACTACTTTTATTCAACACAGGATTCAAAGCCCTAGCCAGAGAAATTAGGCATTGTCACTATGTGTCACTATTTGTAAGCAATTTTACTCAAAGGAGTCCACACACACACACAAAATATCTTAGAATAAACATTCCCTAAAGTTGGATACAAAATTGATTTAACACTAACCAATTATTTTACACTAACGAATTATGAGAAACAAACTAACAATGTCACTTAATTGCATCCAAAAACAAAAAGAAAAACAAAAAAAGCAAAAAACAGTACCTCACTACATGGCACTGATGAATACAACTCAAGAATAAGTGGAAAGATATGGATTGGGACAATATTGTTAAGATGTCCATACTATCCAGAATAATCAGAATCAATGCAATCCCTACCAAAATTCCAATAGCATTTTTCACACAAATACAAGTACTTCCAAAACTTGTATGGAACCATAAAAAATCCCAAATAGCCAAAACAGTATTGAGAAAGAACAAAGCTGTAGGCATCATGACCCGTGATTTGTAACTATACTACAAAGCTATAGTAGTCCTAACAATATGGCTATGGCATAAATACAGACACATTAATCAAACAGAACTGAGAGGCCAGAAGTAAACCCGTGCACATATTGGCAACAAATTTATGACCCAAGAGCCAACAACACACCACGAGAAAAAGACCATCTCTTCAATAAATGGTGCCAGGAAAACTGGGCAGCCACATAATAATGAAACTCAACCACTACCTTATGCCATACACAAAAATTAACTCAAAATTGATTAAAGATTTGAATATAAGACCAGAAACTCTAAAATTCCTCGAAGAAAACATAGGTGGTAAGCTCCCGGACATTGCTTTTGCCAACTTTTTTGGATTTGATTCCAACGAGAATGGCAACCAAAGCAAAAATAAATGGGAGTACATTGACCTAAAATGCTTCTGCAAAGTGAATGAGACCACTAACAAAATAAAAAGGCAACCTAATAAATGGGAGAATGATATGTTCAATAAGGTGTTAATATCTAGACTGTATATATAACTCCTACAACTCACTAGCCAAAGATTAAAATAATGGGCATGGAATCTGAACAGTCTTTCCAAAGTCATACAGATGGCCACCAGATACATGAGTAGTATTCAACATCACTTATCAGGAAAATGCAAATCAAAACCACAATGAGATATCACCTCACACCTGTCAGAATGGCTATTATCAAAAAGACAAGAAATCACCAGTGTTGGCAAGGATGTAAAAGGGGGGGAAAAAAACCTTCATACACTGTTGGTGGAAATGTAAATTGATATAGCTATTATGGAAAAGAGTATGGAGATTCCTCAAAAAACCAAAGACGCAACTACCATATGATCTAGTAATTCCACTTCTTGGTATGTATCAAAAGAAAACAAGTACTAAATCAAAAAGGTATCTATACCTGTATGTTCATTACAGCATTATTTACAATAGCCAGCATATGCAAACAACCACAGTATCCATCATGGATGAATGGATAAAGAGGATATGGTACATATAATGGAATACTAGTCAACCATATAAAAGAATAAAATCTTGCCATTTGCAACAACACGGGTGAACCCTAAGGATAATTTGCTAAGTGAAATAAATCAGACAGAAAAGGCAAATATTTCACAAATATGTAGAATCTAAAAAGCAAACTAAAACCAAACTCAGAGGCAGGGAACAAATTGGCGTTGCCAAAGGAGAGGGGAGCTGGAGAGTGGTCAAAACCGGGAATAAGGAGTCAAGAGGTAAAAATTTCTAGTCATAGAATAAGTCATGGGAATGTAACATACAACATGACTACAGTCAGTAACATTGTATTGCATATTATGTAACTTTATATGGTGTTAGGGGGAAATTAAAGTTATTGGGGTGGGTCATCATTTCACAGTGAATACAAACATCGAAACCTTATTTTGTATGTGGAAAACCAGTTAAAAACATGTCAAGTATACCTGAGTAACAAATACAAAGAAAGTCAATGAATATATAACCAGATACCAAATAAAGACACATAAAAGCAGTAATTTTGCTCAACTTTAATACATTTGAAATCCTGGATAAACGGAGTATTTTCTAGGGTAATATATAAATCATCAAAACTAAGTTCAGAAAATATTGAAAATCTAGACAGGTTAAGTACTATATAAAGTTACCACAGATAAAACTAACAGAGTCCAGGCCCCAAATGTTTCATAGATAAATTTTATCTATTGCTTGGCACAAAAACAGACACTCAGATCAATGGAATGGAATAGAGAACCCAGAAACGTATGGCCAACTAATCTTTGACAAAGCAGGAAAGAATATCCAATGGAATAAAGACGGTCTCTTCAGCAAATGCTGCTGGGAAAACTGGACAGCGACGTGCAGAAAAATGAACCTGGACCACTTTCTTACACCATACACAAAAATAAACTCATATTGGATGAAAGACCTAATCTTAAGACAGGAAGCCATCAAAATCCCCAAGGAGAAAGCAGGCAAAAACCTCTTTCATCTTGGCCACAGCAACTTCTTACTCAACACATCTCCAGAGGCAAGGAAAACAAAAGCAAAAATGAACTATTGGGACCTCATCAAAATAAAAAGCTTCTGCACAGCAAAGGAAACAATCAGTAAAACTAAAAGGCAAATGACAGAATGGGAGAAGATACTTGCAAATGACATATCAGATAAAGGGGTAGTATCCAAAATCTATAAAAACTTATCTAACTCAACACCCAAAAAATAATTCAATGAAGAAATGGACAGAAGACATGAATCGACACTTCTCCAAAGACGACATCCAGATGGCCAACCAACACATGAAAAGATGCTCAACAGCACCCATGAGGGAAATACAAATCAAAACCATCATGAGATACCACCTCACACCTGTCAGAATGGCTAACATTAACTCAGGCAACAATAGATGTTGGCGAGGATGTAGAGAAAGAGGATCTCTTTTGCATTGTTGGTGGGAATGCAAGCTGGTACAGCCACTCTGGGAAACCGTATGGAGGTTCCTCAAAAGGTTAAAAGTAGACTACCCTACGACCCAGCAATTGCACTACTAGGTATTTATCCAAGGGATACAGGTATGCTGTTTCGAAGGGACACATGCATCCCCATGTTTATAGCAACACTATCAACAACAGCCAAAGTATGGAAAGAGCCCAAATGTCCATCAATAGATGAATGGATAAAGAAGATGTGCTATACACACAAAATGGAGTATTACTCAGCAATCAAAAAGAATGAAATCTTGCCATTTGCAACTATGTGGATGGAACTGGAGGGTATTATGCTAAGTGAAATTAGTCACTCAGAAAAAGACACAAATAATATGACTTCACTCACTTTAAGAGACAAAACAGATGAACATAAGGGAAGGGAAACAAAAATCATAGAAACAGGGAGGGGAACAGAAGAGACTCTTAAATACAGAGAACTGAGGGTTGCTGGAGGAGTTGTGGGAGGGGGGATGGGCTAAACGGGTAAGGGGCATTAAGGAATCTACTCCTGAAATCACTGTTGCACTATATGCTAACTTGGATGTAAATTAAAAAATAAATGTTAAATTTTTAATTTATTCCTTTAAGAAATAGGTAACTACAATGCTAGCTTAACTATTTCTTCCACAACATAATATATTCTGAACTATTTTTATAAGTAAGTGTAACAGTCTGTCAGTCTGCTCAGGCAACTATAACAGACTACCACAGACAGGGTGCCTTATACAAATTTCTTTTCTCAGGGTTCTGGAGGCTCGAAGTCCGTGACCAAGGTATTATCAGTATTTCTGTTGAAAGCACTCTGCACAGCTTACAGACAGCTGCCTTTTTGCCATGTACTCATGTTGTCTCTTCTCTGTGCAAACCTCTCCCTGTTTCCTCAAGGACACTAGTACGTTTGGATTGAGGCACTCAACCTTTATTACCTCTCTCAAGACCTATGCCAAATACAGTCACACTGGAATTTATGGCTTCCATACCTAAGTTTTGGGGGTACACAATTCAGTCCATAGCCAATAGATTAATAAGTGCCTCAAGTATTACAAGATCTACAATGGTCTGTCATACTAGTCAATAAAAAGGGGGGAAACATGCCCATCTCCTCAGATCCTGAGAAAGCACTAATGTTAAAAAGCAAGCATCAGTTACTCATTTAAAAATAATTAAAAAATAAATACCAAGGTGTCTCCAAGATGCCGATTTCCATTCCTTTGGATATATACCCATGAGTTGCATTGTTGAATCAAACGGTAGTTGGTTTTTTTTTTTTAATTTATTTTGAGAGTGCAAGAAGGCACAAGAGTGGGGGAGGGGCAGAGAGAGAGAGAGAGAGAGAGAGAGAGAGAGAATATGAATATCCCAAGCAAGCTCTGCACTGCCGGACATGGGGCTTGAACTCGAGAACCATGATATCATGATCTGAGCCAGTCAAGAGTTGGATGCTTAACAACTGAGCCCAGGCTCCCAGGTCATATGGTAGTTCTATTTTCAATCTTTTGAGGAAGCTCCAAGCTGTTTTCCATAGTGGCTGCACCAATTTACATTCCCCCAAGTGTGTAAGAATTCTCTTTTCTCCACATCCTCACCAACACTTACTATTTTCTCTTTTACTGATAATGGCCATTTTTACATATCTCAGGTACAGCAAAGTGCTTACAGTTAATAACACTGTACTATATACTTAAGATTTACCCTCTTAGCAAAACTTTAAGTGTTCTTATCATACAACCTAACAATACAAATAATAAAGAGGATGGGAGGAAACTTTTGGAAGTGACAACTATGTTTAATTTATTTTGAGAGAGAGAAAACATGCAAGTAGGGGACAGGCAGAGAGAGGAGAGAGAGAATCCCAAGCACACTCCATGCTGTCAGCTCATGAACCAGGAGATCATGACCTGAGCCAAAATCAAGATTTGGACACTTAACTGAGCCACCCAGGCACCCCAGTGATAACTATGTTTATGGCATAGATTGTGGTGATGGTTCCATGCATGCAAACTTAGCTCCAAACTCATCAATTTGTATGCATTAAATATGTACAGGTTTTTGTATGTTCATTCATACTTTAATAGTTTAGAAAGCAAAGTGCACTGATTTTTTATTTTTTAACAGTTTTGAGAGACAGAACTTGAACAGGGGGAAGGGAAGAGAGAAAGGGAGACACAGAGTCCAAAGCAGGCTCCAGGCTCTGAGCTGCCAGCAGAGATCCCGACATGCAGCTTCAACTCATGAATCATGAGATCGTGACCTGAGCTGAAGTCAGATGCGCAACCAACTGAGCCACCCAGGCACCCCAAAAGTGCAGTTTTTAAAAATATTCTTTTAAAAAACCCTCTCAGTACTAGCCAATGCAATTAGAGAAGGAAAAGGAGCATTAAGAAAGCAGCAAAATTTTTTCCCACAATACAACCATATGCCAAAACCCAATAGAATTAACCGAATAACTTTTAGAAAGGAGATATTAATATGGTGGTTTATTATGAAGTCAACATTTAAAAACCAATAGCTTCACTCTTTACTCTTTCATTTTTCATTCCATTTCATTCACTTAACTACAAGTTACAAGCCCTTTTATTTTTGCAAAGCATTTCTCACAATCCTGTGAAGTAGGTATTAATCAACCCTGTTTTACAGGTGCAGAAAATAAAGCTCAAGAAGGTTAAATCACTTTTCATGGTCACAGAGCTAGTAAATACCAGTATCTGTCCTGGCTCCAAGCCCTGTATTCATTCCCTGTAAGAAGATGCTTCCCTTCCTCACCACCACCTACCATCCCCCCCCCCACCATAAGACAGACTTATCAAATTACTTGAGTGTTTTTCTCACCTCCACCAAAATTAACTCTTAAATCAACAGCAGATCCTAAAAGCCTAGATCTCTTTTTAAAGTAGAAATTATCTATGAAAATGAACCTATTTGTTACTGGGATAGTGATTCATGTTATACACAGCAACTTTGATAATTCTTAACTAGTTGGACTATATGACCAACATACTCATTTTCACTTCAAGATTATCGCATTTTTCACCACAATTCACACTATAACCTCTTAACACAAACCAGTGGTTTACCAAAATTTCTATTACAGGAAACACATTTCTACAAACTGTCATTTTAAGTTGGCCAAGTATAATTAAATGTAAAATGTATCCTAATACCTTTGGCACTGGGCCAATTTGGCCACAACCAGTAAATTCCTAAGGTTATCATGGAAGATAAAGTATGTGTTTCAACTCAACTAGGTGGTATCTTTTTAACTTAAATGTGTCACACACCCACAATGTGTCAGACACTACAGGGTGTGGTGAAATACATGTACAGTGACACCCGAAACTTGCCCTCATAGAACTTAGTATTTAGTTGAGAACACAAACATAAATAACAATACCCACAATCACAACTGTAATTGCTACTTTATCAGCCATCTCTCACCAACATGATTCTGTCCAAACTAAAATTCATTTTTTCTCCTACATCTGCAAATCAGCTACAATTTGGCCGACTCCAGGTTGCGTACTGCACACAGGGCTCAGGTCCACTTGAGTTCATCATGAGACCAGTCTCAGAATAGACAACAGACAACAGCAGAGGCTCTAGAGAGGCAGGCTCTAGAATGCACACACAATGCTTCCTAAGGTGTAGGCTTAGAACTGGCACACTTTCACTTCCACCGATGTATCTGGCCTCAGCAAGTCATGTGGCTGTACCCAACATCAGTGGGTCAGGGGACTACACTCCAAGGGACGAACTGCAAAACCACATGGCAAAGGGCATGGATATGGGGGGGGGGGGAGAACTGGGAACATAACACAATCTGCCACAGCTATGAGAGAAAGACAAGTGATGCTGTGACAACACCCAACAGACAGAGCTGATCCTGTGAGGGAGGTCTGGGAAGACTTCCCTAATAGAGGGAAGCTCCAGGGCACCTGGGTGGCTCCATCAGTTAAGCATCTGACTTCAGCCTAGGTCATGATTTCACAGTTCATGGGTTCAAGCCCTACATCAGGCTCTGTGCTGACAGCTCAGAGCCTGAAGCTCTCTCTGCCCTTCCCCCACTCACACGGTCTCTCTCAAAAATAAACATTAAAAAATTAAAAAAAAAAAAAAAAAGAATGAAGCTCCAACTAAAATCTGCAAGACACACAGAAACAGTCAGTGAAAGCAAAGAACAGCAGGTATGAAGTCCTGATGGCCACAGGAGACACGACCAGCTCAAAGCATTTAAGGAAGACCTATGGCTGGGCAGAGAGAGAGAGAGAGAGAGAGAAAGAGAGAGAGAGAGAGAGAGAACAAACATGTTCTGAGAACAGAGAAGGAGTCGGGAGACTCCTGCTCCATGTGAAGGAATAGGGCTTTATCTGAACAGCATAAAGCCACTGAATGATGCTAAGCAAGGAAGTGGCACAATTAGATTTGCCCCTTTGCAAGATCACTGTGCACAAGACACAATGTGTTGGGGGGCCAATCAGGAGGCTATAGCAAAAGTCCGAGTGAGAGAAGATCATGCCTTGAACTAGAATCATTTTTGATGGAGAGAAAGTATTCAAGGGACATCATGTAGACAGAAAAGCCCACCATTCTATGTAATCATTCCTGCCCAAGTCACTACCTCCCTATGCTAAATCCCACGGATATTCAAAGACCTCATCCTCTTTTTTATCTCTGCATTTTACCCCACTGACCCCTCTCCCTCCTCTTTCAACTATTTTCCTTCTTTTTCTGACAAACTCACTATCTGATTTTCTTCCACTGTCTTTCCTCATCCTTAGTTCATTCTCTAAGTCCTGAAATCTGTCCCACCATCCCTTATTACTCTCAACCTTCCTCCCCCAACTGCAAGCAAATTCATCCACTCCCATGTTCTAAGTATCTCATTATGTTGATGCTTCCTGTCATGGACTTTCAGAGCAGACTCTGCTCTCAAACCTAAATCCATATACCCACTGCCTCCTGGACACTTTCAGGAGGATGTTCCCATAGGGGTCTCATATTCAACATGTCCTAAATTCATTCCTCATCACTTCCACCCTGAAAATCCTCCTCCCCAACTTCCCCATCTCAGACATAGCCACCACCATCCATCCAGTTATTCCAATAGGGGCACCTGGGTGGCTCAGTCAGTTAAATGTCTGACTCTTGGTTTCACCTCAGTTGTGTGAGTTTGAGCCCCATGTTGGACTCCACACTGACAGTGTGGAGCCTGCTTGAGATTTTCTCTCTCCCTGTCTCTGCCCCTCCCCCACTTGAGCGCACGCACGTGCTCTCTCTCTCAAAATAAACTTAAAAGAATGTTGTTCCAACAATAAACCCAAGAGCCAGCTCCAATTCCTCCCTGCCTCACCACTCCATATTCCACTCAGCACAAATATTGGCACAACTGCCTAAGATTTCTCAGATTTATCTACTCACTTCTACCACTGCTCCACTGCAGGCCCCCATGCCTCATCTGGAGAACTCCACAGCCTCTTAACTTGCTCCCTCAACTGTACCCCAGCCCACTCTCTCCATCATGACAGAAATGATCTAAAATACAAATGTGACCTTGCCACCTTCCTGCCTGAAACCATTCATTGCCAACCCCTTACTCTCAGAATAAAGTTGTCAACTCCTTGACAAGGTGGCCCCTACCTTAATATGCCTTGCGTATGTTCATGCTACCTGGAATCTGGACATTGTCCATTCTGTTCTTCTACCTAAAATACTTGTCACCCAACAGCACCTGACTTGGCTTCTTTTCCCAACTAAAATATAATTTCATGAGGGCACAGACCCTGCCTTTTGCTGTTATTTGCCAGCAATCGGTACAGGGACTACCCCCTTAACACGTACTGGTCCTGTAAGGTCAATGAATGAGTAAATCCTTCAGGTTCACCTAGATAACCCTTCCTTCAAGCTGCCTTTCCTGATACCTCTCCCTTCTCCTAAAGGTTGGGTGTACCTTTTAGGTGTTCTCAGAGTGGCCTATGCTTTCCCCATGGTAGCATCACCTTACTATTCCCTCACTCATCGTCCTACACTCACCATACCCTCTAACTCTTGCCCCAATTAAAATGTTAACTTCATGGAGGGGGTGCCCGGGGCAGGGCTCAGTGAAGCATCCGACTCAGATTTCGGCTCAGATCGTGATCTCACAGTTCGTGGGTTTGAGCCCTGCAACCGGATCTCTGCTGTCAGCGTGGAGCCTGCTTGGGAGTCTCTATCCCCCTTTCTGCCCCTCCCTTATTCGTTCTCTCTCAACATAAACTTTAAATTAAAAAAAAAGTTAGCTTCACGAAGGTAAGAATTATTTCTGTTGCAGGAAGAATTGTGAGCTACAGTGAACCAGAAATAATATTGCCTTAAAAGAGGTCCCTGAAGGCAAATGAAGCCAGGCAGGAAGCAGAGCCTGAAGGCCCAGATAAAGTGAACCATATACAAAATTGAGGGGTACACTGAGGATACATATGGGGAGATGTGGGGTAGTGAGGTAGTGGGAATACTTAAAGAATAAAGTCAGTCATTGAGGCCACACGCCTCCACATGTAACGCATCCATGACCGATTACATAATGATACCCTCCTTTCATGCAGAAATTCACACAGGTGGGACAGTATCTCCATAGTTTGTAATATTGTACTAATTTCCACTGAAATCCCTTGCACATTAAGAAACTGTCTTTTCGACATTTTTACTCATTGTCACTTTGTTTCAAGGGGCCAGACTACATTCAAATAAAAAGCTGAGGGTATGGTTAATGCCTTTTATAATGGATAGGATTTCATCAAAATCAGTCAACTCCTTCCAAAGTTATTTAAAAAACAGCCTTTTAAATGCAAAAGACGAAGTACTTAAAACAGAAACCTTCCTTAGTTCAGTCAATTAAATATGGTAACATGCTAAGGGACAAAGCAAATCAACTCTAAAGGTAAACCCAAGCAAAATCAAATATTAAAACTGAAGAAGTTGAAGGATTAGAGATCCTCTTGACAGGCAAGAACTTGGCTTCGCTGGGTCTGCAATCTCTTGGTTATTAACAGCAGACAGCACCCCATCAGTCACCAAGTCTGAACCAAGGACCTTTTGCCTGAGGTTAGGTTTCTAAACCATCCACTCACAGCTCATTCAGATTCTTAAATATGATGTTCCCTTTGCTATTTTTCTCCACCTGACTCAGAGCAGGTTGTAATCCTGGGAAGAAGCTGCCTTCTCCCAGGGTAAAGGCAGGCAGCACTGAAAGGGTGACAGGCTGCAAGGAGACTTCCAGGCCTACTGTATCCTTCAGCCCTTCAGAGAAATGATCTAATGATTGACAATCCATTCAATCCATTTCTGAAGTGGAGCATGGCTCAGAAACCAGAGTATGGTAAAACATGGAAAAACAGAGAAAAGGGGAAAGGAAGCACCAGGGTAGGCCATGCCGCAGAGGCCAGAGTGGTAGCGGCATTGACCCAGCTTGCCTCTGCCCAAGAGGATAGGGATGTCTCCTCTGCAGCAGCTTCAAGGGGCCATGATGGATAAGCAATTAGAAAAGGAATAATTACCACAGATATGACTAAGAGGGCTGCACAACAGGGAGTTCCGTCAAAGCCAGTAATTCTTGCAAATGAGCCACAGACCCTGTGTGACAAGAGTCTTCCCTCATGAATTATATAGGTGGCCCTGCATAGTACGTTTGGGGCACTGCTTAACCAGAAGGGACCATTCATGGTAGGGACAGCAAGTCCCCAGGAGTTATGCAGACCTTGTGTCCCTAAGAGGTAGAAGCAGAAATCCAGCCTTCATGCCATCAACTACATATGGGGACTTGAAGTGGAAGGCCCCCCAGGAACTTAAGGCAGCTGGGCAATTACACAGAGAGTTAGGGAGAACTTCATGGAAACAAGACATTCAGATTTTGAGCCTGGAACTTATAGATGCTTGATGGGTAAGTACTCTCCTTACTTACCCATCAGAGGGTATTGTGGGGTATTATGTTCTTAGTTGCATCCCTCAAAAACCAGATGTTGAAATCCTAACCACCAGTATCTCAGAATGGGATAGTATTTGGAGATGGGGTCTTCCAACAGGGAAGTTAAGAGGAGGTCATCAAAGTGGGCCCTGATCCTCCATGATCAGTGTCCTCAGAAGGGATTAGACATGCACAGAGGGAAGACCATGTGAAGACCCAAAGAGATGACGATCTTCTACCAGCCAAGGAGAGAGGCCTCAGGAGAAACCAACTCTGACACCACCTTGATCTAGGACTTCTAGCCCCCAGAATGATGAGAAAATTTTTGTTTAAGCTACTTCATATATGGTGTTTTATTAGAGTATCCCTAGCAAACTAACACAAGGAGACAACAAAAATAAAGACCAAGAATTGGGAAGCTGCAAGGTCATTTGGCCAATAGGAAAGAGGAACTAAATTAGAAGAATTTCAAGCAGAACTTGAATCAGATGGTGCCTCCTGACAATTCCTGCTATGTTGGCAGGGTTTGGAGGAAAGAAAAGATGTGGGCAGGCAGAGCAATTAAGGTACTTTAGCAATTCAAAGGGTCGGAAAACATGAACTTTCACTTGAACCTGGGTTATCAGGAGGATGGCAATACCAGTAACCGAGATAAAGAAGAACACATGTGGGGAGGAAGCAATGAAATCCACTTTGGATGGGCTGAGTTTACACAGATTTAAGGTAGGAAAATAGGTTAAAATTTACCCACCTACCTGCCCGCCCCACCTCACCATGAGCTGATTCCTAGCAGAGCCTGGGGCCACACATGTGCAAACAGATCTATTCCCATTTGGGGCCCCATGTTCACAAGCAGATTTCTTTTTAAATTACCCTAACACGTGACACCACAACCAACGAACTCAACCCTAACGGGATGGTCTTGAAACAGAAGCCCAGTAAGTAGGAACAAGACTTGAATGACTCCACTTTAAATTCAGATCCCTGGTTAACTCCCAAAAGGCTCAGCATCCTACTTCACAGTTCTGAGGGGCCAGATTCAAGAATCTCGGGGTGAAGCTGTCAGAACATTCTAATGTTTGCAAATTGTCAAAGTTTAAGCAAGAATCAGCCACGTGGAAAAGACGGGGATGGGATTGGGTATGGAGGGTGGCTCTCACAGAATGTTGTGGTCTTGGACCACTTAAGAAAAACAATCAAAAATCACCTTCAGCACCCACGCCTTCTTTCAGAAAAACATTAAAAAGCACTGCCTATTGGAAAAGAAAGTTGTATAAATCATTTTATTTCATGCTCCATCATTTCCTCAGCACAGGCTTAGGTGACACCTCCTGATTAGTTTTAATTTTAAGCCAGCAAGCACACCACATACCCTATTGTCAGAGAGAGTTCCATTTCTCTCCAAGCCTGATGGGCGACTATTGTAATGTAAAACCCTGGGATTTAAATAACACAAGCGGATTCTATTATGAGAAGAAAGGTTTATATTTTGGAGTCTTTTTCCTTCAAAGGAGCCCAGATACCAAACCATGAATTACCTGAAACAATGGGCTTCAATGATCTGCACGTCCCCATTTCTTTAGGAAAAAGACTACTTGCCTGAAGACCAGGACTCAGTGATCCAATTATCTCTCAGAAACAGTCCCAGGCTCTCAAAATTAATACTGGTTAGGAAAACCGGAGAAGGGTGGAGACCTGGCTTACCTCTGATTCCCGGCCTCGCTTCCACCACCAGGACATCTCACCTGGGGTCTGGGGTCCTCCCCTTCCCTAAGGCGTTGGCTCCCACAGCCAAAACTGATTATTATGCAACACCCATGTTAATCTCCAGGGAGAGATTCCCAAGAGGGCTGGAGGCTCACGGTAGGATCACCTCCCCAGGAAACACAAGAAGGAAGCAACTGGGACCACAGGGAGAAAAACCTACAATCTATTGTCCCCAGGACTTTCAGATACTCTCAGATAACCAATCAAGAGCTGCCCACATTACCCTCCCATGAGGTCTCAGTCTCTCAAAGACCCCACTGACAACATGGGACTCTTACTGAGGTCCCTCAAACAAGAGACATTTTTGAACAGGACTATGTGCCAGGAGCTAGAGATCAAAGAACTAGTTTCCACCCTGAATGAGCACAAGTCTGGTGGGCAGACAGCTCCATGAAAGAATAGTAGTCCTGCAGTGTGATACACACCGCCAAGTGTTAAGGCAGGACAGAAGATCGGGAGCAATTTCCTTTAGGAGGGGACACTGGCACTCATCTTGAGGGTGCCACCTCAAGTCATGTTTACCAAATGAACTGAGTACTGCACCATGCATAGCCATATATGCATAAGTCTTACAATCCAATTGATCAGACCGTCCCCACGAGATAGATTATAATTCAAAATGAAATGGTATCATTATGAGGGGCCCTCTAGAAAGTTCTAAGGCAAACTGCCCTTGTGCTTCAGTCACCTGATGCCCTTGGCCATAGTACCAGGTCTGTCCTCTACCCAATCAAGGCTGGCTTAAAAAACATTCACTGCCTTAACTCCCTCTTTAGGAGGCTTCATCCTGCCCCCAGGTTTTCTTGCTTTGATCATGAGAGTCCTTGATTTCAAAAGAATTCTGGGTAACAAATCTAACTATTCAGGAGAGATGGCAGGGCAATGAGAGGAACCACATACACAACCACACATTCTAAATTCTATTGCATAGAACCCAAGTGCAAAAAGATGTTTTCCAACCCACTTAATCTGAACATTGCCCCAGACCTACTTAGTCCGAAATTCAGGGGTCGAGTCCAATAATTTTGATTTCTAACCAACTCCAAAGTGATGCTGATGGTCCTGGGACACAGTTTGAGAACCACTGCTCTGGGGAACAATCTCCTTGGTCACTGGTGGGAAGATGGTGATGACACGACCACCAGAGCAGCTGCTAACACAGACAAAGCAGTTACCAGAAGCCAGAAACTGCACCCAATTTACAAGCATCATCTCATTTAATCCTCCCAATCAGCATTCCACAGATGAGGAATCTGAGCCACAAAATGTTAAACAGCTTACCTGATGTCCCAGCAGCCAAAAGTAGAGCTGAGATTTGAACCTAATCTCTCTGCAGGGGTAATAACAACTTCACCTCCCAATGCAGCCCACTGAACTACCTGGGAATTCCGATACATGACTGGCATGAAACCCTGCAACATCCTGACACCAAGAAAGCATTCACCTTTGAAACAGCATTTCCAAACACTTAGTTTGAGTAACAATTAACTCTTTGTGGAATGTTCATCTTTATCACTCCTTCAGCTCTCCAGCACTTCCTCCTCCCATCTGTAGCACCTATAGCCACTGCGGTCTGCCTCCCTAACTCCAAAGAATGCTATGCCAGCTCTTGCAGAAAAGCTCCAGGTTGGGCCCCACTTTGGGGCACACTCCTGCACTGGCTTCCACTTTGGTACACATCCCCGGTTTCTGCCTCCTCTCCCCGACTACACACCCCTGGGCTCACTCCCACTTTGGAGTGCACCTCTACATAGTTAGGCCTCCATGTAGTATACACCTGTCATTGGGGCTCCACTTTTGTTTACATCCGGTCTTCTAACTCTAGCCAAGAATGAAATAGCACTAAGAAGACAAACCTTCATAGCTCCCAAAGCTTCCCTAGACAGATTGTTGGGAATGATAAAACATCTTTGTGTCCATCAATGGGGAAGACAGGGTACTCCAAGAAGTGCCGCACAGCCCAAACCTCATGCTGGGTAATCCTGACCTGACACACAAAGCTAAGGGTGGCCAACAAGGTGGATCCTGCCCCCTGGACTCCCAAGCTCAGACCATTCAGCTCTCAGATCTGGCCACACCCACACTCCCACCCGCTGTTAGGATCTCATCAAGAGAGGGGAACTGGGACAGAGAAAAGGAACAGATGTGGAGCTTTGCTCTAGCTCAAGGCACAAAGCAGCTTCAAGATGTTTTTCCCTCCTTTCCACCTCTTGTCAATTCCCAACCCTTGCCAAACTGCAGAGATCACTGTTTGAAATTAGAAGCACACGCCACATGCACAGTTGACTAAATTTTTCCCTCCTGATTCAGCAGTGCACAGGAGGAATTTTCACCACCCCCCCCCCCCACAAAAGAAACTGTCCAACAACTCAACAAGCATTCAATGAGCACCTACCACGTGTCTTGCACTGCACACTGATCACTAAGGGGGAAGTTAAACAGTCCCTGCCATTTTAGAGTTCTGCCACTTACATGATACTCATTTTCTCTTGCCCTGCCTGGGACTTTAACCCGTCCTCCCTGTGAAGTAGGGATAATAAACCCCACCTCAAAATGTTATCAAATTAAATAGAAGAGTGCTGGGAATATGAACTTGAGACCCCCTTGCCTCTTATACAATTTTGAGGACACAAGAGTCCATATGATAGCATAAAATTTGAAGTCAAGTTGGAAAGGGTAGGGTTTGGGGGAGTCTAGGGCAAGGAGAAATCAACTTTGGTAGAGGGACTGCCTGGAGACTATATATGTTGAGCTGAGGTCCCAAGGCTAGACAGAATTGGGTACAGAAGATTTGAGGGAGGAGGCGGCCAAGAGCATTCTGGGTAAAGAGAATGGATCTAAGACTAGGAAATAAGGTGGCCAAGTTAAAGGGAGAGAAAAGACCAGCCTGGCAAGAAGGTTTGCCCCCCCCCCCCCCGAGAAAGAGGGACATCAGGGATCTCTGTAAAGACCCAGCAAAGAAATCCGGCTTCAGTTAGAAGCCAGAGGGTCAAGGACAAGACAAACTCTCCTTCCACAAATTTTTGCTGACAGAGAGCGCGACATGTTCCCCAAACAACCTGGAGACTCCCACAAGGCTCCATCTGTGCTGGCCCAATGGCTCCTTTTGAGCAACATGGGGGGTGGGGGGGGGGGGGGGAGGGGCAGGATCAGTACTCTCAATTTTCAACATCAAAGAAATTAGAAATAAACATTCAATATTTCAGGGACTGGTTTACATTAGAGTAAATCGGCATGGGGAGAAAAATCATGTAGTCATTTGAAAAGATTATCATGAATACTATAGAAACACAGAAAAATGCTTCTGACATGTTAAGTGAAAAACATCAGAACCCAAAACATTATGTGCACCATTGCCAAGAACATGGTGCAGTAGAGGGAACACAGGCACAGAAAGAACCAGTTGTGATGCTAACTGCAACTTAGAAGCTGGGAGACCATAGGCAGGTTTTACCTCCATTCCCTTCACAATAAAGGGAGATAAGAAAAATGACTTTCCAGGATAGCTAAGGATTTCCAAATTCCTGGCAGAATACAAAGCTCTATTCCCCCACTTCCACAGTGCTTGCAGAATAAGCTATAGCTCTTTGGATGGAATCAGGTTTTTCAACAGAAAAAAAAAAAAAGTTAAAACAAAACAGTGAGCTTCCTGAAGACAGGGCCTAGGTCTTGCTATGTCCCCAGAACTCAATAAAAGCAAGATGAAGGTAATGGGATGACAGTTTATTACTACCACTATATACAGTTTAAGAAGGCCGTTAGGGAATGCCTATCTCTAGCCAATACAAAGAACATGACCACTATCAGGCCATTTCTCTCTGTGGAGCCAACTTTACTGCTCAAGGCACAGAGCCTTGGAGCAAGCATCTATAGATTCACAACGCAACCAATCTATGTAGGAGATCAGCAGTATCTTTGCACAATGGACATGGGTCAGGTCACGGCTGGTGATTCCAGAGAGAAGGCCCAAAACTTTAAAGATCTCCCAGGACTAGACTGGATCCTTCTCCAGTATGGAAAAACAAGGCAGGGCCTGTCTGTAGCTGGCCAGCATTAAGGTCTGAAGACCTCCTAACCATCACCAGGCAGTGACTAACACTTCCCCTAGGGAAACCGTCCCGACCTCATGTACTCGGAGCACCTAACTGTTCAAATGGTCAGTAGGGCTGCTCAAAGGGCCCTACAGGAAAGGACCCACCCCACAGGGAGGCTACCTCTGAGCCATAAAAGCCATTCCAGCACAGGAAAGGAGGAATACCATCCACACTACAGCCGACCCAACCGACTGCCTGCTCCATACCCACCCCCACTGACATCTCAGAAGGACACCCTGAAATCCTGCTTTCTAATGGCAGGAACTCCTTCAAAAACATTTCTGCCCTACTTTAGGTTTTGATCTTCCCTGAAATGCAGATCAACACAAGATAGTTAGAAGCCATTCCATCAACACAACATGAATATGAAAGGGTTCCTGATCTCAGCCTGTTTTTAATGGTGGCAAAGAGAAAGCAGGAAAGTACAGGGGCCTTGAGAAAAAGGGAGAACATGTCATCAAAGGGGAAAAGCACATCTAAGAACCAGGAATATAGGGCCAGTAAAGACAAGCCTTATTGGACTCAACCATGTTGCTGAGATCCAGCATTGGTACCCTGCAGATGATGAGCCACAGCACCCAACACACAACCAAGAGGAGAGAACTCCCTGGAGACCAACACCAGGTTCTGAACCCTGTTTGAGGCTCAAAGTGCAGTTATCACTTTGAGGTAAGTGAAAGGTAAGCCCCAATGCCAATCTCCAGGTTCTTCCTCTAACCAGGCTGTGATAACCCACATCACTCTACAATAGTGCAGCATTGCTTTGCCAGTCCAAGAAAAGCAAAAACTCACTGCCTCCCCTCATCCAACCATTTCCTTCATCACCCACCACTTCAATACACAGGGATGTCACACTCCCCGAAACACAAAGACACACACAAGCAACCACTTCAATACCTGCACACCCACCTTAACCAACAGGAATCTAAAAGCAAAGCCAGATGCAATCAAAACCATCCAAAAGAGGCTGAAAGGGAGAGAGATGGGGGAAACAAGGCAGCATGATCTGGGCTCAGGCCCTCTGCACCCTTTATGGCAAGGCCCTAGAAACTGCCAAGGCCTCTGATTGGCTTTAGGTTGGGGAGTAGTTAAGGCAAATAACTGAAGGCATTTCAATTGATGGCGCTCCCCCAGTGACTCGCTGTTTCTTTATTGCAACATGCTCTCTATAAAAGCCGTTTTCCTCTCGCAGGATCTGCTTGGGCAACATGTGATGTCATCATAAATCATCTTTTTTTTTCTTCCTTTAAAATGTCAGCAGATTTCTTGGAGTTTCTAAAAAGCCAAGAGAGCCAGCACCATCTCCCAATTTTGGCAGAGAAACCCATTTTCTTTCCCAAGACGTCTGTCTTCACTTTTTCCCATTGCTCTCCCATAGGAGTCCTGCAGAGATAAAGCCTTACAGAGTACAGAAAGTCACAGAAATCATTTATTAAAAAAAAGCCTTCCTTTCTACCCTTTCCAAATGCAGGCCTTTTCTCTCGCTCCCTTTTTTCCTCTCGTCCTATTTTGGTGCACTTCCAGAGGAAGTGAATGTATAGCGAGCACTTTTAAACAAGGTCTAATACAATCCATGCCTCCCAGACACGGATGCCATTAATCAGAACGAAGGCTTTGTGTGAGAGAGGCCACAGGCTGGATGGGCGCCATGGACCAATAAAGCAGCCAGCCCCCTACCTACCCACCCCACCCCCTGTTGGGGCTTGGCATTCATCCTTCCTTGCCCTACCCCCTTCCCAAGCCCGGTGCCCAATTTTACCCTAACGACCTTCTGCAAAAACCTACCATGGGAGAAAAAGTTTCCTTTCATTCCAAGTTCATTGGACCACAAAGAAGTCATCATCATTACTTTAACTGCAGAACCTCAAAAGCAAAAAGAATACCTAACCCAACTCTGAGCCACAGAACTCATAGGGCCATGGCAGAGGGGAGTGTGTTGGTTGCTGAGGCATGGGTCTTATCACATTGGGTGTTTCTCGAAGCAAACCTACTTTCTGGAAGACTTCTTCCAGAAAGATCTCTGCTATGGCTGCCCTACCACCTACATTCAATGGTCACATGATAATGAAGATGGTGCTGGATTTCAAATGGTCCTTTTACATCCTTGGGCCATAGCCAACAGTCTGTCTTACCCCCCTACCCACACTAGAATCCAAACAACTGAAGACATCTGGAGCAAAGGAACTCGTGGGGGGGAAGAAACACCTACCTGAAGTCCTTTGGGGCTATTGTCAATGTCCTTAAGCACCTCCCTAAAAGCAAATCCTCATGCCTGGTCTAAAATGCCTGATATTCCATCATTAGTGCTGGATTCATTGCAATTAGTCACTGGAAATACACAGATATTCCTTGGGGATTTTTACTGCTATCAGTTATTTGCACCTAAGTGTAACTGTTGGTGCCTTAGTAAGGAGGGAGGGGGAAAAGAAGAAAAAAAAAAAAAGAACGGAGGCACAGTACAGCAACAAGGAATCAAAGCAGATGTAGAACTTGCAACCTTGATAAGTGTCTTATGGCCACTGGCCCCCACAATTTATCCCTACACAGGTGTAAGGTCTTCCAGGAACCCATTATATACATGATGGACTGGCCACACCCTTTGTTCTTCCTCTCCTCTCTGATCCCAGTTCCTTATCAATAAAGGCAAAAGGTAGGGGAAATTTAGGAGGGAAAAGGGAGAAGGAAACAAGATACAGAGTGCTGAGGTCTTTGCCTTTTCCCCCTCATTTAGCTCAAGCACCTAAGGAAGGTCCCGACATGGACACTTAATATGCTTGCTGAGTAAACCAGAGACTACTAGCATGTCAAGTGCTGCCCTGGCTGAGAAATGGCAAGCAGAGAAGTCACCTAGCAGGGTGAGTGGAGTTACGGCTCCACCTGTTTCACCCTTCCCTGCCGTTGCTCACAGCATTAGCCCCGAGTGTCTTTCCTCATCCTCCCAAAAGGCTCATCCTATTCCTGTTTTAGATTCAGCTCACACTTGCTACCACCCCAGGAAACCTTCCTCACCACCCCCAGGATCTGCCAACTGCCACTCCACATCACCAGTACTCTCTGCCTTCCTCAAGATTTCATTATTTCATTGGATTGTAGTCCTCAATCTCTACATCTGTCTCCTCCATGGGGATGTTAGCCCGTTCAGTTTTTTGAGAGAGAAAGATCATGAACAGGAAGAGGTACAGAGACAGAGGGAGACAGAGGATCCGAAGCAGGCTCCGTGCTAATAGCAGAGAGCCCAACATGGGACTCGAGCTCATGAACCACGAGCTCATGACTTGAGTCAAAGTTGGACACTCAACCAACTAAGCTAGCCAGGTGCCCCAGTCCTCTTGGCATCTTTAATGCCTATGCTTCCACTGGCACATAGCAAGCTTTCAGTAACAAATCAACTCAGCCACTGAAAGAAAATTAAACCTAAAGTATTTCACTTCGGGGGGGTGTGTGTGGTTTTGTTTGTTTTTCCCCTTTGCTTTCCATTTCAGAGCAGGTTTTTCTGAGAGATCTATGCAAAGTTTCCCCAATGCTAACATAAGAGCAGAGAGAATCCAGGGAGAGAGGAAACAGTTCAGAATGGGAGAGATCCATGTCAAATATGAAAAGGGTTATTAATTCTGGAGTGTTCCCTTTCTGTGCTGAATGAACTTCCTGGAATCTATAAAGCTAGGCTACCCCACCCAAGATGGAAAATACTGAGGAAGGGGTAGGGCATAGCCTCACTTAGGGTAATCCAAGCCCCCTAATCTTCAGGAGGGAAGGAACTTCAGACTTTACCAGTCCCTTATGCCTACAAAGCTGGCCAGAGTAGTTTGGGGTGGCTTCAATGGATGAAAAGGAGATGGTCAATGAAGACATGTTAGTGATTGCACAACAGCTGAGGATTGAAGCAAAACCACCAGCTCCCACAGCACCCAGAAAAAAGCATGTAGCTTTCCTGTCTCCCCCTACCCTCTTCTGTCAATCTGGCACATGGTGGTATGGTCCCTTGTGAAATGCAGACTCTTCAAAATTTTTTAAGTTTTGATTTTTATAAAATGACCCCTCAACTGCACAGAGCAATTGAACTTATCACGTCAAAGAAACAAGCTCCCATCGCAGCTTTGCCCACAGACCCAAACAAGACTCCACCCCCCTGGAATTGCTGGTGCCTTCACTGCAGACTCAGAGCAAACTGAACATGGGAGGGGATTAAAAATCTCTCCCCAAATAAAGGCAAATACACAAAGCAACAGCCCTCCAAATCCTCTCCTGTCCAACGCCTTATTACTACCTTTTGCGATCTCGCAGCCTCCCTTCTGGAAAGTTTCAAAGTCACCACCAACCAACCCTTTCCAATGCACAATGGCATTTAATAATTGCTTACGGTTCTCGCCTGGGAAGCCAGGCAAGCACCCACAATTCATTACACGTGTGACCTTTCGAGCCCTCAGCCCCCAAATGATTTTCACTCACTTTAATCTGACTCCGATTCGAAACAGATCTGCTGTCAACAGCCTGAATTCTGTAGCCCCATGGATGGGCAGTGCCTACGGCTAATCTTTTAGTGCCTTAATCATAAAATGCAGCACTTCCCCAGCTGTTTTCACCCAAATAGCCAGAAATCGGGTTGAGCCGGGTGTGAAAAAATGAATTATGAACTCCCAAGTAGTATTTCATTAAGCAAGATTGGACGCTAAAACTTTAACTGTGCTCTCAGCAATTGAAAGGTCTTTTTATTTCAAAAAAAAAAAAAACCTAAAACAAAATTTCTAACTTAGGAATTTTGAAGACTCTACACTTCACAGGGGAGCACACCACCATGTACCAGACTGACAGGGGAGGAGAGGAGACACGAGTGCAGGGATCAGTATAAATTATTTTTTTTTTTTTTTTAAGCCACGGCCACTTTGGATTTTTGCGATGTGATGCCGAGCGCATTCAACAGGTCTACAAACTCACCGCGTTAGCCTCAATTTAGTGGGTGTTAATTGGAATCAGAGCTGCAGTCGTTACCACCGACATGTTTCTAAATACTACCCAGTAAATTTTTGTCTGTTTCAGATTCTCTGTGACAGCCGGCAGTGAAAACCCATGAGCAGGCACGTAAAAACGGTCTTCTTATGTATGCAGTCCTCAAGCATACTCACAAAAGGAGGTCTGCGTGTGGATCTGGCCTATGTCTGCACACACGGACATGTGTATGGATAAACACAAGATAGATGCGCATGCCTTGCCCATTTTTAGAAGGCAAACAGGGCAGACATGTGCAAAGACACACATATACTCCGTACTCCGGCAGCTTCCTTTTTTTCCTAATGCACCTCCACAGAGAGCAAAATGGGCCTCTCTCAATGTGACAGAAACACTGTCGTTTATAGT
Organism: Herpailurus yagouaroundi; assembly: GCF_014898765.1. NCBI lineage: Eukaryota > Metazoa > Chordata > Mammalia > Carnivora > Felidae > Herpailurus > Herpailurus yagouaroundi. The sequence goes on along the minus strand of NW_024412404.1, from coordinate 16,238,046 downwards.
GAGAGGGGTTTATGGTGCAACTTACGGGCTTCTTTTAGAGGGCTGTTTCCCTTCCTTCTTCTCTGGCTTGCCTCACTCCCTTCAGGTAAGCCTTGTTTCAATTTAAAAAAAAACGAAATTAAAATTTCCTCCAGAACAGAGCATTTAAGGGTCAGCCAGGAAAAGGTCTGCAATACATAGAATTTGAAAGGAAGGAGGAAGGGGCCTAGGGGAAGGAGAGAAAAGTCTGGGAAGAACCATCAGCTTTCATGAGGTCTCAGAAAGATACCACTTTCATTGTTCTAATTACTCATTAGCTCATTAGTTTATGTGGAAAGAGGTGGCTTTGTGTCCAGAGTCATGATTCTAGCCAAAATAAAGAAAAAAGGTGAGTGTCTAGCCCTGGGGCTCCACACATTTCACCCGTCCTTGATGCTCTGATAATCTGAGGACTTGCCTAGATGCCAGAAGTACTGTAACTTTGCTGGGGGTCTAGTCCAATGGAAAACAAACACTACAGTCAGCTTCCATAGCAGTGGCCCAGGAGGAACCTTGGAGGCAAATAGGTTTACCAAAGACGAATGACACCAAAGGACTAGGTTTTGGCCCCAGCAGATCCTCATGCAGATCCACCCGCCCCCCTCACATCCTACATATGTCCCATTGATCTGATTAATCAAATGAGTATCAACTAAGGAGCCCTAGTGTTTCACTTAGCACTCTCTGCCCACCTGTATCACCCCTCCCCCGTGTGTCTTACACACACACACACACACTCCCGTGGTTTGGTACATGCCTGTTCCTAAAGATACAGCTATCATGTGTGTCCATGTATCACATACACACTTGTACACTTGCTGTGTGCCTATTCCCGAACACGCCACTGAGTTACAGAAAAACAAGTTCTGCCAACACACACAAGATTTAGTACATGCTCTTCCTCAACCACACAATCAGTGCATGTGCACAGTGCACGCACATACATCACACAATGGCAACCCCTTCAGAGAAGGCAGGGTACCTTGGACTAGGAGACAAACTTGTCCCCTGGCCACTTAAAGCTGAACAAAAAAAAAAGTCGGTGCATGAAATCTTTTGAAGGGGCTAGAAACATTTGCACAGAAAAAAAGTAACTTTTTGATGTAGAAATCCATCCACCCCAGCCCCCAAAGACTCCTCTCTTTCTTAACCACAAACACGGTCTTACAGGAGCCACCAGATGCTCTGTGGGAAGAGGACTTGAACTCCTTGATACTCAAGTTGGGTCTGCATAGGTCAGCATCACCTGCGAATTCATTAGAAATGCAGAGGCTAAGGCCCAACCCCAGACCTACTAAAAAAAAAAAAAAAAAAAAAAAAAAAAAAATCAGAGACTCCGTTTTGACAAGACCCCCAGATGATTTGTGCACACACAGTCCACCCTCCTATATCCAGGTCAGGCTCTCCAGCTCATGCCCAAGTAGAAGAGGGAGCAGGGTATTCTTCCACCATCAGACCTTCTGCCTCCTCACCCAAGACTCCCCTTCTCTTACCAGCAGTAACTTGAGTTAACAGCACAGCCTCAGGTGTCCAGACTTGCCTGCATCTCTAAACCCACCAGGAGCTCAGTGATACTAACAGTTTTCTCCCCACTAATTGTCTCATCACTCCACAACTGCTGCTTTTTATTTCATTATGCTTCTCATCAGTCTCAGATAGGAATATAACAGAAAAAGAAATTGGAGAGGAACAATTTCAATATTTCAAAACACATGCAAATCAACACCCAGAATCCTACCTGGAGTGTTTTTATTGAGACAATTCTGTGCTTGTCTGAGAGATGACCTTATAATAAATAAATTCATATCTTGCAAAGGCAGACTTTCTCCCCACCTTATAAAGCTAATTATACCAGCACAACATAACATTTTCCTAAATGCCTGATAACCTCATCCTGTTACTCAGGAAATATTATTTTTAAATAGGTGTGATAGATACAAACTGAAACACTCGATTTCAATTCCAGCCCCAATTCCCGGATCCCCTCTCTGAGTAATTTAAGGACTTCCTCCAGATAGTTTTTCATATTCTTTTAACTGACATTTTATCTTTATACAGTATCTCACAGAATGAGCACGCACTAAGACAATGACAGCAAAGAAGGCCTGTCATTTCTCATTCCGACAAAGACAGATGTCTTACACTGGCTTATGCCAATAATAGATCCAACAAAAAACAAAAGAGACTACACCTGCCGCTGATGTAAAGGCACCAATTCACATTTGTGACACTCATTTGTCAATTAACAGATTTCTTCCATTGTTGACACACGAGACTTAAAAGATGTGGGCTCGAATGTGATGAATTAAAAAAGACAGATGAGTAAGCTATGAGCTGCAAAGTAATGCTATAATGTGCTTTAGATATGAATATCAACTGACACCCCTGACAGGCCATACAAGGTTTTATTTCATTTTGCACCGTATCCAGGCTTCATACTTTGTCTTCTTTGTTCGCTTTTCATCAAGCTCCTAACATCTCATTCTGACAGCCAGAGACATTTAAGGCACTTTCGTTTCAAATGCAAGTTAGCGTACTTGATTTGTCATTAAAATGCAAAACGATTGCTATTGCAGGTAAATGTAGGTATGCTTAAAAGGTTGGATCTGCAAAGGAGAAGCTCAAAGTGGTTTGGGTTCCCCTCCTTACCTTTCCACAAGAAGGCAATGGTGGGGGGGGGGCGGTGGGGGGGGGCGGCGGTGGTGGCACAAGGCCTGTCCTGATGAAGACTTGAGCTCTGTCCCAGGACAGGCAAGGGACGACCCACCAACTTAGGGGAGCCAGGCCTGTGTGAAGTGCACCTTTCCCTCCCCACAGATGTTGAGCTGATGTGAAGTTTATCAGTATTAGAACCAGCATTCAGCCTGTGGAACAGCACAGACAGGCTTAGGTCAAGATGCTCAAAATGATTCTTCTCATCAAGCCCCCATCCCAAGCCCATCCAACATCTCCCCCACCGCCTACAGAGAAGGAGAAAACTCCACACTCGAGACCTTCCTGTAGGAGACAGAAGAACAGTTAGATGGGGATTTCAGGGGAAGACCTTGCTTTAGTGACTTTTAATTCAGTAATTTCATAATTTACCAAAGAGTCTTAACAGTAAAAACAGCGAAACCACGATTTATACGCAAAGACATTCACCACAGTATTTATTAACACCTACAAGTGGAAAACAGTTCTTAAATATGTCAATAAGAGAATGACTCAATTACCCTGCATCCATGGAAAAAAAAAATCATATGCGATCAAAGACCACATTATCCAAGAAAACTGGACATGATAGAACATGAAGAAAAAAAAAAAAAAACATGGGTACAAGACTGTATACACAGCCTGAACACAATTTTGTAAGAAGTTACACATATTCTAAGTAGAATAGTGGTCTATTGTTTAGCACGAAGATCATGGTTTTGTCTTTTTCATGTGTTTTTAAAAACGTTTGAAATGAGTAGGTATTACTTTCTAACTCGAAAAAAGAAACAGCAAAGCTTGAAAAACTAATTTTAAAAAGTCAACATTTCTTTGGCCCAATTTCCTGTTCCCTAGCACCACCTCAACCATGTGTACTTTCTAGGCTTCAATTTCCTTTGTTAAAATAAAGTATTAAGCCAGTGTTTTTCAAACTGTTGCACAGAACCCCGGAGTATTGCAAGGGGCGTCTGAGATTCTTCAAGTGACTAATTTGAATTTAACATTTAAATTACTTTAGCCATTTTTTAAAACTATAATTTAAGCGCAGTATGCACTCTCAAACATGTTAGATACCCAATTTCAACACACTAGAGAGCAACGGCCTATTATCTTATGCTGCCAGATTAACTCCTTTTGTGCAGATCTCAAAGTTTCTTCTTAAAATTGTTTAAAAAATATGCTGATATTTGCAAGATGAACTTTAAGGGGGGAGGGGAACCTCACCATTTGCAACTATTTAACTGAGATAGCATTTAGGTATTGCACAAAGCCAAACCTACCATCATCTGAACACCAGGACCTGGAGCAAACTGCATGGGTCTCCAACCTTGCTATCAAGAACCCAGCATTCATCTCAACAGCTTCATTGCTTTTGCTGACTCACTTCAAAAAATATGACCACACTTATCCCATAATGGTCTTTCTATATAAAATTGTTTGACAAGGATTCTGCCACTAGAAAAATCACTTTGAAAACCACTACACTGGGGTGCCTGGATGGCTGTCAGAAGAGCAAGAGACTTTTGATCTTGGGGTCCTGAGTTCGAGCCCCACACTGGGTATAGACAATACTTAAAATAACCACTATATTAAACCAACCTACCTTTAAGGTTCCTCTAACAGCATGTGATTCTATGAACAGGGTTAGGGTATCATGATGAGGAGTGGAGCATTAGGAGAAGCAGAATCCGAGCGAGTCCCAGATTTCAACATGTACTATGTGATACTGGGCATAGTACCTCTCAATCTAGGTCTCAGTTTCTTCATCTGTAAAAAGGGTTTGGAAGGGTTTGATGAGAGAGACCTACAGAACTGTTAGTTCATGTTACATGATCATCACTCCTTGGAATATGCAGGAGGAGGGGAGGCCTCAGCATGGCACCAATACAACAGTTCACAGAGCCAACGGATGAAAGCTTTCATACAATCCATAGAAATTTCTTCACTATTAAAAGCCAGAGCACTGTCACCCTAGATTTTCTGGCCCATGTTTATTTCCTCACCTTTTCTGTCATCTGACCAGTTTGTACCCCACAAGTACATTTTTCCTTTAATAGTAAGTTAATTTAAAATAGCCATATTCTACTTCCCTACACACTGCTTAAATGTGATATTTATAGTTATCTTCCGGGAAGAGGCTCTAACAAGACCTTTTTTAAAAAAGCTAACACAGGCCCTGTTAGTTACAACAGAACCATTCAATTCAGTGTCAATCAGAAATTATAGAAAATCCTACTTGTGGTAAGGGGGGAAAAAAAAAAAAGAGGAGAAACTTATAGCTGTAGAAAACAGTCACATGCTTCTTGCAAGGAAACACTGTAGGACTATGATCTCCCTCTTGATTTCAATACAAGTCACAGACAGCGAATGCCACATGACCCCAAGCCAAGTAATCCTGAAGCTAACCGTCAACAAGAATCAAAAAGGAAGTAAACGCTAATAGGTGTTTTCTTTTGGAACCAAACTCTTATGTTTAATATTTCACTTGATCTGCATAACCTCGATAGAGGTGTCCCTTATCCCCATTTGGAAAATAACACAGATTAGATGACTTGGCTCAAAATCTCAGAGCCAATTTGTGATGGGGTGAAGACTAAAGTCAAGTATCCTGTCTCATGCTCATTGGTTTTCCACCAGATCAAACATCAGCCAGAACTCCTGACTTTGTGGTCTCCAACAATGACTGAGCTTCAAACTAACAAGAGTTTGGTTGCTCATTTACAAGACCAAATACATATAATGACAATAATTCATTTTATGTTAACTACACCTACTGGGATAATCACTGTGCAACCTGTACGTGTATTAAGTTATTCTGTAGTATACCTTGGACTAGTGTTCTATCAATTACATCTCCATAAAACTGGAGAAAAAAAATACTTCTAGTTACATGGTACTTAGCAATTGACAAGTCATTTGTGTTCAAATAATCTACTTCTTGTGCAATCCAGAGACCTCTAAGGTAGACACTATTCTTTTCCTATAACCGGCCAGTGAACAGACTCATACCTCCTAAACGGCTGTCCTGACACACAACAGCAGCAGTGGGACTCACACACTACCTGAGGTGGATGCAAAAAAACTCTAGTGAGGCCCCACCCCACCCAAGGCCTCTTATTTAACCAAGAGGGAGTTTCTTGGATTTTTGTTGTTCATCTTCCTAAAGGAACAGGACAATAGAAGTTAATGCAGCCTAATTTTCTACAGACTTCCAGAACACTAATATTTGATGTAAACATTCATGGTTTATGTTTGTTTTATCATCTCCCCTTAAAGATGAGGAGGGCAGATAGAAGTTTCGGAAGAACACCAAAGAGCAACAGCGTTGGGGAGGGGGACAGTGACTGTTCCCTTTTCATGGGCCTGAAAGACAGTTTCCACTTCTCTACCATTTAGTTACCAACCTACACCAGTTTACCAGATAAAGAGGACAACAATGAATTAGGATTGGGAAAACACATGGAATACAATAAGGTATAGGAAGGAGTTAAGCAAATAAGTTTTGAGGATGGGGTCTTGGCTCCCCACTGACCAGGTAGCTGCCCTTGGCAGAGTCCCTTCCCCCTCCATCCACTTTCATTCCAGTCTTCAAACTCTGATGAACACCTAGCTTGCTATAAGGACTTAAAACATCCAGGGTAAATGGGTGGACAAATTGTAGTTGCCATTACTGGTACCTCTTTTAAAGAAATGTGAACATGCTTTTAAACATCCATTTTGGCAAGTAAGAAATTGCCAAATTAGATAAGATCTTCCAGTAGAGGGGGCACCTATCATGTGCCTAACTCTGCCTTGGGCCCTCCTGGAAAAAAAAAAAAAAAAAAAAAAAAAAAAAGCTGTTATCCCATCCTGGAGAAGTTTCTATTCCAATGGGAGGCAGAGCTGCTGCAAAGGCCCCAAGGCATTCACAGAAACCAGTGAAGTACAAGTTGGGGAGGGGATGCACCCCTAGGTGCCAGCCCTGCAGAAACACCGTGGCATGAGACAAGGATAAAAAGTGTAATTTCTCAAAGAGGAGGTGAAGTTTTTGGTTCCTCCCCTTCTGAATAAGCCCAGGGCCAGCCTACAGGGCCTTGCTGGGTGCTAAGCGGCACAGCATGTTTGTAGCAGGAGTCATCGAAGAACTGCATTAACCGTGACCCTTCTAACAGCGTAATTGCCACGTATGTGTGTCAGGGCCAGCACTCAGGCCCTGCTTAGCCTGGGAATTGGCTGCCCTCCACCAGCTGGAGCTGGCCTGTCTTTGCCACATGCCTATCACTCCAGTAGGAAGGTCCAAGGGGGAGAATCCATACCTCCCCCAAGTCCTTACTTGATGGGCCTCCCCCCAAAGCTTCTGGCCTGGTCAGTTTCCCTCCCCATTGAGCTCCCAGGTCTCAGAACCACCCCCATTCCGTGCAAGGATTATGTCTGCATGCATGGGAGGGAGCTTACCATCCTCTCCCATTTCCCTCCTTCTCGACTCTCACCAACTTCTGAGGGCAGAGAGACCAGAGTCTCACCATCTCTACTCAGGACAAGCCTGATTCCAACGTGCTGCTGGCATTGTGTGAGCTATTTACCCTGCCCAGAAATCAACCCAATGTGGCAAACTCTGCTCTTTCTTCAAGGTGTGGCCCAAGTCCCACCTCCAGTTTCCTTTGACTAAGTCCTCCCTCCTAAAGCTTCCTTGAGCATGAGAGTCAATAGTGCACTTTTGACACTAAATTGGAGTTGTCCCGTGGCTCTCTAGGGAGACCTGAGAGCCACCTCAGGGCTCACCTGGGTCAAATCACCGTTGGACCCTTTCTCTCCGCATGTGGCTCCCCACAGCAGCTAACTCAAAGAGAACAAGTTTTCCAGACAGTAAACAGAGTACACTCCCCAATAGAACTAGTAAGTTCTCAGAGTCCTCTGGTTAGATTTAACAGTGGTCTTGCATAGTTCTAATAATTTAATCTGTATTACCTTATCTCCTCATTGAACATGTGAGTGAGGTTTTTAGGGGAAACATCACATCTGTAAGTTCTAGGTGCTGGGAAACTCAGCATGCACTGAATATTTACCTAACAAACAGAGACCTACAATGATCCAAGCCCTCTAGCCCTGGAGGACAACTCTGAACATCTCTGGGGGAACCATGCTTTTCTGAGCAGTCCCCATCTCCACTTAGCTGAATGATAATCTACGGTCATGGCTTTTAATGGTCAAGGCCATTAAAAGACCTTGAAGACCACTTTCCTGAGTGATGCATCCCTGGAGGGACCAGTTATACATGGCAGCTAGAAAGAACATTGTAACCCCACTGGCATCCTCTAAAACATAAGTCACTCCAGGCCTGACTTCCACTCATCAGCTAAAGAGGAAGAAAAACCTTTGACTATATGGTTAAATTTACCCCTACAGTCATTCTTCTAGGGTGTCATGTCACAGGGGGAAATAAATGCAGTACTCCTCAGAGACAAGACATTTACAAAAGGACCTTGGGAGTCATTATCAGGCTGAGTAGTCCTACCAGAGCCCTGCCTCCAAGAACAGAATTCAAGATATTTGTTTGTTTTATCTAATTCCACCTGGAAGGATACTTGGCTATCTGTGAGGTTAGTCTGACTTAGGCATTTGGAAAGAATTCCTAGAAGCCTACCAAGATAGAACCACAACTCAACTGTCAGCACAGATAGAGACCATCCACCCACCCAGGTTCATCCTCAGGGTCCTCATCACCCACTGTTCCTATGAGGTGTGAACCTGATGGACTCAGAGGACAGGGAATCCATTCTGAAAAGTCCCTGAAATCAACATCCCACCAGGCAATTCTAGTGTACCCCCTTCAAAGACTGACACACAAGTGAGCAAATGCCCACTACTCCAGGTTCTCAAAGTGGACACACAGCAAAAGCTCTTAACTCCATCCCTTCTTACTTTCTGCTCCACCAAGCCCACAGTGCATTTTAGTGGGTTCAATCCACAAAGCTGCTGCCAAACAAGAGAAGTCACTAGAATTTCTAAGAAACAAAGCAGCTCAAAATGCACATATTTAAACATCTAGAAGGGTCTCAGTCTCCGCGAAACAGAACAGAGTCTTGGGGAAATGGTGCCTTTGCAAGCAGCATCGTATTTGAAAAGAATGCATCTAAATTATCCCCTGTCCTATAATTTCTTTGGTAGTACAGAAACAAAACTAGCTCCAATTAGGTTAACTTTTATTGTACAATATTAAAAGTGAAGAGAGGCTTCCTCTGCCATCATCTGAAGTTCTTCCCCACTCACATCTGCTCCACATCTGAGCACTACTCAGGAAAATAAACAGCATAAAAACCATCAGCTGACTGGACATTACAGTGACAAAACTACTACAGATGCCACATTCTGACAGTGGTCAACAGCAAAAGTGCTTTTCTTCACACATTCTCAGTCTCTCCCCTCTCATGGCCTCTTCCAGGCACTCACAGCAGAACGCCCTCACCGTAGGTATACAATATAGAAAATCCATCTTTTTTTGGGAAACAAAGCTACACCTGTGAATCATTCGGTATCTCCGTGACCCGTATCAAACTCAAGCTAGAGTTCCAGGTACCATCTTCCCCTCTCCTATGAGGAGAGTCTTTTCCCCTCAGATCCACACATTTTTAGCACAATAATTTGACACTTCATCAGAAAGGCCATTATGCCTGCAAACTTTAAATGATTCCTTGTATATAAATATTTCATGCCAATTTTGTTTCCAAATGAGGTACACATGAAGAATGACCACACTAAGTAGTGTCCAAGTATGTCCTGTTGTTCCAAAATACAGACATTTTAATATTTCTGAGGAACCGCATTCTATCTGAGGTCCTGCAGGATTCTGTGCACCATCTATGTGGAAGTAGAACTGCTGCCTCGATCTCCCTTCATGTCAGACTAGAAATGTAGCCAGTCGAGTCTTAAGAGCCAAATAAAAGTCTTTTAAACTAATTGTTCCTTGCTAAACCGCTAAATTTTCAGGGGAATACCCTGGGAGGATTGGGAAGTTTGAGAAATGATGCCAGATACGTGAACGGTCATGTCCTGAAAGCACTAAATTTTAACCTTGGGTAACACCAGGGGAAGATTTTAAGCACTCCAACCATAAAAAAGGCTCTGGTCACTTGCCCCCATCGTGTGTCAAGAGACAAGGGAAAAGAAATCCTGTCTCTCAAAATTGAGAGAAAAAAACGGGCTGTGATACGACCCTGAACCTCCAAACACACACACACACACACACACACACACACACTCCCTGAGTGGCTTGAACAGCAGTCACACTAAAGGGGTGAACAAAGAACAGGGACACCATAAACATCATTAACCAAGGCTCCAAGCAGCACAGAGACCAGCTCAAAACCAATGCACACGGGGGCTCCAACAAAAACTCTCCAAGCAGCCTCAGGAGTGTGACAGCCCAGGGCCCTAGGGAACCCTGCAGTGTGGCAAAGAAGGGAAGGGGGCAAGGGGTCCTCACTGGAGCCCCTCCCCCTCCATCTCCAACACTGGCCACTCCTTTCCTCCATTTCTTCCCTGCGTACTAAGGGGAGGAGGCATTACAAGACCAAGTGGAGCTGAACCAAGTAAAATATGCCCGAGTCTTGTGCCAAGCCAGCAGCACAAACTTGAGCAAATTAACATGCATATATAACCCCCAAATGTACTATTCGGCAAAGCACCACCTTACTAATAGAGGCTTAGAACGAAGGAGTGAACACACACGCGCGCGCGCGCACACACACACACACACACACTGAAACTTTCTTTTACCAGAGCAAAAGCTGGGAAGAAAAAACTAACAAGCCTTAGTGAAAGCTAAATCCTGTCTCGGGTTAGCTGTTGCATTCAGCTTGATGTTGCATTCAGCTTGATGTTGTGAAATTAACAAAAATGTTCCCTTGGCATTTAAATTCTTTTTCTTCCCTTTTTCCTCCTCTTAGCAGAGTGGGGGGTGACGCATAAGTCAAAAGACAAAGCAACTTCAAAACAAAATCAGTTACTTGTAAACAATCCTTGTGGGTATTTTCTCCCCTGCTCTCCCCGCCCCCCCCCCCAAGAAAAACAGCCCTGCCAGTTGTAATAGAAAGCCAAGTAAAGATAAATCAATTAGCTTGCTAATTTCTCCCCTCTCATTTACTTAGCTCTGCACTGTATTTGTCGTAATTGACTACAATTATGTTAATTACTAACTCCAGTATAATTACTATATTTATTGTCATTGAGCATGCGATGTACCCACAGCAAAGCTGGCATTTGTCGGGCATCAAGAAAGCAAACTGTCGAGAGGTGATTCTCTGCAAACTGGCGGATGTGGCTTCAGCAAATCAAAGGGCAAAAGAGATTTCATGCAATGTTAGTTTGAAAGCACCGGTTCATTAAGGATATTAATTTTCTGATAACTACACATTTAAGCATGACACACTAGAGCAGTATCTACAGGATTTCGCAATTATTAATGCGTGACAGTTTCAAATGCTAAGTGAATCAATTAAACAGCAGCATTCACAATTTGAGAAGAGATAACTGCTTCATAACTACCTAAGACTACAATTTTCACATGACAAAAAAGAGCCATTGAGGCGCCTTCAAAACCTGACAGGTCAAGAAAGAAGTTTGAAACAAAAGCACCTTACAACCATCATCTCTCCTCTTTACTTGTCAGATCAACTTTGCTAGTGTCTCCCCAGAAACGGCATCACATGCCAGCTGCCACAAGGTGATTTTTCATGTCTTGTCAAAGAAATCTTTTATTCTATTTGCTCTGCATTAACATGTTACATTTATTGATCAAGGGCCTGTTCGGCAGCCACAGCAGGGCACTGAGCTCTCCATGCCTACGGGGCTTTGATGTCCCGGTGACATTCGAGCCCGAATAATGCACATACTAAATGGATTTAATGCAGAAATGTGTTTGGGCCTGACAGTTACATTAATAACAGCCCCTCACACTGATAAATATGCAATTGCTACTATTAAGAGTTACCCAATTACGGGGAAAATATTTCTCTACCTTATAAATAAATCCATCAAGGAAAAAAAAGTTTCAACAATGGTGCATTTTCTTAAAACACTTCTCCAGCTGCAGAAAATGGGGCATGTGGGGGTTAACACCCCCTCTCTTTCCCCTCCAATTGTTTTTAATAAGTCTTGCTTTATCTCACGAATGGTTTGGGTGGTTTTTTTTTAAACCTCTTTTGTTGGTCTTCCCTGCTCTACCCGTCTTATTTCTTCAGAACCAGAGAAAAAGCAGACACCCAGGAGACTGAAAATTGGGTTCTGTATAAACTCAGAGGAGCTTAGGGGAGGTGGTGCAAAGGTGCGGGGCACATAGCTGATCTCCATAATGATGGGTCTGGAGGAGGAGGAGTCTTTACACACACACACACACACACACACACACACACACACACACACAC
>NW_024412404.1:16208672-16225926 GCF_014898765.1 Herpailurus yagouaroundi | reverse complement strand
CCGAACATGTCTCTCTCCCTCATTTAAAGCCCTAAGTGACCTTGTGCCATGGCAGTGATGGGGTTGGGGGTGTGAAAGGAAAGGGAAAGCAGCTGGGAGAGAAGAGACTTTTTATTAGAAAAGTCTTGGCCAGGGAGAATTTGTAGTTCTTATAGCCTTGCAATTAAACACAGACACCAAGCAAAAAGCATTATCACTCCACTTTCATCATCAAGGAGCAGAGCACAGCTGAAATCCCCCCCACTGCAGTCCCTGAGGAGACCGGAAGAAAGAGGGTTTTCAGATGGTGGGTGTGTGTATGCAAGTCAATACATGTGCAAGTATACACACACACACACACACACACACACACACACACACACACACACCCTTTTTCTCTCTCCAGACTCAAAACTCACACATGCAGTAATAGGTCTCAGAGTCCCCACACCAAGGCTGGGACATAGAACAATCTGAGACACAGCAATTGCTAAGCCACTTTTCCCCATGACCGTGACCTGCATCTGAGCCAGATCTCACAGCTCAGAGGGCAGTAAGAAAGTGAGTTCCCTGGGAAGTCCCCACCTTTAAGCCAGCCCAGGTCTCACAAGGTCTTGCAAACCCAAAAGTTTCCAAATCAGGGTTTTGGGAAACAGGAGAGAAAATACAACAGACAGAACTCGAAGCCTACAAGGGTCTCCAAACTGGAGGATCCACTGTGACCCCATGATGGTGGCTTCCACAGGCTACTCAGGATTTTCAAGAGGAAAAATAAACCTCCCTCTACAAGGAAATATAGGCTTGGAAACAGCCACCCATCTTCTCACACCCAAAAAAGCAACAAGTTCTACCTTAAGAAGCAGTTTGGAGTAACTATAAAGCTAAAGTCAACCCCCTGGAGGCCATTTAATCCCTGTTTTCCCATTTAATCACAGGTGTAGTCTGGGGCCCATTTCTTCCCCATCTGGGTCTCAGTTGCTTCATCTGTAAAATGTGGGTATTAATAGTCACACTGTAAAAACACTTTGCAAAGACTGAATGAGATAGATAACACTTTAAGTGTCCTGCTCAGCTGTGGCATGTAGTAATACTGGTTATTAATAAGTTAATAAACACAACTCATGTCACTTGTTTGACACTTGTCCCTGGACTCCCTTGGAGAATGAAGCCAGCTACCTCTCGGTACTTATTTGCAAGGCTACTGTATTGTGAGGCTCAAGAGGGCCACTCTGCAGCCCATCTAGCACAGGACTGAGGTCTTTCTCAACAAAGCATAGTTGGCATAAGGGAAGAAGTACTCTTCGTCCAAAGCAGTCCTAGGCCCTGCAAAACATCTCTGGCTTCACTGGCTAAATGCTTGTAGAGCCCCTACTTCCATCATTGTGACAGAACTTTGTACTCACTGGCTCTTCAAGTTCTCAACCACAGAGTCTGAAAGGGTTAAGCTTGCCAATCTCCACCCTCTTCCCCCAAATCACCACTGCTTCCAAATGCCACCCTGACAACATGGAAGGCAGCCTTGTCCACATGCACAGTGATGTCCTCAGGATAGAGAGAAGGGCCAAGGGAGAAGGTAGAGCAGTGAGGCCCAAGTTCAAAAAGCTCAGGGAGAGGGGCACCTGGGTGGCTCAGTCGGTTGAGCATCGGACTTTGGCTCAGGTCTTGATCTCAGTTTCATGAGTTCGAGCCCTGCATTGGGCTCTGTGCTGACAGCTTGGAGCCTGGAGCCTGCTTCAGATTCTGTGTCTCCCTCTCTGACCCTCCCCTGCTCATGCTTTGTCAAAAATAAAAGAAAAAAAATTTTTAATTAAAAAAAAAAAAAAAAGGTCAGGGAGAGAAACTTTATGAAGAAAGGAGAATTAAACCCAAGATTCTGATGGACTAAAATGGATGACAAGAGAAATAAGAAGGCAGTACTAGAAAATCTAGGAACTTCTTATCCAAGAGGCAAACACAGTAGGAAATATGGAGACACTCTTTTAGGAAGTGCTTTCATAATCATACTGTAGGTTAGAGGGGCCATCATCTATGAAAAAGCTGAACCTCATTATGGCCCCTTAGACCACTCTCTCCAACCTCCCACCACTTTCCCAGCCCAGTCTTACCCACAGTGGCTCAAAACCCATTTTCTCTGGCCAAAGGCTAAAAATCCAGCAAGTCAGGACATTCTTGGAGGAGGAAGAGGGTGGTGTCATTTAAACCTCACTCACAGGGGCCTGAAACTTGCTCTCTCAGGGATCTTCCCTCCTCCCTTTAAGCTGTTTTTGGTGGTGCTACTGTCATGGAGGTCACTTGAGAAAGTGTAAATACAGGAAATTAAAGTCTTGCTACTGGGACGTTAATCATTACCTGCCAAGTCATTCTGCACTTCACCTTTTGGTTTTATGTTCTATTGGTAGCTGGAGACAGGAGAATGGCCACTGATTCTCTTGGTAGAAAAAAAAAAGATGCTTTTCACCACATTGCCCAGCTTAGAAACAACACTTATTCCAACATGCAAAGACCCATGCCTCATTGGAATTCATCACTGACCTACAACTATTTGGAAAATTCAGTAACAGGGTAGCTTTCTAAAGTCTATCTTTTCTACCATCATCTCTTCCCCTCAAGGTTTCCTGACAACTCTGTTGCTACCTTCACTTCACTATCGGCATGCTCTCCAAGCAAGACCACTACATTTGGGTTTTAAAAAACAAGTATGAACAAGGTCCCTGACTGCAAAGAAAGGATTTGATAAAGATCCATGCCAACAGAGCATACCCTTTGAACTGTTCTCCTGAGAGCCTGAGTGGGGAATTAGCTTTTACCCATTCCCACCTGATATGAACAAAGGGATGCTCCTGGCTGGCAAAGATGAAAAATACGTAGGAGAGGACTGGGTTGAAGCTAGGAGATGTCCAGGACAGCTGGAGAACTTAAGTATACTGGTTAGGATAGGCTAGGTTACACTGCATCAACAAACACCCTAGGGGCGCCTGGGTGGCTCAGTCAGTTAAGTGTCCAGGTTCAGTTCAGGTCATGATCTCACGGTTCATGAGTTCAAGCCCCATGTCGGCTCTGTGCTGACAGCTCAGAGCCTGGAGCCTGCTTTGGATTCTGCCCCTCCCTCTCTCTGCCCCTCCCCCGTTCACGTACGCACGTGTGCAGTCTCTCTCTCTCTCTCTCTCTCTGAAGAAACAAACAAGGAAAACCCTGAACTTTTTTTGTTTATTTTTTAAGAGAAAGAGAACACAAGCAGGGGAAGGGCAGAGAGGGAGACAGAATCTGAAGCAGGTTCCAAGCTGTTAGCACAGAGCCCAATGCAGAGCTTGAACTCACGAAACTAGGAGATCACGAGCTGAGCCAAAGTCAGAGGATTAACCAACTGAGCCACCCTGGCACCCCAGAAATACCCTAAACTCAAACAGATTTAGTTCTCATTTAAAGTTTGTGTCCAACATGGATCAGCAAAGGGTTTTGCTCATTTACAGTCAGAACCTAAGACTGATTACAGCAGGTAGGAGAATAATTGACAAATTGCACACTAGCTTTTCGCATTTCTGCCCATTGGTCACACCAAAGGATGCAGAGATGTGTAAACATACCATGTACTAAAGGAGAAGAAATCCTGAATGTCCATTAAGAATCCCAATTACGAGGCTCCTGGGTGGTTAAGTGGCCGACTTCGGCTCAGGTCATGATCTCGCAGTCTGAGTTTGAGCCCCGCATCAGGCTCTGTGCTGATAGAAGCAGGCTCCAGGCTCTGAGCTGTTTCTGTGTCTCCCTCTTTCTGCCCCTCCCCATTTGCACTGCCTTTCAAAAATGAATGTTAAAAAAAAATTTTTTTTTTAAATAATAATCCCAATGACTACAACAGAGTGAGATGGCCCTGTGGAGGGTTAAGCCTAGGCTTTCAGCCTCCCCACCAACACGTTTTAGTTCTAACTGTAGCTATGCTTATTGAAGACCTACTATGTGCCAGGTAATTTGTTAGGCACTTTACACAGTTACACACTCGGGATTTTTGCAATTAGCCTGAGGGCAGTTAAACAACTGGTGAGTAATTCGAGAGGAGGATTTCAAGCCAGGGTGGTGGAACCACAAAGCGTTGGTTCTTTTTAATTTCCACTGCCCATTTTCCCAATTTAGCATCAAGTTACCAGATCTAGTTTAATCTAGCAGTTCATAACAGACACAGAAACGGTTGTGTGCCTGTCCTCGAATCCCGTACAGTGTGCCGTGGAGAGTCCACCTCACTGCCTTGGTGGAGATGGGGAGCACAGAGCCACCATTTCGGTACTGGAGCTTCCCCAACTCCCCAGTCTTTCACTTTTATCCTGGTCAAAGTCAGGGAAGCAACAAGCAATCTCCCACCTGAGACATTTTCTCCTAAGCAATTCTCCCATTGAGTGCATTTATCAGAGTGATGCTAAATAAGACACAAGTACAATTTTTAAAACCTAAGATTCCTGTTGCCATACATCAATTAAACCCTCTCAATTTTATTACCAGAATGACATAGGTGTATTTATCACCATTTGCCATGCGAGCCCTGCTCTGCCCACTGTGTTCAACAAGCTCAGCGAGCAACCCACTCTAACTACTCAGGGCCCTTGCAGGGAGTGGGATGAGTACCAGAGATAACTCAAGCCTTTCCCCATCAGGGAAAAGGAGAAACTAAACCTGAAACAACTCATTAACAAGAGATCTTTGCCTTGAGCAGATCAAGGAACCAGCACTGACTAAAGCATAGGATCTCCTTATTGATCTAAAAATATAATCTGAAAACCTCAACAACAAGCTCAAGGAAGAGTTTGGGATAATAGGTATTCAAATAGTCTTCGTAGCAGAAATTGGTATAACCTCTCAAGGGCAATCTGACATCTTTGTCAAAGCCCTCTGACAATTCTGTCTCTAGGAGTTTGTCCCAAGAAATTAGTCAGAGACCTATTCATGAGTGCTACAAGAATAGAGATATTTTTAATAGTAAGAATCTGGAAACAATCTAAATGTCCAACACTAAGAAATAAGCCTTTAAAAACTGTAATGCAGTATTGATAGGAAAATGCTTCCAACACAAGGTAAACACCACCACCATTTTTAGACATTTGGCATTATAAGATTGGAAGACAAAAGCATAAGCGACTCTTAAAAACGGAGAACAAACTGAGGGTTGATGGGGGTGGGAGGGAGGGGAGGGTGGGTGATGGGTATTGAGGAGGTCACCTTTCGGGATGAGCACTGGGTGTTGTATGGAAACCAATTTGACAATAAACTTCATATACTGAAAAAAAATAAAATAAAATAAAAAGTTCAAAAATCTCTCTAAAAAAAAAATAAATAAGATTGGAAGACAATAAAACATCAGCAATGGTGACTTTCAGTGCTAAGATTATCAGGGATTTGAAAGAAAGAGCGTTTCCTCATACCTGAGTTTAACATGCCTATACTGACCATGTTTTTATTTTATTCTGTTTTAGAGAAAGAACACAAGCCAGGGGGAGAGGGGCAGAGGAAGAAGCAGAGAATCTCAAGCAGGCTCCACACCCAGCACAGGGCTAGATTCCACAACCCTGGGACCAAATCAAAAACAGCAGGGCAGAGGAGAACTGGGAGGCTAAAGTAACTACATGTGAAGAATTCCACCACAAACCCCCCACCCCCTCACCCCCGTTTACATGTTTGCTCCTTCTAAACCCTATGCCACATGCCTACATTAACTATTAAGAAAATGAATAGAATTCCTTGCCTAAAAACAAACGATAGCCTAAAATACAGGCGGACTACAGCTGATTTGGGGACCTATGGTGTAGCAAAATTTGTATTAGGGTTATTGCTCTGTTTAAGGCAATACTGTAATAGGATTATCTGGATGGGGGGTGGGAGTGAAGCCTGCAGAGATGTTCTTTAAAGAACAGGACAATAATTTTTCTGTATATAACAAAGCAAAAAGAATTTTGGGTTTCCGAGGGCAGCTCTATGAAGAGGGTAAGTGACATGGAAAAGTGAGAAACAGGCTGGGATAGGCACCTGGTCACCTGCAAGAAGCCTGACCTGAAGGAGAGCTGCAACCAGGGAAAAATTCTGGCAACAGAGCACCTAAAAGCTTTCCAGGAACAATGCTAGCCCAAGCTTGTCTCCTGCCATGTGCTACAATACTACCTACCTCCCCCCAGTATACCTTGAACTGGTAGTAAAAGTACTACTATATTACACATAGTAATGCTGTATTGGGCTTGGGAGAAATGAAGGGAATGTCTTGAGAGGGGGCAGTATCTTGAATAGACTGCCAAGAGGTAAAACAGCAGACAACAGAGCAGAGAGTGATTGTGAATCCAGGTGCGGGCAAGCTGACCAGGTAGTACGCTCCCCAGATCCCATGCAAACAGCAAGGCAGGGCTAGGGAGAAACTTTCTACAGAATGTGATGGGGACTCACGTTATTTCATTTGGATATGATGAGCCCTACAGCCTGGTGGGCTTTGGGTCCTCTTTATATACCTATTTAGAAGTTTATCATCAATCTTTCTTTTTCCCTTCCCCTTTTCTCTCACCTCCTCCACTTTAAGAATTAGCCAAGAATATGGGGTACCTGGGTGGCTCAGTCGGTTAAGCCTTTGACTCGTGGTTTCACATCAGGTCATGATCTCATGGTTTCCTGAGCTCAAGCCCCACATCAGGCTCTATGCTAATAGCACAGAGTCTGCTTGGGGTTCATTTGTTCTCTTTCTGCCCCTCCCCGGCTTAGACTGTCTGTCTCTCAATAAATACACTTAAAAATTAAGAATCTAAAATATTTTATTTTGATCCAGATGAAGACAGAGATAGAGACCAGTGCTTGAATAAGCTCACATCTTCCTCCAACACCCAAGAGAAGGTAGTGTCGCATCCCCTAACCCACCCGCCCTTGTGTAAACAAGACAAAGAGGATCCAGCCCCAACACATCCACATTAAATCAGGACTGCTTTTCTCTATTCTGGTCTCTAAGTCCCTCCAGCTTAACCAAGTCCTCACATAAACTCTTCCTGAAACTTAGACCTCACCCCTCCATTGCTCATCCCTGCCCCAATCCAGTTATACCCCAGTATGGCACTGACCATCTGCCAAGTATAGGCTCCTGACCAAATGCAATAGCACCTCAACTCAACAGACATTTTCTCAACAAAGGAGAATCAAATTCACAACTCCCCTCCTTCCAAATCGTTTTTACCAAACTTCCTCTCACTGGATTACCCTGCCTCTATGGTCATTTCCTATAAATCCTTATAGATCCAGACCCTCAGAGCCCCTTCTCACTGCTGACCCTGCTCAACACACACACCCACACCCACACACCCCTACCGCTCCCAGGGTCCAGCCTCTTCTCTGCCAAAGGGAGGCAAGGCAGGGCCTCCGAGTTTGACAAAGACAGCTCTGTTTCCTTAGACCTGACAGCCCAGTCCCATGACCTGTCCCTGCTGACATGCTCCCTCATGGGGCACAGCCTCCTCCAACCCACATCCAGGCTCCCACCAGCAAGGTGGCAGTGGCCAGAGCCACAACACCCCAAGCCTCTAGAAGCCAGTCACACAGAAAGAAGTCCCTCCAATGCCCAAAGAAACGCTTTCCCAGAGTCTGCAATGGGGAACTTTTTAAGGTGCACACATGTCCAGGCTGTGTACTTGGTCTTCTCCTTGGGTACTGGGACCAAAAATCATCCTTAAATATCTTTAGAGTCAGTTTTTTTTCTTTGGCACCCTCTCATCACTACATGTTAGTTTGTGACTTTTCAGTTCCCCCATCTTCCCAGAAGCACACAAACCCTTTGGGAGTCAGAGAGAGCATATACACAGTGTCCACGTTCTTCTTAACACCCTGGATGCCCCTTCCCTGAAGACAGTGCATCTCTGGGAGTACCAGCCCAAAAGGCTCTGTTGGCTCAAAGTCCCCTCAACCCGCTGGTGCCTTAATCACCTGAGTTTTGTCCATCTTCTCTCAAATTCTCAATTCCAAGTGTCTGGACTCCAAGTCTGGGAGAGAAAGACTCCAGAGCATGGAAGCATGAATGTGCCCGAGTCCCCTCTCGCCTTCCACCCCACAACAGTCTGTTCCATTCAGAGGACAGCACAGTTCTCAAGGGGACACTTATGAGAAAAATCCGGCATGGAACCAGCTCATTAGGAAAAGCCACCATCCTGAACCCTGCTCATTTATTCATTTCCCTGATATCTGCTTTCCAAGTTCCTCTCGCTTCCCTCTTCCAAGCCCCCAAACCAGTCCCAAGTGGTAACCTTCTATGAAGAAATCAAGGAACCATCTGCATTTTCCAATGGAATAATATAGAAGATCACACTTAGCTTTTGCCAAGACTGAAGCAGTTGTTAGAGTTCCCCTCCCCCCGTCCCATGCCATCAGTGTTTGAATTACTCTGGGAGTAGTAATTCCATCTGGGATTGGATGTCATCGGGGAGAAATCACAAATATTTGAGGTTCCAATTCATTTAAAAAGAAAAAAAGAAGCACGCATATATACACCCTACCTGTGATTTGGCAAATCTTCGGGAGATGGGGCACCCCAAAATGCTCTTACTGGTTCCATCCCATTCCTTCCCCAAGAGTATTCTAACTCCTCTACATGGTATCAGTGAGAAAGGAAAAGAACAAAGGGACACAATGACGGTCCTCTTGTAGGACCTCAGGTGAGGTGGAGGATGTCCACACACAGCTTTTTCAGTGGCACAAAGAGGCTAACCAAAGAATCATCTGAAGCATAGTCACACTTTTGGGGTCGGATTCCACACATCTCAGAGCCCCACACCCTATGCAGAGCTGGATGGGAACTTTTACCTGCAGGCTGTTACCAAGGGGACTGGGCCTCCCAGCCTGGTCTGTATCTTGTGAAGGGTACATACCTCAGAAGGTTAAAACTCAGATCAAGCCTTTTTGCAAAATGTCCACAGTCCCTGCCGAGGTGCTCTGGAATTTCTCTGCAGTCCTGGCCTATGTAGGACACCTGGAAATTAAATGGAACAGAAACAACGTGGCAAACGGAAATCGCCCAGCTGCTCCCAACCCTGAGTCATTGATCCCAAGATTGCTTCCGCAACTTTAAACACACGCCCCTCACACACAAGAAGGCCACATTTGTGTCCTTTTCCTGAGCAAATCGGGTTTGGGGGCTTCAGGGACTCTGCCAATAGCTCGCCTTTCCTGGTACACTTAGCATGATGGAGACTAATCCCAGCACAACAGAAACTGAACTAAAATTGGCTCTATTCAGGTGTCCAAAAAGGCTCCCACATCAGAACACATTGATATAATCACAGCAATCAGCTTCTTGCTCAGAGGCCTTTCCAACAGCTGCCCCTCTGGCTCTCCTCCCCATCCCCCCTCCCTCAAATACTCTGCTATGCACATTACCTCATAAAAGACAGAGCAGATGCACTCACCGGCATTCAATCTGCAGGGCGCTGGAACAAACAGGGTTGGACAAGAAAACCTCCCCAGATCACCAATCCCATCTTATACCACGGTGTATAAAATATCCCCCACACTCTGAACAAAGTTGACTTGAAGGTGACAGGACAACAGTGGCCACAGCTTCCAAGCCTCTCTCCTCCAGGGATCCTTCTGCAACCAACCCCAATAGGGCTGCAGAGCAATTCCCCTTGGGCCTTCTCTTATATCATCACCATCAACCACCTAGTGTGTGCCCAAATATTAAGAAGCTGAACTGCAATTTGATGCCAGAACTTCTGATTGTGGCAAGGTTGGAGGGCTTGCTCACTGCTCCAACCACTAGGTTTTTGAAACCCACTTTTTAGAGGTAGATGCCAATCCAACCACAGTGTACTAATCCCAAAACCCATAAAACAAACCCATGGGTGAGAGTTGGCCAATGGATCAAAATATAGGAGACTTCCCTAAAGGGCTCCCTACCTCCAATAACGAGGTAGAAATTCAACCCTATCACACGGACTACAGTCTTGACCCTTTCTCCCTACAAATGCATATCCTCCTATACATACAGGTAAGAATGTCTTGGAATGAGTAAGATTCCCCCAGGGGATTATGCTTCCTAATGGGGAATAGGAATATGGTGGCCATATCGAATTCTAGATATTAGGATGAACATTGAGGATTACTAGCATTCCATCCTAGAACTACAGAAACACCACTTTCATTAGGACTCGACCTAATTAAAAAAAAAAAATCACACTGCACCCTAACACCCCCAATTTTTCAAGTCCTCCCTCAACCCTATCCTATCCAATGGGGGCAAACTGCTGGCAATACAGTATCTTGTGTTCACTCCCCTAGGGACTTCATATCTGGAGAAGAGAAAGTGGGGGAGAAAGGACAGAAAAACAGCTGACTCCAATAAGATAATTTGGACTCAAGAAGATAAAGGCTAAAAAATAAAGGTCTCTAGGTTCAATCTAGCAACCTCCCCTTTCTACAGGGGACCAGTCTTTCCTCAGAACTTCTTGTGGAACAAAGTTCTGCTTCCAAGCAGAGATGGAAATCATACAGCAAGAAGAGACTGGGGATATAAGGCCTTAGTCAGCCTATGGACTTCAATTTCCCTCAGGATACCCACTTGATCAGCAGCAGTTTCTGTATCAGAACACCGCAGTGACCCTGCAGGCCTGAGGTACTCACCAGAAAACCCATCCCTTTCACCCCATCATGCACTACCATCTTATATCACAAAGATCTTGAATAATCTGTATAAGTGGCATAGAAGTGGAGATTTAGATGTAGAAACTGAGCTTTGTCCTTATAGACTCACCAAGGACTAAATATGGTAGAGACCTAGTTTCTCAAAACCCATCATGTTTTTTACAAGGAAAGGGAAACTTCAGCACCATGCCCAGTGTTATATAGCTTCTTAATGATAAAGCCTGGAGGAAGTCCTGCACCAGGAATAGGTACTTCCAATTTGGGTGCCATGGAGTTCTTACAACTCCACGTGTGGGTATGGATTTTCTTCATCAACAAATGCTAGTGGTGCATCTATCAGCAGGTTCGGGCTTCAAAAACGCAACTTCCTAGCTGAAAGGTTGCAAACTACCTCAGGATAACATGGCTAAAGCCCCAGAACAGAGTCAGAACATAGACGGGGGGATATATGCTCCCCCTTTTTCTTCTATAGGATTCCCTTTCAGAGGCAACACAAACACCAAGGAGAGCTATCACCATGAAGCATGCACACCACTTACATGCCTAACAAGACTTTCATCAGCTTGTTTTCTCACATGACATCCCAGGAAAACTAAAGCACAACTTGTTCCACAGTGATCAAGTCTCCAAAATGCAGTATGAAAACCAACTTGATAAGCCATCTGCATGCTTGGACCCAGCACCACCACCACTGCCCCCCACCCCTACACAGTAAACTGGAGCATTTAGAGATGGGAGTTAAGCTGACCACATTTAAGGGTCCAAATCATCTGGAAAAGGCTTAAAGCAGCAAGCAGCCCCTGCCAGGCACTGCAACCAACACTCCCAATGAGAAGACAAACATGTTTAAGAAGTGCTCCCGAGTTGAAGACCTTAGGTCTCAGGATGTCAAGAAGCTTCTTGGAGCATCGGACCACCTAATGGAAGAAACAAGGCCAGAAGAGCCAGACCAAATATAGTTTGTTTCTTGAAGAAGAGAAGGGAAATGGAGATTAATAGACCCCAATGCCACAGAAGCAAGAGCACATCCAGACCAAGGGCCATTTCATTTAGTCAATTACTTTGATTTAGACTCAACTGAAGAACAAAGTTTTGTACTTTCCATCTGCCTATCTTATAGCACCTGTATCCCAAGACTTCCACCCTACATGAAATGGTAATAAAGGGACACTATTACCAGGGACATGAAAACATATCAAGAACCCTACAAGGAGGAATACCAGAGAGGCAAAGGAAGAGGTCTGTGCAAAATCCCCCACACATACACATACTAATCCCTCCGACCAGAAGCCACCGGGAGTTACCAGACTGTAGGAGACTAGGTTTCTCCTTGCTGTTAGGACAGTATGGCCATTTCTGTGGATGGTAGGTTTCTTAGTAGACTGAGAGACACTTATTTTATGATGCCTGACCCCAGTCAGGGGTGGGAGATCCTCAATTTTAAATTTGCAGTACTGACAACTGTCAGAGTGGAAACAGACCCTGTGCCGCTACTTACTAGCTGTGTTATCCTGGATGGGTCACAATCCCAGGGAGTTTGTTTCCTCCTCTGTAAACTAGTCTAACACTAACTGCATCCAGAAGTGTAAACAATGGAGCTTACATTTATTAGATGCCTACCACCTGTTACCTAGTCAATCCTCATGAAACAGTCACATATTATCCTCAACTTACTTATAGCAATGAGAGAAGATAACACATTTAAAGTACACAGCACTGTCCTCAGCACCTCGTGGCCACTTGATAAATAGTTGAATCGGACCAATATCCCTAAGAAAGGGATTGGTTATTTTCTGGTCTCTTGGGCACTGAAATCGTGTGCCCAAATTCCAAGTTTGCATTTGCATATACAATTTTATCGATGCCCCTACTTCATCTTAAACTAGTGGAAAAAGACAATTGAAGACAATGTTGACATAAATGAGGCATTCAAACCAAGAGAAGGCTAAATGAGGTCAGATTTGTGTTGAATCAAAAGACTTCACAGAGAGGAGTGGAGGGAGGGCTATTTATAGGCCCGTGCAACTCCCAAAACCCAGGGCAACAGCAGTGAGCCCACAGTGGGCTGAAAGCAGACGAGACCACATTTCAGCAAAACAGCATCATCCATCTCATTTAATTGTTTTAGTGGTGTCATGCTGTTCTTATGTCTTTGCACTTAAACCATCTATTTGGGGGATAGGTCTCTATCAACTTAGAAAAAGTTATATCTGGTTTTAGGTTTGTGTATTTAACCAACACTGCAATAGAAACTATCAACAGTGAGTTCATGGGAAGGTTCCCCACCCCCCCTTAAGGTGGCTCTACCAAATTTTGAAAAGTACCATGTGACATACATTTCAGGAACTACATCTTGCTATGGCCGTCATTAGCAACTAGAAGGGGCAGAATGCTAAGACCCTAAACCCCAGGGTTGCCACTCACATCCACTGGCCTAGGTGTTTTAGGACAAGGGGGACTAACACCCCAGGAGTATTTTTTCCAGCCTGCCTTCTCTGGTCCTTACCAGGCAGCTCCATCTGTTTAGAACAGTCCCCTAGGGCCCAAAATGCCTCACACAGGCCAGTGATTACCTTTGAGCAGTTTGGAGTGGGCTAAAAGCAAGGGGTGCACGGGGGAAAAGAAATCAAGTCAGGGAAACGAGGGAAGAGAGAAGGAGGCACAGGAAAGTTCTTAGCCCTACTGTCAAGTCCTCCATGAAGCTGGAAGAAGCTATACCCAAAGAACACTGGGTCTGAAATGCAGAGACCTGCAGTGGGGCAGTGGGGAAGGAGGTGGGGGGAGATATTCTCGGGCAGAGGCCTTCTCCTCCAGCTCCTCCCTCTAGGCAGGCATGTTAACTCCCAAAAGCCCCTTTTCCCTGATAAATAAGACCCGCCACCTTCAACCTTTCCCACAGGCTGGTACCTCACTGGCCTTCTCACTTCCAAACTCTGAGAAGAGGAAAACATCTGCCCAAAGTAATCTCAAAATCTAACTGTGCCTGACACTACCTGCCTTAGGCAATCCAAGGGGAGAGCTTCAAAACCTCAGAACTATTTCTCTAGGGTGTGCAAGGAAAGGTGGGAAGAGGGCTGGCTTAATCAGAGGTTAAAAAAAGACAGACCTGGCTTTTCCAGAAGGTAAAAGGCACCTGGGCCCAGCATCCCTCCAGCAATGACTAAGAACACCTGAGGCTTCACTACAGAGCTGAAAGCAAGTGAGGCTAGGTGTCTGTCACCCAGAGTTGAAAAGAATGTTGTCATTCCTCACAGACACCTGTACAGGAAGTCAGGTGCTGAATGAGATCTTGCCATTTGTGACAACATGGATGGACCTACAGGGTATTATGCTAAGCGAAGTCAGTCCGAGCAAGACAAATACAATGATTTCGCTTACATGTGGAATCTGAAAAACAAACAAAAAACAAAACTGGACTCAAATACAGAAAACTGGTTGTTGCCAGAGGGGGAGGAGGAGAGGCAAAAACAAGCGAAGGGGATTAAGAAATACAAACTGCCAACTATAAAATAAGTCACAGGGATGAAAAGTACAGCACAGGGAATATAGCTAATAATACTGAAATAAGGTCATATGGGGACAGATGGTAACCACACTAGTGGTGAGCAAAGTATAATGTACAGAATTGTAGAATCACTATGTTGTACACCTGAAACTAATGTAACATGGTATGCCAACTATATAATATAGAACTAAAAAAAGAAATCAGGTGCTGAAATAAAACTGGAGAACTTTAGCCTTCTACCTGCCTTGAATAAGGGGTCTATGTTTAGGATCCGGAGGCAGTTTGGAAGGGAGCCCCCAAACCTGGCGCCTGCACGAATACATTATGATTTCCACGTCTTTGGTGGTCCCTGGGTACTTTCACCATCCCCGGTGCATTCAAAAAACAAAACAAAAAACACCTGAAATTTAGAGTTTACAATTTCATTAGTATGAAGACGATTACATTAAAGTGTTCTTTGGCCAAAGTAATTTTCTTCTGATTATGAAAGAAATGAACACTTTTTATCAGCCCCAAAAAGTACCATCAGCTGTGGACACTGCCAGCTTCTCTGACTGATGGAGAAATCATCCCTGCTGGCCCCAGCAATGAGCACTAGAAACAGAAGGAGGTGGAGGAGACCTGGGCTACCTTCCCTTGCTTCCCCCACAGCCAGGAGGTGTGCCAAGCCCCAAATGGGACCTGTCCTCATCAAACCAGGGCAGGCCTAGACACGTGAAAGAGTCCCCAACTGCAGACGCACCCCCTGTGGTTGGACCAGGAACCCTTATTCTAACCTCGGATGGCCCCATGCCCCAGCATTCCCTCCCCAAACCCGTTGCCCCAAGCGAGGGCAGGATTCGTCCCTGGCGAACTTACTTGAGTTCCACTGACCACGAGCCCGGCCATGGCGACCGGGCAAACGCGCGGCGCTGAGCGCAGGCACAGAACACAGAGCGCGGCAGCAGCGAGCGGCACAGCCCGGCGCGCAGTTCCGCAATAAATAGTCAGCTGACCCGGCGGAAGCCCGAGGCGCGGGCGGGTGTCCGGACCTGGGTTCAGCTTCTCGCCGGGCACTAGCCCTTGGCCTGGCCCTCGCACAGGTGAGCCTTGTTCCCCCAACCCCGCCCCGCCACGCTCCGCAACAGGTGTTGCCCAGCGCTGCGCGCTCAGACGAAATGGCATGACCCCTTGACTTCCCCGCGGCCCCCGGGCGCCCTAGGACCCCATAGCTCCCTGGGAGGCCAGGGAAACAGGAATAGCATCCCCAAAAACTCCACGCCCAGAGCTCTACTGCATTAGTCGGGGGGGGGGGGGGGGGGGGGCTGTTGGGGGGAGGGCTTCCCATGAGGGGGGCCCCCACGGAGCAGTTAGCCCCGGGGCATGGAGAACGGGCCTTTCCTGTATTTCACAATCCAGATTACATAACGGTCCTCAACTGTGGGAAGAAGGGGCCTCTTGGCCCGAACTCCCCTCCCCAACTTCGAGGGGAAGGGGTAAGTTGAGAGGTTGGAAGGACACCTAATGGGCGGAGTTTCCATTTGTAGTGGGAGGAAGGGGGAATTGAATTTCCCTATAAATAAAGTGCTGGCTCAGCTAAAAGCACCCCATCTTACAGTAATAAACCCTAGGGGAGACGAATCAATGATGTCCCCTAATTTCAAGTTTCTCTTATTCTCTCCCTCCTCACAGGGAAAAAGTATTTGTGATGCTACAAGTCACCCTTGCGGTCAAATTCCTCCACCGCCGCCCCCCCCTCCTTCCCCTCAGCTGGAAATGAGAGGTGGTCATTACTGCCTCCTTCAACAGGCCTCTTCCATCAAGCTGGGTGGGCAGCTCATGCCTGTCCTCAATTGAAAGGAACCAGATTTTCTCCGTGTGAGTTTTTGCCTTGCTGCCTCCATCCCCAGGATGCACAAAGCTATTACCAGATACTTCATGTCACATTATCACCAGCCTTCCACTGCAGCTAAGAGCCAGCCCAGCCTTAACCAACCTCTCTCCCCTGCTCCCTCCATACCAGTGAGTATAGTTTTCCCTTCTCCCTGGTGAATGGTGCCTAAGTCCTGCATGCCAGGCTCCAGGTCTCAACTCAGTAGACCTACTGATAATTGTAGCTTCTACCTCTGTGGAGGGAGCATTCACAGGGTTTTTGTTTTCATTGTTCCATGCGTCTAAACAGCACTTAGAAACCCGTTTGTGCAGCTGATGATAATTATGATCATGGTTAAGCATATTGTGGCTATCATCATTGTCTCTCGGGCTGGGTGCCGACACATTGTAATGTGGGCCCTTCCTTCTTGTCAGCATTCTAATGAGTGGTGGTGACCTCTGAGTGTTGACCCGCCTGCCCCTCTCTCTGCTGGGAAAAGCCGACATAGCACAGTGGAGCTGTAAGAACAGAGACTTGGCTGTGTTTACTTTGGGGGGTTCCAGGAAATGCTGCAACAAAAGGTCCTTCAGGCCAAAAAAGAAAGCTTGCCCTCCAGAGATAAGGGGGATCAAAGGAATCTTCCAAGATCTACTGCCCCCCAGACCAGCTCCTCATGCTCCTCTCTCCTTCTCTGCTGGACACACCCTCTCTGGTCTATTGTCCACTTTTGTCTGCTTTCCCTGCCCAAAAAGGAGGAAGTGGGCCCAGGCCCTGACAGGCCTACTGCCCTCCCCACCTTTCACCTTGACCTTCCCTAGAAAGGCTCTGAGTGGCAGGAGAGGACATGTGGAAACAGGCTTAAACCTACTCAAAGATGAAATTGGAATGCATACACATACCACCCACAAGGAGGGTGCTTGAGGTCATCTCATCCATGCCCCTGCACTCATACACAGCTTTGTCTTCTGAACATAGATTGCTCTGCAAACATTACCTGCCAATGATGCCAAAGTAGGCAGGGATCTTTTCTACTTTTCCAGACCTCCCTATTTTTCCTTCCTCTACATAGCCCTAGGGTGATCATTCTAAAAGCCCAAGGTGACCCTACCTGAAATTTTTCAGAGCTCCCCATCAACTAATAATAATACAGCCCCAAATCTCCAATATGTCCCTCAAGATATTTTAAAGTTTGTATTTTACTGTTTTTTGTTTTGGTTTTTTGGTTGTTTTTTGTTTTGTTTTGTTTTGTTTTGTTTTGTTTTGTTTTGTTTTGTTTT
>NW_024412404.1:16128578-16208662 GCF_014898765.1 Herpailurus yagouaroundi | reverse complement strand
TTGTTTTGTTTTGTTTTGTTTTGTTTTGTTTTGTTTTGTTTTGTTTTTGAGAGAAAAAGAGAGACAGAGTGCTAGCAGGGGAGAGGCAGAGAAAGAGGGAGAGAGAGATAATCCCAAGCAGGCTCCACACTGTCAGCACACAGCCCAATTCACAACTGTGAGATCATGATCTGAGCCGAAATCAAGAGTCGGACACTTAACCAACTGAGCCACCCCAAGATCTTTTATAATTCCATCATGCTTTATCTCTTCTGCCTCCTTCTCCACTTCTCCCATCCTCTGCCTGGCTTTTAATTGTTCTGTCTAGAATGCCTCCCCGCACACTCTTGTGAACACCTGGTGTGTGTCCACCAGGTGAATACATCCAGGAGGCCACATAGCTAGGGAAATCACAAAAAATAAGGGTAGCTCAGATTGAGGTGGGCTTCACGTCTGAAATCTAAGCTGATGGCAATACGGAGCTACTGAAAGTTCTTGAGCAGAGTAGAAATTTGCTAAATGCAGTGGGGGAGGGCTCCTCTAAAAAGAAACTGGATTCACCTCTCCTTATTCCCTTCAGCTTTGGAAGTTATCTTCAGAACAGAAGAACAAGAGGAAGGGAGAAGAGAAAAGGACAGGAGGGAAAAGGAGCAGGAGAAAAAGAATTAGGATATTTGGACCAAAGAAGATTGGAAGGGGAGGATGGAGGACATCCTTATACCTCCTCATCACCTTCTTGAACAAAAAGGAAAATTAAATAGAAATAGCAAAGGTAGGGGTGCCTGGGTGGCTCAGTGGGTTGAGTATCCAACTCTTGGTTTCAGCTCAGGTCACGATCTCACAGTTCATGAGTTTGAGCCCTGAGATGGGCTCTGCACTGATGGCCTGGACCCTGTTTGGGATTTTCTCTCTCTCTCTGCCCTTCCCTGGCTCATACTCTCTCTCAAAATAAATGAACATTTAAAAAAGAGAGAGAGAAAGAAATAGCAAAGGTAAAGTTCTTCAGGTAATATGGCCCTCCCTTTGGGAAGGGGGAAAACAAAAGAACACTGAGATAAGGCTGGCCCAGGAGGTAGACAAATGATTCCTTCAGAAGACAAGGAGTTTACCAAAGTGAACAGAAGAGACAAATCTTGTTGGGGCTTCTTCTTGAGCACAACTCTTTCTGCCTCAGCCCCAGAAGTACTGAGGGGGAGGGAAGGCTAATGCAGTCATCCAGATTCTTCTCCAATTCCCTGCCCCCATTCCAAATAGCCAATTGAGAATAAGTTGCAAGGGTCCCCTGCCTCACCCCATTTTATCCCACAACTTCTCTGCTCCAGCTTCCAAGGACCAGGCACTGTGCAAGGCACTGGGTGTATACACGGCTAAGACATACAATACACTTCAGGAAAGATTTGTGCTGTGACATTTGCAGTACTATTTCAACAAGAAGCCCTGAAATTGTGATCCTATTTTCTGAACCCAAAATTCAGACATGTAGCCCAATTTGTATGCTGTACTCATGAGGACTACAGAACAGAAAGTTCAAATCAGACCTGGGCTGCTAATGGCGAGCCTGTGAATTCTGGAGCTCTAACACTTGCATATGGGGAGTGAGAAGGTTCAACACTTACTTACCACTAGACATTTCCTTATCACCCTTGATGAAGAGGGCATATTTTATTCCTACTGTCATCTTTGTTATTATTATTCTCTGGCAGAAAAGGCCCTTTCCCCTAGAGTTCTTCCTCCATTGCATTCCTGCAGACAAAAAGGAAAATCCTGTTTATTTGCAATCAAGGGAGTTGATTTTGAGGTCGACCACAACCAGTGAAACAGAAACTGATTCCTTAAATCCTCCAACTCTGTGCAGCATCAGCTGAGAGGACAGTTAACAAAGTTTTATTAGCATTCCTACCTATCCTTAGTCAAATTTCTATTCAGCCTGGCCTCATTTCTTTCAGGCCC
Source organism: Herpailurus yagouaroundi (assembly GCF_014898765.1). Lineage (NCBI taxonomy): Eukaryota > Metazoa > Chordata > Mammalia > Carnivora > Felidae > Herpailurus > Herpailurus yagouaroundi. The sequence goes on along the minus strand of NW_024412404.1, from coordinate 16,206,733 downwards.
AACACCTGGGCAGGTTAAGATGATTGCTGTAATTAATCATGCCCCAGCCCCTAGTTCAGACTTACCACATTCAGATTTCAATTAAAAAAAAATCTGGATGTCTGCATACAGAATGCTCTTTGTTGCTGAAGCAGCCTCCTTGTGGTCTGAAGGAGGGAGTTTAAGAAAGAAGAAAGGTTTCAGGGCCTTATCTGCAGTATTTGCAGGTATGTGAGAGATTAAGGATGATCTAGGCTCCGAAACACCTCCCTGATCTCCCGACTAGAACAAATTACATTTTAAAATATATATATTAAATGCAATCATAATGTTTGGCATGATTATTCATTGCATAAATGTTAGTTTATTACCGTATACTATTACAATTATCATTACCATTAATTCTCAGTGCCTCTGAGATCCCTTCTCTTAGGATCTTAAAAGATGTGGTGGTTGTCTCTATTAAAATGCAAATATTAGGGGGGCGCCTGGGTGGCGCAGTCGGTTAAGCGTCCGACTTCAGCCAGGTCACGATCTCGCGGTCCGTGAGTTCGAGCCCCGCGTCAGGCTCTGGGCTGATGGCTCAGAGCCTGGAGCCTGTTTCCGATTCTGTGTCTCCCTCTCTCTCTGACCCTCCCCCATTCATGCTCTGTCTCTCTCTGTCCCAAAAATAAATAAATGTTGAAAAAAAATGCAAATATTAGGGGAGCCTGGGTGGCTCAGTGGTTAAGCTGCCAACTCTTGACTTCGGCTCAGGTCATGATCTCATGGTTCGTGGGTTCAAGGCTTGCCTTGGGCTCTGTGCTGAGAGCACAGCCTACTTGAGATTCTCTCCCTCTCTCTCTCTCTCTCTCTCTCTCTCTCTCTCTCTCTCTGTGCCCCTCCCCTGCTCACACTGTCTCTGTCTCTCTCAAAATAAAAAAAACAAAAACTAAAATGCAAACATTAGCAGGGGGTGGGGAAGGGAGTAGGTTTGAGGAAGGTGAATAGGAAAGGGGCTTCTGCTTTTCACTGTATATCTTCTGTGATTTTTGCAACATGCATACCCTGCTTTTGTAATTAAAAACAAGGAAGGACATTGGATGGAAGGGTCAGGAAAAGAGAATTTATAACTGGAACTGCTACCAGCTAATCTTTTTGCATTATTTTCACAAATCTGAAAAAAGCAATGAAAAACAAATCTTATTTCCCCATTTGCCTGGAATTTACTGGATGCTCCAAGTCCTTGGCTGGGCCCAGAGGGAAGTTATCTCTGACTTGGGGACAGGAGCTCATAGTGGACTTTTGAGAAGGAAAAAGAACATTGACCAGAAGAACCTGCTCAACTTTGTACTGTCCAGTGGGGGAGAGGAAAGCAGTGTCTAAGCCCCAGGTACTTTTCCAGAATCCCAACTTGGCTTGGAGAGGTTCTGCCATTTGGAGGTTGAGGAACACCCCCTGCCCCCACCTCAATTAAAAAGTATAGGACTCAGCAAATGAGATTCTAATCCCATAGAGGCTACCCTAGCATACATATTTCCTCAAGTACCCCCAGGTAATTTGTATTGTGATCATCCTTCCAGACTTGGCTGCTTTAGAAATCATTTACTCCAACTACTGATTGAGGAAACTGAGGCCTGAAGCATGGAAGGGACTTGCCCAAGGTCACCCAGCAAATGAGCAGCTGACCCTGGGCCAGAACTCTGGTCTTCTGAAGAAAATAAAACAGGACTCCTCCTACATCCCAGTAAGAAGATGGTGAAGAGAATGGGGAAGAGAGCCAGAAAGATGCCATTTCACATCTAATCACTTCTTGTCACGTCGTAACTGTTTTCCTCATATGGAGCCCCACACTGATGGATCAGAAATAACATTTTCAAAGTTATATCTTCAAGGAAATGGCTATTAATGTTCTTCCTCTCCTTTTAGAGTGCTGAGGAATACATATTAATTTTCTCTCTACTTATATTGCCTATTTGCAAATTGTATTCACTACCCAGTGCTCCAATTTGTCCTACCCCTGAAGAGATTATGATGAATAAATGTGTTCCTGGAAATAAAATAAAATACAAAATTTGTCACTGAGATTTATTTTTATAATTATTTACAGGGATTATTTTAGAATATATGGGGGGCAATAATAATAATGCACACAAGAGGGTTCTGGCATGATTTACCAGTATTAATTCAGAGTCTCTTCCTACTTCTCCAAAAGGAGCCCCAGGTCTGTCTGCAGCTCTGAGCCAGGGGTAAAGCAAGTGTCAGCTGCACCTGAAACCACCAGTACCAGGAGGCTGAGGGTCAGATGAAGTGCTGGGCAAGTCTTGTAATGGCCAGTGCCCTGGATTCGAGAGACCTAGCTCTGCTACCATTAGCTGGGTGCCCATGGCTGAAGCCTTTCATTCCTGAGGTCCTCAGTTTCCCTACATGTGAACTAACTGATCTAAGGAGAAATTTACTACTAAAATAAAAGATACACAAGTAAGTATGGACACCTCCCCAAAATAAAGAGTATGTGTTCATTACTAAATATTTCTTCACACCTACTAGGTGTCAGGCACAGACAATAAGGAACAAGACAGATACGATCCTTATTCCCCTGAGGCTTATATTCTGGTGGGAGGACACAGGTAATAAGTAAATAGATAATATAATTTCAAGTATGAGAAACGCATAATTTCCGATAGCAGTGACACATGCTATGAAGATAAAAGCAGACAATGTGAGGTGGGGGAGGGGGTACTAATTTGGATACAATATCCAAGGTCTCTGCGGGCTTTTCGGAGCGTTTCTCCTGTGAAATTCTTGATGAGCAGAGCACAAGCCTGACTTTAGCCCCTCTCATAATAGTTTTGTGGTCCCAAACTGCACAGCCCCAGACAGCTATGGAGTGTTCTGGGAAGTCTTCTCTAAGGAGCAACATTTGGGCTGAAGTCTGAGTAATAAGATGGAGCCAACCATGAGAAGACTCAGGAGAAGGATCTTGCAGGCAGATGGAGAAGCAAATGCAAAAGCTATAGAGTGTTCTGTTAATCTCACATTGCTGTGTTGTCACCTTGCTTGTGCTTGAATGGTGAACTTGAGCTGAAGCTTCCCAGTGTCACCCCAGCCAGAAAGATGGGTATCCCAGGTGTACCTGCACCAGACTTTTAATTCCTCCAAAGCAAGGTGGGCTGAAGCCTTGAGATACTGCAGCTAAACGCAGGGGCATTCATGGGCACACAGAGGTTCTACAGCCCTATCAAGTGTCTGTGGGTTTTCTTGGGGACGAAAACACAGAAGGATCACTGACCTTTATACATGACCTCACTGGCACAGACTCTCACAAATACAAAAACACATAACTATATGTGTAACTGCATACACACAAGACACACCAATGCTGGATTCATGGATCCCATCTCGTTGCTATAGTTGGACCTCTGAACCCCAATCTGGGACACACCCAGGTCTCCCATCTACTGCAATAGCTACCAGTGGCCAGTAGAAAATGCAGAAATTTTAGACCGTCAGTACCTACTTAGAACACAAAGGGTTTATAGCTTATGCTAAGGTACTAGAAATTCATTCATTCAATTCATTTATTCAAAAAATATATATTGGGGAGGGGGGAACCTGGGTGACTCAGTTGGTTAAGCATCTGACTCTTGATTTCAGCTCAGGTTATGATCTCACAGTTTGAGAGTCTGAGCCCCGCGTTGGGCTATACGCTGACAGTGCAAAGCCTGATTGGGATTCTCTCTCTCTCTCTCTCTCTCTCTGCCCCTCCCACACTCTCTCTATAAATAAGTGAATGAAAGAATAAATAAATAATATTTTTGAAATAAAATAAGATGCTTCTTCTCTTTTAAAAAAATATGTATTGAGGGGCACGTGGGTGGCTCAGTCAGTTGGGCGTCCAACTTCGGCTCAGGCCATGATCACTCGGATCATGGGTTTGAGCCCTGAGTCGGGCTCTGGGCTGTCAGCACAGAGCCTGGAGCCTGCTTAGGATTCTGTGTCTCCCTCTCTCTCTGCCCTTCCCCCACTCATACTCTGTGTGAGTGTGTGTGTGTGTGTGTCAAAAATAAACATTAAAAAAATTTTTTTTAATTTCTTAAATATATAGTGAGTGCCTACTGTATACTTGACACTCACCTAAACTCTGGGGACAGAGCCATAAAGAAAACAAAGTTCTACCCTTGTGAAGCTTACTTTCAGTAGGGGGAGAGATAATAAGCAAGTAAATACCAATTACGCCAGCAGGTGATCAGTGCTGTGGAAAACAATAGAGCATAGAAAGCGGAAAAGGAGTCCCAGGGGGCAGACAGGGTGATCAGGGAAAGCCCCACTAAGTAAGTGATATTTCAGCCAAGACCTGCAGGAAGCAAGGAAAAGCCAGGTGCACATCTAGGGGGGAAATGTTCCAGGCAGCCAGGACGGCAAGTGCAAAGGCCCTGAGGAAAGAAAGTGCCTGGCAGGCTTGGGAAAAAGCAAGGATATCAGTGTGGCTAAAGTGGAGAGAGGAGTGAATAAGAAGAAGAGCAATGCAAGTGGAATCAGGAGGCAGGGGCAAGGGGAGGGGAAGCACATCATCTAGGGCATGAAAGACTGAGACTAAGACTGGGGCTTGTACTCCAAGTGACTTGGGGAGCCTTGAACAAGGGACCCACATTTTGTAAACACTGCTCTGGCTGCTGTGCTAAGAATGGACCGTGGAGAAGGAATGGCAGAAGCAGGGAGAGCAGACAACAGACTACTATAGGACTCCTGGAGATGGTGAACAGTGGCTAGATATATTTTGAAGATGATATCAACGGAATTTTCTGATCGATTGGACATGGAGAGCATGAGAAACACAGGAGACAAGAGTAACTCCAAGGTTTTGACCTGAGCAACTGGAAGGATAAAGCTGTCACACTGAAATGGATGAGCAAGTTAGGGGATGTGGGGATCAAGGGATCACTTTTGGACCTAAGAAGTTTGAGATGACTTTGAGACCATGCAAGTGGAGAGGTCAAGGAGGCAGTCAGTATATGAATGTAGAGTTAAGGAAGCAGATATAGATAGAGTTAGAAATTTGGAACTCCTCAGTTTTTAGATGGCATTTAAAGCCATAAGACAGGATGAAAAAGATGTGAAGACTGGGTCCTAGAGCACTGACAGTGAGAGGTCAAGGAGAAGGGGAGGAACCACAGAGACTGAGAATGAGCGGCTGCAAAGGTAAGGAAGAACCAAAAGCAAGTCAGACTCTGGAAGCCAAGAAAAAAATTGATAAAGATGGGGTTCCAACATAATAATGACAATTGAGCCAAGGACCATCAGGGAACGTTGAAAGCATTGGGTAAAGAGGAATTCACAGATTACCTATAAATTACAAAGGGGAAACTGTACCTTTGCAGTAGAGAGATCTGGTGGTCACAACTCTACCCAGGAGCCCAAACTTAGTATCTCCAAGAGTGAGACAATCTGACAATATGGGCCTCTGAGGTGTATGGGCCTCTGAAGTATACACTACTTACATGCTATTCTTGCCAAAATATTTAACCAGAATCTACTCAGGAGGAAACAGACAAATCCAGAAAGTGAAACATTCTTCAACACAACTGAGCTAGACTGACCAAAATGTCAATGTCATGGGGGGTGGGGGTGGGGAACAGGGAGGAGTGTTCTGGATAAAAATGGACTAAAGAAACATGACAACCAAGAGCAATACATGATCTTTCATTGGATATTGAAACTAGGAAAAAGAAAAACAGCTAAAAAGACATTTTAGGGAGAGTCGGGAATGTTTACATTTGAACCATTTGATGATGTTACTGATGATATTACATTACTTTTCTTAGGTGTGCTAATTGTTCTGTGGTTTCATAAGAGAATGTTCTTTTCTTTAGAAGATGCAAGCTGAAGAAATTAGTAAACAAGTTGCCTACAGCCTACAAATGGTTCAGAAAAAAATGTGTGTGTGTGTAAGGGAGAGACAGAGAGACAGAGAGCATGCCAATGTGGTAACCTGTTATCAGCTGATGAATCCAGGTGAAAGGAAATGGGCATTATCTTGTTCTTTAAATTTTTTTTCTTAAGTTTGAAAAATGTTATAAACAAAATGTTAAGGAATAAAAGGAATAAAGAGTGATCAATGTGTCCAGTACTACTTAAGATCAAGTAAATAAAGGACAAAGCATTAACCACTGGATTTAACAGCAGGGAAGTCATTGGCAACACTGAAGACAGGAAGAGAGCAAAAGAGACAGGGTGGAGGTTAGAAGGGACCTAAAGACCTATATAGGCCTCGCTTTGAGCACAATGGGAATAAAGTGGTTACATTTGTTTTGTAGGGCAGTCAGCAGGACAGTTGTAGGAAAACAGATTTGGAGAAGAGAGTAGGGTCAGGAAAATGTCCTCACAGGCTGTCCTCACAGGCTGTGGAAGTACACCCAACCCTTCCCCCGCCCATGAAGGGTGAAAAGGGCCTGAAAGGAGAGACTGCAAAGAGCTACCATTCACCAAAATACCACATTGTGGGGGTGGGGGGCTTGATGCAATTAAAAAGTCCATATGCACTGTGTGCTCCTATAGAGGAAGCAGCTGATAAGATACTCTAGGACCAACAGCAGCATGTGACAATGTAAGTGCAGCACCGTTGAAGACCTGCTGAGTCATTCTCTCACTGCACTCAGTGCATCTGACATCTGAGCCAAATTCAGTGTGCTAGAAGCCATGACTTTGGGTGTGACAGTGACCTGGCGACACCTTCGTTCATAAAGTCTCCTCATCCTGGGAATCCCTCTCCCCATAGCTCCTTCCAAATCCTGCTCACCCTTGTTGACAAACTTTCTCCAATGCACCAGCCCTCAGTGCCTGCTCCAGAGTCTGAAAGATCATAGTAAAGCCTCTTGCAGGTGCCTGGCGTTGACTCCTGCTATATGGTGTTGTTATGTACATTTTTATCTGTCCTAACTATGAGTTCAACTCCTTGAATATAGAGAACCCAGTTTGTATCTCAAAATATTCTCAGCTTTGCCCAGAATAAGTGATCTAGAAACTGAAGAAGAGAGGGAGAAAGGGCGGAAGAAGATGAAGGCCATAGTTTAACACTCCCCCAAGCTCACCATGCTGACTCCAAGCCATGGGATCACTTCTCACTTCTAATGGGTTGGAGTGGAGTTACTTAGAGGCCCCTGCTGTCAAGCCCCCCAATTTCTGAGTTTAGAACCCCTGGTAAGAAGCCTCCCTGAAACAGCCCACAGTGCTCTCTCCTGAAGCTGTTTGCAGTAAGTGACTCACCCAATTAAGAGCATCTACATAACAAAGCCTCACCGGGCTGCAGAGGTCACAGAGACTGTGAAGTGTGTCTTTAGTGTGTGCAGCAGAGAAGGTTCACTAATTACCAGTCATTTCCACCCCTCAAGAGCCTGTCAGCCTTTGAGATGCAGAGGATAAAAGAATCCCCAAATTCCCACCCCACACCAATCATTTCTCCCACCCCAACCCTCCCCTGCATTTCAAACCTGTGACTAATAAGTGCCAGGAATGGGCCTCTGCCCACCTGGCTCAGAGGAGGGAGAGAAAAGTAGTTGCTTTGATTGGGAGCATGTTTCAGTAAAAGGGAACTGGGAGGAGCATGAAAACAAGGAGAGTTCTGGAGGCACTGCATCATTGTCTCCATTAAACAAGCAAGCAAACAAAAGTTGTATTGTCTTTTCCCTGTTTATAAAGGCAACAAATGTTTGCAGTAGAAACTACAGGTGAACAAGAAGAAAGTTACCATCACCCGCGATCCCATTCCCTAAGATAGTGGTCGATTACACAGACATTCTGGCAGCCTGCATTCTAGGTGATGTGCATTAACTGTGGGTGTGTGCATGTCCTTACTCTTTCATAACCAGATTTTTTCATTAATGATGTATCTCCAACATCTCTCCCCATGGACACATGGAAAGAATGCTAGAGCTGGCAGGGATGCTGAAAGGGGCTAGAAGAGAAGGTGAGTTTGGGAATTCGAGCGTACGAGGGAGGCATTGCCAGAATTTCTGAAAGCTGAAGGAGGCTATTGTGAGGAGGAAAGAGCACTAACCTTTGGAATGTGGGCAAGTGACTTCCTCTCGATTAGCCTCAGTTTCCTCATCTGCAATATGGGAATAACACTACATGCCTTATGGGATTGTTGTCAGGATTAAAAGAAATCATGGATTTCTTTGGCATTGGATGTTTTATTACTCATTTTAATAAGTGTTCATTCATGCCTACTTTAACTTAGCCCTCTGCTAGTCTGAGTTAGGCATATAAAGAAGGCATCTGGTTAGGCCTAAAGGATCTTAAAATCTACTTGAGAACTTGAACACACACACACACACACACACACACAAAGTTCAACAATATAAATTTAAATAGCTAATGAAAGATATCATCAATTAGTAGATAATCAAGTGTCAGATGAATGGCACCAAGAGCACTGCAAGGATTCAGAGGTAAGAAAGAACACAGGGGGATAATCATCATCATCTCTTTGAGCACTTTCTATATGCCAGGCACATACATTGTCTCATTTAATTTACCCACTGACCTAAGAGGTAGGTACCATTATTGCATCCACTTTACACAGGAAGAAACTCAAACCTTGCCCCAAGCCGCACATCTAGGAAATGCGGCAGTACTGTTCTTTGGAACCAAGCACTTGGATCCCAGAGCCTACCACGTGCTAAAGTGCTATGATCTGCTCAAATGAAGGTAAGCCCTGGGCTCATCTGAGCCCTGAGCTGAATGGTAGAAGAGGGAGAATGTGGTCCCTCCAGCTTTTGTAGTTGGAAGCAGGCCCAGCGTTACAACAAACAGGAGGGGGATTCAGATGACAGACAGGCAAAAAAAGGTAAACAAGCAAACAAACAAACAAACATATCCACTATGCAATAGTTTATAGTGACACTGAGGGTTAAACATATGACCAGATTTAACTCCAAGTGACTCTTGGCTATTCTAAAATACAATTCTTCCGGGCACCTGGGTGGCTCAGTCAGTTAAGCATCCAACTTCAGCTCAGGTCATGATCTCACAGTTTGTGGGTTTGAGCCCCACATTGGATTCTGTGCCAACGGCTCAGAGCCTGGAGCCTGCTTCAGATTCTGTGTCTCCCCCTCTCTCTGCCCCTTCCCTGCTCATGATGCTCACTCTCTCTCTCTCTCTCTCTCAAAAATAAATAAAATAAACATAAAAAATGTTTAAAAAAGAGAAGGAGGGGAAGGGGAAGTGTAAAAATATCTGCATCGTCTCCTTTGATCAGGAAAACAAAAGTGTTTCCCAAGGTTTTCCCTCCTGGTTTGCCACCTCCATACTTCTACTCGTGTCTCATTTGCAAAACTGGGTCGTATGGCCTTCCCCAGCTACAAGAATTGGAAGAGATGAAACTAGGATTGTCATGACTGGTCTACACCAATCACAAAACACTGCTTGGGCCCGGAACACTGTTACAACGGTAAGCTTAGGAAAAAAAGGAGGAAGGTGGATATTGAACTGCATATCTAAATTCCAGTATCAGATTTGGGCATTGCAGGATTGGAAGTTGGATGCACAGCATAGGGGACAAGGGATTCCATGGAAAGGTAACACAAGGAGTGGGAAAACACAGGGCATGTGGCAAGAACAAAGAAATTAGATTTGACTGGGGTATAGGCAGCTGCACTTTTGTAATTTATCCCATGGAAATAAAATCACTGACTGCAAGGATATAGACTCAAGAAATTTTGTTAGTGGAAAATAAAACTGATAACCTTTATGACCATCAACAGGGGAATGGTTGAATAAGCGGATATCTTCATTCTACAGAATGCTATGGAGCTAAAAATAAATAAATTACCTTTATATCCATAGACCCATTTGTTAGCAAGAAAGAACGAGCAACAGATAACTCTCATATATTCACTGTTTGTATAAACAAGCAATAACATAATAACCTCACACCTGTAGCTCAGCTGGTTGAGTGTCTAACTTTGGCTCAGGTCTTGATCTCACAGTTCATGAATTCGAGCCCCACATTGGGCTCTGTGCTGACAGCTCAGAGCCTGGAGCCTGCTTTGGATTCTGCCCCTCCCCTGCTCACACTCTGTCTCTCAAGATTGAATAAACGTTAGGGGCACCTGGGTGGCGCAGTCGGTTAAGCGTCCGACTTCAGCCAGGTCACGATCTCGCGGTCCGTGAGTTCGAGCCCCACGTCAGGCTCTGGGCTGATGGCTCAGAGCCTGGAGCCTGTTTCCGATTCTGTGTCTCCCTCTCTCTCTGCCCCTCCCCCATTCATGCTCTGTCTCTCTCTGTCCCAAAAATAAATAAATGTTGAAAAAAAAATTAAAAAAAAAAAGATTGAATAAACGTTAAAAAATATTTTTTAAACCCATAATAGTCCCATATATATGAGCATAGTTTATATGAGCATGGTGGGTGTGGAGAAAGGGACAGAAGTTACATTTCAGCTGTTAACACTGGATATCTCAGGAGACTGGGTGGGAAATAGAGAGGAGATGGAGAGATCATAAAGTTTGTCTTTAAATATCTCTGAGTGCTTTGCTGGTTGGTGAACATGTTTTTTTTATAATTTTGGGACGTAACTTAAAGCCTTTTGAAAGGAGTTTAGAACTACATTATCAAGAGTCAAGTGTTTCATGTAGACAATGGGGAGCCATTGAAGATTTGGGGGCAAGGGAATGATGCGATCAAGAAAATTAACCTAGCAAGAGTACATATAATGGATTAGAGGCAAGAGAGGCTGAGATGAACAGTTAGAAGGTTCTGGTAGCAGTAGTTCAGTCAGGACCTAATAAAGTACTGAACTGTGATAGCAGTAATATGTGAAGTGAGAAAGAGAAAGGGGAGCCCTGACTACAGCCTTGAGACACATGTCTGAATGATGGGAGGAGTGGTCATGGGTGGGTGGACGGTGTTTTCCATTTACATGTATCAACTAACACATCTTGCACTCTGAAAATCTGAATAAATGGCTAGAAAAACATAGGTATTTCTCTTTTCCAATCTCCTCAAGCATTGACTTATCTGATATTTACCACATATAGGTTCAAAATAATAATTTTTTCATGCGTTTTTATCCTCCTTATAGTGATTGTTCATCCATTCAGCACAGTTGATGGTACATACAAATGCTCTTTTCTTCATTCACTCCTTGAAGGAATAGCCCCATCCCTGCCCCCTTGGAGTTACCATCCAGTGAAGGAGACAGCCTCTCAACAGGAAATCCCCAGTGTGGTAAGTGCTCTGAGAGAGGGTTACAGGAGCCCTAACTCAGTACCAAGTGGGAGGGTGCAGGGAAGTGGTGTGAAAGCTGAGACATGAAAAAGAGTAGTGAGCCAGGTGAAGAGAAGGACAGAGGTCATTCCAGATAGAAGGGAAAGCATTAGCAAAGTCCCGAGGGAGGGTGTAGCACGGCACATTTGAGTAACCAGCAGGCAATCGTTGATAGCAGGAACTCAGGCTAAGAGAGAAGGAGACACAGAAAGGCAGAAAAGCAAGCTGAGGAAGTCAAGCCTCAGAGACCCGGGGGTCACGGGCTCAACTTGATCCTAAGAACGATGAGAACCTGGGGCTTTTGAGCAGAAGACAAACATGGAGTGATACGCTTTTTAAAAAGATCACTCTGGCTTTGGCAGGCACTACAGGGAAAAAAGGAAGGATGCTCACTGGTTTGGTTTCCCCATCAGGCTGGGAGCTGCTGGGGGCTGAGTTGAGCCCATCTCATTTATACTTTTCCCCCATCTCTGTGCAGGACCATCTCAGCAAGGCCTCAGCTGCAGGTAGATGTGGTTAACCCACCCATGGACATTCCCTCCACAGGTAAGTAAAAGCCCAGCAAGATTTCCCCGGAGTGATGGATTGGGATACTGAGGATCTGAAGAAAAGAAGGGAAAAGAGTATAGATGACATGGGAGCGAGGCAAGACCGATTTCTTCTCTCCCTACCTCAATTACTTTATCTGTGAAATGGGGTATTCGTGGTACTTACCTCAGAGACTTGCTGTGAGGACACTATTCATACACAGTTCTTAGTATCTGGCACAAAGCGAACACTCAGTAAGTGTTAACTTTTGTTCTTGTTCGTCCTGAAGGACACTACTGTCTTCCAGGGTAGGGCTGGTCGGATTCCAGAAAATGCTTGAGAGTCGCTGGGCCAGGAAAGTCTCAGGACTACCAAGAGATCAAAGTTTGACAAAATCTTACATGCGAGTTTGGGCCGAGGTTGTTAGTGTGCTTGTGTTCACGTGATTTAAAAAATCCTAACATAGAACATCCAGGTGAAGAAGAGGAGCCGCCACCGCCGCCCCACGAGTCCCGGGTTGTGCGCTAGGCCCTGGGCGGGGGCCTGAGATTCAGCAGCCCAGCCGGCGGGGGCGGAGCCTGACGGGCTGGGGGCGGGTCGGCGCAGGGGAGGGGCGGGGCTGGCGCCGCAGCCCTCGGCCCCGCCCCCAGCGGAAGTGCCGCCGGGCCCGCCCCTCCCTCCAGAGGCCGGTTCCCCTAGCGGGTCACTGGGCCCGCTCTCCCCCGTGCAATTCGGCTCCTAGAGGGAGTTCGGCCAGAGTCCCAACGCCAGGTCCGAAGAAGAGGACCCGGGTCTGCGTATCTGGCTGTCTCGGGCAGTGCTCTCTGTCCCTCCCAGTCCCCCGTCCTCCTTTCCATTCCTCTGTTACCAGCGCGGCCGCAGGCGCCGCGGGGAACCGCACAGGTAAAGACTCGGCTACTGAGGACGCAGGTGTGGGTGCCTCCCTGAATGCACGGGCCAGGGAGAGGCTGATGGCACGTGCCCAGCTTTTTTCCAAAGCGATTGTATTGACAATGGGGCTCCGGGTGGGCAGACGCGGACCCCAGGAGCGCTACATCGCACTGGGGAAGCAGAGGGGGCGGGACTGAAGCCCCCAGACCTTGAGAGCCGGCTCGTTTGTGTCCCCGCGTCTTGCGCAGGCTCTGTTGTGCCTGGAAGGAGGTGAGCTGGTTGGGTCAGGGCTGCAGCTCCGGAGGGTTATCCCCCCACCCACTCCCTGCGGCGCCTGGGGTCTGACAGTCGCTCCTCCCGGGCGCACACAATGTGAGGTTTGCAGAATGAAAATCAATAAAATCAATGCAAATGCAAAGAACACGAAACGTGTTTGGTTGTTACTATTTGCGTTTGTTAAATTCTTTTATTAATTTTTTAAAATTTTCTTCGTGGAAAAAGTGTCTTTGGCTCGGATCCGGGCCTCGGAAAGGGAAGCAAAATGCCCCGGGTCTCCCCGCAGGGGGGCGGGGGGCCTGTCCTCCGTCCCGGGCCGCGCAAACTTCCCGTAGAGGCAGTGCTGGGTCCAGCTGCGGGAGGGGAACCCCCGGTGCGTTCGGCTTCCGGATACGGCTTCCCGCCCCCGCCCCCGCGCCTCATTGTCCGCACTTTAGGGAGAGCCCCCACCCCTCCATAGCATTTTCCCGGTTCACCACCCCCACGCCAAGGGGGCCGTGCCTCCTCCCCTCCCCCCCCCCAGCTCTCCCCGGCGCTTTAAATAATGATATTTGCATGCAGGGAGCGATTCATAAATATGTCAGGGCCGGTGAAATATAGGCAACATTTCAAACTTTCTATTTAAAAAACATGAATTATGGCCGCGGAAAATGTGTTCCCATTTAAAGGCGATACGAAGTATTTGGTGTCTCGTCCCCGGGCCCATCCATCACGCAGACAATAAAGAGAGTTTTTCGCCCTGACACCCGCGATTTATGGGCGCCCTTCTCTGCCCTCATCACTCACCCGCCGCGGCCGGCCCGGCGACAGGCCCAGCGGAGAGAACTGCAGCCGCCCCCCACCCCCGCGCCGGCCCGCGCGCGCACTTTGCGCCCTCGCCAGCACCCCAAGACCTCCCCTCCCAGGGGGAAGAGCCTGCTCCAGGGAGTTGGGAAATCGGCAGTGAAGGTCTAGGCAGACGACCGAGAGCTGAATCCAAACTCGTCCTCTCCCCTCAGTGCAAGCCTCTTTTAGGGGCTGGGGCTGAGCGGGCAGAGGAGCGGCCTTGCGGGCTAGCTCAGCGTCCCGGCCTCGCCCGCCAACCGCGGCGCGGCGCTTTAAGTTTCCAGCGCAGGCTGCGGGAGGTTATTTACGTGCGGGTACGAGGTGAGGGGAGAGGACTGGGCTGGGGGCTTCCCAAGACGATCTCTGGGCATTCCGCCCCGGGGAAGGTGAGCTGCTTTCAAGCTTCCTTGAGCCTTACTGGGCGGATGCTTCGGGGCAAAGCTGTTTCTGCAACTTTTACAAAGCTTCCTTCTCCCTGGTGCGATCCCCACAAACACATCCTGGGCGTCTGCGACACCTTGGAAACTATTCTTACGGACCGAGGCGAGGAGTTGGCGAGAAATAGGAAGGGGAGGTGCCTTCCCTAGCCGTTCGCCTCGGGCCAGGCTCGGCTGCCCCAAGCCTTCTTAGCCCATCGCCCACACCTTGCGCGCGCACATACCAGCGCGCGGTCCTCCCTAAGTGACCACCGAATCATAGTGGCAAACTTGCGTCGAAGAAAGTTCGGGCATCATTTGCCGAGGAATTTGCTTTCAGTTTTCGCCGCGGGCGGACTCGGCCCGGCGAGGGCCGAAGCACTACCAGGGGTGGGGGCTGCCTGGCACTGCCGGAAAGTGAGGGGCAGCTCCCGGGCTGAGCGCGTTGATAGTCCAGCGCGGCCGCGTGATCACCAGGAGCCACCCCGAGTCCCATGCTGGGCCGATGCATCTGCGTACACTCGAACCGGGAGCCGTTTCCTGCCGGATGCCTGAGAGCTGAATTTATTCGGATGCAGGCAGCGCAAACCGCAGAGAAATCCCGTCGATTCTAAAAATGACAAGATTGAATTTATTAGATCAAGATTCACGTGTAAGTGCAGGGAGATGAATATTATACAAACAGCACCAGGTCCAGTGTGAACGGAAGATCGCTTCCGGTTTCAAGGCATGTAACCTAACATTTGAATATTTAGACCTATAGAGGGATATAAAATATTAAATTCTTGGTGTGTACACACACAGTCAAGTTGAAAAAATTCTAGAGCAAGTGTTTTTTTACAGCTCCTGCTTGAGTGTAATTTGGACTCAAGATAGCCTTATGTCCAAATAACCACCCAGTGAATGTTTCCTATAGCCAGTGAGTTTCGCTACGTTGAGGGGTGCAGTATGTGTACCTCTTTAAATATCTGCGTCGTGGCAAAGGTGAAATAAATACATTTAGGAAGAGCGGGCACATAGTTGAATAACTGCATCGCTACAATATTTCCGGATATGGAAATAATTATTACTCCAGGTTGGCTGTGGAAGGTGTGCACAACTTAGGGGGGGGGGGCTTTCAGGAACCCGAGGTGGGAGCCACAGGTCCTGAAATGCTGGGCACCTAGCACGCTGAGGTGGGCCCCATGCGATACCCTCAACCTCCGACCCACCCTGGCGTGATTGCTGGAAGAGGCTCCGCCCGAACGGCCAACATTGTCTTGCCTCGGGGGTTCTCCCGGATACACGCCGGGAGACAGAGACATCACCAGGCGCTGAACCTGGCATTTAAGATAGGAGGACCTGGGGTCCAGCCGGCAGACATTTCCCCCTTAGCCACTTCAACGACCCCTTAATCCTGGCTCCACCGTGCTTAGGCAGTGACCATTTGGGCCTATCGATTTGGAGCAAGAGTGCGTAAAAGGGCGGGTCGCGCTTGGTTCCGAGTCGTCCCAAAGCTCGAAGCTGGAGGACACCGGAGAAGGCCACGATTTCGCGTCCGTGCGGAATCCGGGCCCCACCCGGCCTGGAGAGAACCAGTTTGAAGCCTAGAAGTGATTGTCTGGCTGCATTTACTTATTAAGTGTTAGGGATCCCCTCACAAACTCAGTGCTGAGGCCCAGACGCCCCGAGGGTCTCCTCCGTATATTTGCAAAGCCCAGGAACGCCAGGAGCGAGGTCGGCGACGTCGCAGCTGTGAAATTCCAAGGCCAAATACTAATTCCAGAATTGGGCGCTTGCAACCGTCCAACCATCACACTACCCTAGTCTTTTTTTCTCACCCCTTCAAACGCACCCAACCCTGGCACAGGAGCAGAGCTGAGAGCCCCTGCTTGGGGAGAAATTAGGCAGGACTCTGCCAGGAGTTCCTGGGAATTGCACACACTCCTGAGGCAGCCCTGCCGCAGAGAAATAACCCGGGCGCTGAGAATGCCCTGCTTTAGAGAGTGTGACTGCGCCGAAGTGGTATACACGGTATACCGAGAGGAGGGAGAGAGGATAAGAAATATTCCCTGTCAAGTAGGAAAAGGAGGAAAGGAAGAAGGGAGAAAAGAATGAAAAGGTAGGGAGTCTAGAAAGAAGCGTGTGAGGAAACAAAAAAAGAGAAGAATAGAGGAGAAAAAGCCAGGACAGGCGAGCCGAAAAGAGTACAGGCCTTGGCCAGGCCCCGGGACCAGGCCAGACCATGGCTCCCGCAGGCCCGGTGCCACCGCAGGCCCGAGAAGAGATGAGGGCCTCGCGAGACGGTCCCCCACCAACCCTGCGAATATGGGCCCCGCTTCCAGTCCTGAGGGACGGGCCGGGGTCCAGCGGCCTCCGCCCGCTCCATCTTTTCCCCCCTCCTGGGGACCACAAGGCGGGGCAGGACAAGGGTGGGGAGGCCCCCAGGGGCGCGCGCCAGCCCCGGACTGTTTGGGCGCTCTGGGCCAGGCTTTCCAGCTCGCCGGGCCTGACCTGTCAGGCGGATTATCTTCGAGGGAGATTAATAGGGGAGGCGGGCTGCAATAATAATCGTTTTGTTTGATGTGACAACTCTGATAGGCGTTGATTTACTTACAAACTGATAGGCTTTTAATTGAGCGCCTCCGCCGAGCCCGAGATGAAAGGGAAGCGGCGGTGAAAGGCGGCCCGCCTGCCCTCCGGCCTCAATACTGATTAGCCATCTCGACAGTGAATAGTTCAAGGCATTTTCAAACTTTTTTTCCTCAGCTCTCTCGCCTTCCTTCTCCTCCCACCCCCTCCTCAAATATCTGCCATGCCCATTCCTTTTTTAGAGAAAACAAATCATTTACACTGTGTGCAAATAAAATCCACAGGACATCCACGCCAACCGCCGCTGGGGTTGGAGGCTTTAGGCCTAGCGCGGTGTAATTAATAACTCCCCCACCCCCAAGGCCTGCAAGACCTTCGGGGATTTGGCTTCCCGGGCGAGATGCGCAGGCTCTGATGCTGGCGCCTCCCGAAAGCCCCGGGCGCGCAGGCCCCCAGGCGCCCCCGTGCGCTCGGACCTTCAGAGTTGGGTTTGCGAAGAGCGAACGCACGCGGACCACGACCCGCGCGCGCGCGCGGCTCGGCGCAGGCCTGCAATTGTGTGCGGTCACACCGAGGCACGCCCATTCTGGGGCACGCGCGGCCCACTCTCTGGTTCCCCCAGGCTTTAGGTGCTGAGGTTACCGCCCCTGAATCGCCCAGGGCAAAGAAAAAGCTGCTGGAATTCCAGGAGAGGGACAGAACTGAGTCTAGAAGACTGCGGGCGGGGTGGGGGGGGGGTGCAGAGAGGACGCCCGCGGTCACCTCCAGTTCTGGCCGCCGCCCCCAGCATTCACTCTCTGGGCCTCACGAGGAGCCTGCAGCAACGCGCGGCCCACGGCGGGGCTAGCGGAGCTGGGAGCTCTACAGTTGATCCGGGCCGACACCTCGACAGCAGAGCACTCCCTGATGCCGACACTAACACACCCGCTGGATACAAGCGGCCTCCCCCATGCGCTGCCCTGTAGAGACAGCTTAGGACTGTCCCGCCCTCAGAAATGGGCACCTGGGACTCGCTCCCCAAAGAGGACTCAGACAACCTTCACAGCCTCTCGTGTGGCCTCGCCACCATCTTACGGACTCACCTTCCTCACTTGTCGCACAGGCACACACTCCAAATCTCCTTGAACGCAGGTGTGTTCTTCCACCTACCCACATGCGCGCGCACACACACACACACACACACACACACACACACCGACAAACAGCAGCCCCAAAAACACATCGCCTCACTTCGCTCTTCTCCAAATTATCTTTAGTCAAGTGACAATCCCATGAAGTTTACCAACCTAAAGAATCGAGGGATAAGATTAAAACGCAGAAAAAGAATGCCTATGAGAGAATTCTAAAACTCACCCCAGAAAGTTCTCGGTACCTGTGTGGAGTGGGAGAGAAACAAAAAAAGGGAGAGAGGGGAATGGGGCGGTTAGAGAGGAGAGGGCGAGCCTGCGGAGGGCAGGTCCCAGAACCGACCCCCACCGTTTGGGGCTCAGTGCTGGTGGAAACCGGGTCGCTAGACCCGGCCCCTGCCCCCCGCGCGGGTACAGACTGGCTCCTGGCTCCCCGCGCTCCCTGCCCCACCATTTATCAAAGGACTTGACAACAAAAGAAGAGCCGGGGCGGAAAAGTGGGGGAGGGGAGATTCAAAGTCGTCCAAGTCCTTCCGAGGAAGGGGATGTGTCCTCCTCTCGCCTCCTTCCAGTTTCTGCGAGTTTCTGGAAGCGACCCGCCGAACTCACACGGCGGCACAGACGTACGTACACACTTGTGCACCCAGCTCCAGGTACACAGAGGCACGCACAGCGCCTCCCCTCTTCCTTCCAAACCGCCCGAGTGACGGTGCAAATCGAGGGGAACGCGGCAGTCCCGCTCCGCTTCCCTGGAAGACCCAAGTTCCTACAAGCAACCGACCCTCCCTCTCTCCGTTCTTTCCCTCTGCTTTCCCAACGCAGGTCAGTCCCAGCTCGGCGTTCCTATAAATTCGAGCGAGTAGCCAGCCCAGAGAAATCCCGGCTACCAAACCTGCGGGGATACCGCAGGGTGGGAGAGGACTGGGGAGAGGGCCTGAGTCAGTTTGAGACGTATCTCCACCGGACACCCACGGCCAGGCCTCCTCGAAGCCTCTCAGCCCCAGCTACGATCCGAAGGGAAGTCAAAGAATTAAGACCGGGAGGAGGTACCCCACCATTGACCTCCAGGACTCAAAAGTTACATTGGTGGTGTGGCTCTTAGAAATAAGTCTGAGTTTCGGGTCGGGGCACTACGAAGGGTGGACTCCGCGGCAGGCTGGCAGCCTGACATCCTCACGCTCCCGAGGGACTATCCGGGGGACAAAAATATCTCCCATCTTAGACGTCGCCGCCGCCCGTCTCGGGTACCCGGGGCAGCTCCTCCCTCCGCGGCCCCAACAGACTGAAGTCCCAGAGGTAGAAAGGTGTATCTTTCTTCCACGCCGAGGGGGGCAAAGCGCACACCCCAGGCCTGTGCAACCCTCTCAGCGCCCTGGGCGCACCTGCGCACTTTACCCCCACTATTCATTTTCCTGACACAGAGAGCCTCTTCTCCTCTCCTTCATTCTTTTTCTTAGAGCCACCCCCACCCCATCCCAGGAGGCTGCTCCTCTTTCCCCCTCCGCTGGTTCCCCCTTGGTCTCTTCCTTACTCTCTCTCAATCTCTCTCTCCCTCTCCCTTTTTCCCCTTCAAGTCGCACCCGCCTTGTAATCAGCAACAAAAGCTGACATAAATCACAGGCGGATTGACAAGAGCTGACAAATAACTGATTGATTGCGGTCGAGGAACATTGACAATTGATGGAGGGGTGGAGATGCCCAAAGAACTGAGGAGAGGGGGAGAGAGAAGAGAGGGTAGCAGGGGAGAGTAAGAATGGGGAGGGGGGAGCGGAGTGTGAAACAGAGGAAACATGTGACCCCCGCTCCTGCCCCAATCTGCGCGTCCCCGGGCGTCACGTGGCCGGGAAGGGCTGGGAGCCCAGCGCACAGCCCGGAGACGAGCCGCCGCCGCCTCCGCTGCCCACCTAGCTTCTGGTTTCTCTGCTGCCGAATCTTGGGAAATCAAAGCGGGCGGGCGGACTTCCTCCGTCACCCGCTCTCCACCTTTCCTTACCCCGGTGGCCGCGTCGCGAGAGATTTCAGTTACTGAACGAGACAGAATATTTGGTGTGTGGGGCCCCTGTGCGCCCCTGGAGTTGACAGTCCAGCTGTTGTCCGGACTCCCGCCGTTGCTCCTTCTGGACACCCCCCTCAATCTTTTCCTCTTACGCACCCTCCTGCAAAAAAAGGTTTCAGTTTATTTTCGAGCCAGGAAAAGGAAGGACGACGAGGTAGAAAAAAGAGGGAGGCGGCAGATAGCAAACGCAGAATAAATGTCCAGGTCGTCCTCGGAGCGAAATCGAGGGAGGGGACACGCGGGAGGGGGGCGGTGAAGAAGGAGCTGCCCATTAAAACCAGCGCTGAGAGTCCTGGCGGCGGCGGCGGCGGCGGCGGCGGCGGCGCGGGACGCGTCACATCCCCTTGACCCTCCAATCACCTCGGGCTCCCATTTGATTGGAAGGCGGCAAAGGCTTTAATCTCCCCCTCGGTGCAGCTGCTTTTGAAGTGAGTTTCCTCGCCAGAGCCCCGGCTGGACAGGCAACGGCTCACATCGCCAAGCGCAGCGTCAGCGCTGGGTCGCGAGTGCGCAGCGCAGGGGCACAGCCCGAGGCGGACACGGCGAGCCACCCGGCACTCCCACAGTCCGGCCGGCTCCTCCCGCTCGGCCACGGCACTGCTGCGGGCCACCCAGGATTATTCGCTTCTGGCTCCAGGCGCCGAGAAGGCGCGCTGGGTGCCCGTGGCCGCCGCGCCAGCTCCTCCTCCTACTGCTTCTGCTCCCCGGGCGAGCGAGCAGCCCGGAGCCCGCCCCGCGCCTCCCGGAGCCCTCCCCCCGCTGCTCCCATGCGTGCGGGTGGGTCATGAGCACAGCGCCCTCGCTTTCTGCCCTAAGAAGCAGTAAGCACAGCGGCGGCGGCGGCGGCGGCGGCGGCGGCAGCAGCGGCAGCAGCGCGGACCCTGCCTGGACCAGCGCGCTCTCTGGAAATAGCTCTGGCCCCGGCCAAGGCTCGTCCCTGGCCGGCAGCACCAAGCCTTTTGTGCACGCTGTGCCCCCCTCTGACCCTCTCCGCCAGGCTAACCGCCTGCCCATCAAGGTGCTGAAGATGCTGACGGCACGGACTGGCCACATTTTGCACCCCGAGTACCTGCAGCCCCTGCCTTCCACTCCTGTCAGCCCCATCGAGGTAAGGACCCTCTCCCCGGATCGCGCTGGGACCACCACCCTGGCTGCCGCTTCACAGGATTTTCTTTCTCTCGGGATCTGGGGGGTGGGAATGGAGGGGGGGGTCAGAGTGATTCAGTTCCGGGATGGGGGAGAGCCCATAGTGCTCCCGCACCTTAAAACTAGGGTGGAAAGGGGGCAAGAGGTAGAATGGGATGTGAATGCTAGGGGACAAAGCAGCTAAAACTTATTTCTCCTTTTGGCATTAAAGCTTCCACCCTGACTCCGGCCCCTTCACTTTCGGCCCGGAAGACGGGCGGAAGTCCGAAATGCGGTTCCAAAGTCGCAGTCTTAAGGGTCCCCAGAAACTGATATTTGTATACAGCCTCTAAGGCACCAACGGCCTGAGCCCTTACTCTGAAGAAATAGGTGTGTGTGTGTGTGTGTGTGTGTGTGTGTGTGTGTGTGTGTGTGTGTATGGGGGAGGAGGTATAGTTTTGGGTCTAGGAGTCAGAAACCAAAACATTTCTGAGTATTTTTAAAAATACAGTTTTAGCTTATAGAGGGAAGAATATATCCTGATTTGGCGGGGAGGAGGGAGCTGCTGCCTTTCTCAAGGGCGAGTTTGTGTGTGTGTGTGTGTGTGTGTGTGTGTGTGTGTGTGTGTGTGTGTGTCTTGGGGGGTGTGGGGGGTGCTGCCTAGGATTGCGCCTGGAGCTGGGAGGATCGTTAACTGGCGGTTTGCGGAAGGGCGTTTGAACCCTAGAAGCCAGGATTCTAAAGGGTTTCCCCTTCTTTCTCTTTGTGCCACTCCCCAACCTCACGTCTGACCCCGCAGCTTGATGCCAAGAAGAGCCCGCTGGCGCTGTTGGCGCAAACATGCTCGCAGATCGGGAAGCCCGACCCCTCGCCCTCTTCCAAACTCTCCTCTGTCGCTTCCAACGGGGGCGGCGCGGGCGGTGCCGGCAACGGCACCGGGGGCGACAAAGAAGGAAAGTCGGGCCCCCTCAAGCTGAGCGACATCGGCGTGGAGGACAAGTCGAGTTTCAAGCCGTACTCCAAACCCGGCTCGGATAAGAAGGAGCCGGGAGGCGGCGGCGGCGGAGGCGGTGGTGGCGGGGGCGGCGGCGGGGGGGTTTCAGCAGAAAAGTCTGGATTCCGGGTACCGAGCGCCACCTGCCAGCCATTCACACCCAGGACAGGCAGCCCAAGCTCCAGCGCCTCGGCCTGCTCGCCAGGAGGCATGCTGCCTTCGGCCGGGGGCGGCCCGGAGGGCAAGGACGACAAGAAGGACCCCGACGCGGGCGGCGGCGGCGGCGCCAGCAAGGGTTCCGGGGGCGCCTCGGCCGAAGGGGGACCCACTGGGTTGGCGCACGGCCGGATTAGCTGCGGCGGAGGGATTAATGTGGACGTAAACCAGCACCCAGATGGGGGCCCCGGGGGCAAGGCGCTAGGCTCAGACTGCGGCGGTTCATCGGGCTCCAGCTCCGGCTCGGGCCCCAGCGCGCCCACCTCCTCCTCAGTGCTGGGCTCTGGGCTGGTGGCTCCGGTATCACCCTACAAGCCGGGCCAGACAGTGTTCCCTCTGCCTCCCGCGGGCATGACCTATCCAGGCAGCCTGGCTGGGGCCTACGCTGGCTACCCGCCCCAATTCCTGCCACATGGCGTGGCTCTTGACCCCACCAAGCCGGGCAGCCTGGTGGGGGCGCAGCTGGCGGCGGCTGCGGCGGGCTCTCTGGGCTGCAGTAAGCCGGCGGGCTCCAGCCCCTTGGCCGGGGCGTCGCCGCCATCCGTGATGACAGCCAGTTTGTGCCGGGACCCGTACTGCCTCAGCTACCATTGCGCCAGCCACCTAGCAGGGGCGGCGGCAGCCAGCGCTTCGTGCGCTCACGATCCGGCCGCGGCGGCCGCGGCGCTCAAGTCCGGATACCCGCTGGTGTACCCCACGCACCCGCTGCACGGCGTGCACTCTTCGCTAACAGCTGCCGCCGCTGCCGGCGCCACACCGCCCTCCCTGGCAGGCCACCCCCTCTACCCCTACGGCTTCATGCTCCCTAACGACCCGCTCCCCCACATCTGCAACTGGGTGTCGGCCAACGGGCCCTGCGACAAGCGCTTCGCCACGTCCGAAGAGCTGCTGAGCCACTTGCGGACCCATACGGCCTTCCCCGGGACAGACAAACTGCTGTCGGGCTACCCCAGTTCATCGTCTTTGGCCAGCGCCGCAGCGGCCGCCATGGCTTGCCACATGCACATCCCCACGTCGGGCGCTCCGGGCAGTCCCGGGACGCTGGCGCTGCGCAGCCCCCACCACGCGCTGGGACTCAGCAGCCGCTACCACCCTTACTCCAAGAGCCCGCTACCCACACCCGGCGCTCCTGTGCCGGTGCCCGCCGCCACGGGACCGTACTACTCCCCCTATGCCCTCTACGGACAGAGACTGACCACCGCCTCGGCACTGGGGTATCAGTGAGGGCGGTGGGGAGGGTTAGCAAGGGAGAGAAAGGAGCTGGGGGGGGGGGGGGGGGAGGAGCCGAGGGAGGGGCGGGAACAGGGCAGAGGCTACTGTCACCCGCGCGTGGGGATGACCCGGGCCAGGAAAGGAAAATATATATATACCGTATCTATCTACCCAAAACAGCGACCGAGACCCGGTGGGAAACTCCCCTTTCCTCCACCTCTCATTTCCCCACCCACGCAAACTTTATAAAAGTTGAAAAAATATCATTTGACTTTTTATAGAAAAAGAAGGAAAAATTAATTGAGAAGGTGTTCATCTGAGGACTGCATCGGTGGACACTGGTATTTATTTATGTTAGCTCCAAGCGGACCCGTGGTTCAAAAGTGCATTATTTAGTTTGATCTCCGTAGGTAAAAAGGAGGAGGGGTAAAAAAAAAAAAAAAATTAAATCTTGAGGGTAAAAATGTGAAAAACAAACCCTCCCATCCCTTGTAGAGTATAAATAAATACAAAACCGCCACAGAACTAGAGGTCTTCTCTTTAATGTTACTTTAAAATTGCTATTATTGTATTGTACGTTCTTATTTAATGTCTGATTGAAACACAAATTTACATGCATGTTTGTTACAAAAAATGAAAAAACAAAACAAGCCACAATTTGTCAGCTCTGATTTCAAATTGCAATTATTTTTAAGGTGTATACCATCGAAAGAGAATGGGTATTTTTTTGTATGTATTCTGGAAGAAAACAAAAAAAAAAAAAAGGAAAAACAATCCTATTCCAAAACCTCATTTGCCTTATTTTGTTCTTTAAAAGGAACACAACTATTTTTAATTTTTAAGTCCACCCGCTGAGAAGGGGACAAATAAGGTTTACGTCATGTACTAAAATAATAGACAATGTATCGCTTTAAAGATTAAAATTCCGTATATTTGATGTATTAAAAGGTTTTACTTCTTCTTATCTTTTTTTTATTTTTTATTTATTTATTTTTTTGGTGAAAGAGAAAGGAAGAGCATGGCAGTTTCGGCCGCAGTGGGTTCCCTGGGCCTCACGGCTGCTCCTACTTCCCAGGACCGTGGCTGCATTTCCTTTTGTTTTTGTTGTGATTTTTAGGAAAATGCAAAGGGCTGGCCAGTCGTGGGGTTTGCCTTGGGGAAAATATTTTTAAACAGGGGATTTCACAACTTGTAAAGATCGTGTCCTGAGCAATCGCTCATTTAGTTTTTAATTTTCCTCCCAGCACACGGTTTGTTAAAAGTGAAAGGAAAAAAAAATGATTTCTTAAAAATCATGATTTCTCTCGAGATTTTTGAGAATTTGGCTTTTGTTCTGTACAGAGAGCGGCGCAGTCCAGGACTGTCCCCAAGGCCTTAGCCCCGGGGAGGTGCCACTGCCCGCTGTCCCTGTCTTTGCTTTGCAAGCATCCCTGTCCCAGGCGGGCAGCCGGGATAGATCCGGGGACGGTGAGCGCCTGGGAATCTGTTTCCCAGGCCTGGGGGGAGCGGGCCGGAACCTTCTAGCCCCTCGGTTGAAAGTGAGTTCGCTCTCCTTTTCTCCTTCTGGCTGCCGGAGCCCAGCCCTCAACACCCCACGCCCAGAGTCCGGGCCCGCGGCTGGCCGGCGCCGCGGCTGCTTTTCCGCGTCCAGATTTCTCTGCAGCCCGAGCTCTACCCCGATCTGTGCCGCAGGAGAGCGCGCCGGGGCATACGACCCGGAAGCCCCTTCAGATTCGGCCCCACGAGGGTCACGGAGCCTGTTCCCTGTCTTGCCAGGGAGACCAGGTGGGCGCGGAGCGCTGTCCTCGGCTTCGAGGTCCGATCGGAAAAGGCGCGGCGGGACTCTCCGTCCGCGCGGGCATCCCCGCAGTGCGCACCGCTCCCTTGTCCCCAACTTGAGCGGTGGGACTGAGCTGCACGAAGCTCTGATAGAACCACGCAGAGAAGAGCCCTAATCTTTTTTGGGAGAGAGGCGGCGGGGGGGGGGGGGGAAACCCAGCCCCCCCCCCCCCCAACACAGACACTCGTGCCCCTGCCCCGGGCGTGAGCTCTGTGGTCTTCTGGCTGTTTGGGTGCTCGCCCTCCCGGGTCGGCGGGAGCTCTGGGCTCAGTGCGCGACTTTCCTGGGATCCCGGGACTACGGAGTCGCGGCGCTGAGCACGCACCCCGAACTCCCCTCTCCCTGGGGTCAGGCAGTCCTGGGTTCTCCGAGCCGCCGGCCTCCCTCGGCGTCAAGCTCCCCCTGCTGCCTCCCGAGGGTCACCGCCGAGCAGAGGCCGCCCTCGGCCTCGGGCCTCGGTCGGTCAACCGCGCCGTCCCCGCCGCCATTAACTCGGGGGCTGGTGACTTTGAGATTTTCCACCCTCCTCCCAGCGTCAGCTTCACGGCTTCGGGGCCTTTTCCCGGGTAGCGCGCAAAGCAGCCCCGGCGACCTACGAGACGCCGCGTGAGCTCGCAGGCCTCCGCCGGGAGAGAACTTTGTGGGGACTCAGTCTCCGTCGCCTCCAATCCTCATGCCCGCACTCCCAGACTCCGGGGACCGGAGCTGGCGCCGGCGGAAGACCCCAGCGGGCTGTGTCCTGGGACGCCGCAGCACCGCTCCCCCTCTGTGGCGGCTTAGAGAGGCTGGGCTGGGCCTGGCTGGGCCTGGCTCCTCGAGAACCCGGGCCAATGGGGGGGCTTGTCATCCCCAGGCTCTGGGAGAGACCCCGGCCACTTGCCACCCCCGCAAGTGGGAGGGGCGGACGTTCCAGGAGGTGGTGAGGTCCGAGTCGGGACGGCTCCAGGGCCGGCGGCTTGGGACGTGAAAGCCAGGCCCCTGCTCACCCTCTCACCAGCGCCAGCCACACGGCCCTGACCACTCCGAGCTCCTCGCTTCTCCCTCCTTAGCCTCGCGGCTTCGGACAGAGGTCCTTGCGCCACCCTCGCCCGCCAGGACCCGCTTGGGCGGGGAAGGACCTAGAAATTACCCCGCCCTGGAATTTCAGGTCTGAGACCTACAGGGAGACGAATTGGACAAGTTCGTGCCTTCACGCCCACTCCTGGTATTTTATTAACAAAAATCAAAACCAAAAACGCCTTGAAAATTTAATGAGACCTCCTTCCCGAAGAAGCTGCTCAGAGACAGCAAAAGGCTGGGGGACTGGGGGTTGGAGGGAGAAACGGTTCCCCGACGTGTCATATGGAACTGAGTCAGCCGGGCGCAGAGTTCGTGAAGAGAGGGTGCCATTCTGTGCTACGGGTCCAGGCCCGGGTGCGAGTCCCCCTCGGGGAACAAACGCCCAGCCCTACAGCGCGCTCCACGTCTCTCTCCGGCTTTCTCCGGATCTGCCGCGGGATCCCCAGAGCTACGGCCGGCTGCTGCTGAAGCCTGAGCAAAGAGCGGCGTGTCCGCCAGGCGGCGCTGCGGAGCCCACGAGAGCGGGAAGGAGAAAAGGAACCCAGGCCGGTGCGCAGACCGCGGGCTGGGTGGTCATCCTGCCACCCTGAGCCTCCACCATCGCAGGGCGGAGTGGTGTCCGGGAGTCCCCTCTCTGTAGCTCCTCGCTCCTCTCCTGCTGTGAACCATGTCCTCTAAGCCTCTCCACCTGCTCTAGCTTCTACTGTGTTCCTCTTGCTCTCTGTCTCTATCCCAGAGGAGTTGACGCAGATGTCATGGGCCCCTCCCCAACCACAAGCTCCCATTACCACCCTCCACGCTTCCACAGGTCACCTTGTCTGTCAAACCAAAGTGGTCCCCTAAGGCCTACCCCTTGCCACAGGCTGTCCACCTCTTTACTCTGCCCTGATAGAGATGGAGAAACTGAGGGTTAAGTCCTAGAAGTCAGTGGCAAGACCTGCAGAGAAAGCCCAAGACTCCCTCCATCCAAACACTGACCCCATCTGTACTTCCAGTGGTGTCACAGTGATCCCAGTGTCTTTGTGCAGGGTGGTCTGTAAGCAGTAAGGAAAGGCAGATGAAAAAACCCCGCTAGTTGATGAACTCTCTGTGCTTTGGAAAATGTGAAAGCTGCCCAGAAGGTGAGGCTCATCTCTAGGAGACCATCTGGCATCATCTTCTGCACATATTGGCTTAGGGTTCCTCACCCACTAAGGCTCTAGAGGCCTGGCTGTGTTCCGCGTGACTACAAAGCTCAGGTTGATCTGCCCACTCTGTTATAGACTATGTCCAGCCCATGTTATCCTGTATTATCTCATTTAAACTTTATAACAACTCCATGAGGTTAAAATCTTTGCCCCCCTTTTAGAGATGAGGAAACTGAGGCTCGACAGGGGAAGGATATTAGCTTGAAGTCACATAGCTAGTGAGTCATACAGTCTATGCAGAGATTCTCACCCTGGCTGTTCTCATTTGAGATGTTAAAGCATAACAATCGCTGGGAACCAGAGATTCTGATTCAGCGGGAGACAGTGTGGTGGACATAACTGTTGTTTGTGTTTTATTACTATTATTATTATTATTATATATTAATATATTATTATTTTACTTTTTATTATAGATTTGCAAACATACACAGAGGTAGAGAATGGTATAATAGACCCCGTAAACCCATCACCCAGCTTCAACAGTTATCAACTCATGGCCATTATTCTGAAGTGAATGCACACGTCATTTCACCTCCTCAGGTATTTGTCACTTCAACTGGGGTTTGAACCTCTGCCAAGGCTGATTCCTAATCCAGGGCTCATCCTCCTGCCCTGCCTCAGCTGAGGCTCAATGCGATTTAAGGACACTGCTCAAGTTCAGTTAATATGAAGCAGAGCTAGGATTTAAACTCATTTCTATGAAACCTGGAGCCCAAGTACTTCACCCTACCCTGTGCTGGGAATTCCTCAAAGTGTCAGAGATACTGAGCTCTTCTTGCCCAGTGTGACCCCAGGTTTGTCCTGGAGGTATCTGGCCTGCAAAAAGACTCTTAAACCCCTGGTGAGGCAGCCACACCTCCCCCACAGCACAAGGGGCATTCTGAGAGTGAAAAAAACTTAGAACCACATGGTGAAGTGGAAGGAACACAAGTTTGGGGTCAGGTTGATAGAAATTGAACTTTTAGCTCTATCACTGGCTCAACTCTATGACTCAGTTTCTCTGAGCCTCAGTTTTCTCATCCATAAAATGGGGACAATACTAACCCAATGGGATTGTTGTGAGGTGCAAATAAAATAATGTGAAAATGCCTAACCTACTCTCTGGCCCATACTGACTCTTAGTAAAGACAGATTGCTTTCCTTCTTTCCTTCCAAAGTTTCCTTTTATTATAACCAGCCCTCCTGCTCAAGAATTAACTGTGGCTCTCTGCGGTCCACCAGCTCAAATTCTCAACTCCATCACCTGGCCATCAGAGTGCCTGTAATCAGGGCTCATCTTCTAATCTGGCCCCTCTTTGCCTGTCCCAATTTGTGTCTCTCCAGTCCTCACATTCCAGACCCTCTGCCAGCCAGTTAGTCCCCAACACCTTGGTCCATTGTGCTCATCATACACTCCTTCCCTGAAATGCCTTCCAAACTCCCCTTTCCTCAAGACTCATCTCTTCCAGGAAGCCCTCCAGGTTTTCCCCCACCACCACACACTGATCTTTCCCTCGAGTTGCTTTCCCTCCACACTTGCTGCAAAGGCAGAAGGTGAAAGTGTAAAACCCATGGGACAAGGGGTGAGGATACTTGGGTTTGAGTGTTGACTCTTCACAGTTGTGTGACCATGGACAAGTCACTTATGGCCTCTGTGACACCTGCCTCCAAAACTGATATCAGACTACGCACACTTCGGGTGAGCAGCACATTTACCAACATAATATGTTCATAAATAGCATGTTGTGTGCACTTACTTTCCAGGTACTCATCTAATCCTATTACCGTTGCTAGCCTCAGTTTAAGGTAGAGGAGCTGAGGGCTAGAGACAAGTAACACATCTGTTCTCCAGAACCCAGTCCTCAATCACTGCACTATACTGTCCTGGTCCCTGTGCCTGGAATCTTTGTCCTCTGCATTCTTTTCCTAATTACCAGCAACTCAGAACTCCTGCTTTAAATTCTTTAACTCCTGCTTTTAAACGGAAGCCCACAGGCCCTTCCCATTGGACTCAGTGTCCTTCTCTTTGCTTCTGTAGCACCTGTCCATCCCATCATCATATCCCTTTACCTTTTCCTGACAACCTGGACTCTGAGGCACTGGGGAGGATGGACTGTCTCCTATACCTATTTCTACTTTTGGCAAGTAGCATGCTATGTAGAACATAGTAAATGTTCAATAAATGTTAGAAGGAGGGAAAGGGAAGGAAAGAAGAGTGGTAGGGAGAGAGGGGAAGACAGAGGAAGCCAAAAAATGAAAGACAGAAGGGAGGCAAGATGCAAAAGAATTGGGCCATCTTGGACAAGGTGATTCTTTCAAAAAGAGTAGGAGGAGAAATAGCAGTGGCCTTAGAGAAACTGTGACTGTCTTTGTCCATGGCACAAAACTCAGGGCTGAGCAAGCTTCTATGCATCAGCTAGACATTGTACTTGCTCACAATAACAAAGACCCTTAAATAGTGGCATGAAGAAGATAAATGTTCTCTTCTCTCAGCCTGGAGGTGGGCAGTCCAGGCTAAAAATGGCCCTCAGGGACCCATATCCTTCTGTCTGCAGCTTCCCCCAATCCGGAAGCTTTCATCCTCACAGCATCTCAGAGTCCAAGATGGCTGCTTGAGCACAGCCCCCATTATCTTATTCCAAGCAACACAAAGGAGGAGTGAAAAGAAAGGTAAAAGGGTCCCTCCATTTTAATGAGTCTTTCTGGAATCCACACACAACTCTTGAGCTTATACCTCATTGAGTAGAACTTACTCACATGGTAGACTTAGTTGCAGGGGAGGCTGGGAAATGTAATGTTTAGCTGAGCATACTGCTGCCTCAAATAAATTCAGGGTTCTGTTACTTAGGGGAGCTGGAGGGGTGGGAGCTGGGATAGAACATTAGCAGACCCCCCTGCAATCCACAGATGGGCTCACCTAGAACCAGGGTCAGAAGAGAGCTCTGTTGTTGGTGGCTTTTCAGGAAGTCACTGGGTGGAAACTTCTACCTCTAAACCACAGATTCTTGTTGATACAATGGGCAGGGGTGGTATGTCATAGCCCTCAAAAGTTGCAGTGTAAGTTTGGTGGGTTTTGTTCCTTTCAGGTGCCTAGAGTAGTATACTACAGTGATTTAGGGTAAAATTTGTCAAGAGTAATTTTCTCCCTCTAAAAAACTTAGGTTAGAGTCCTCTCTAACTTTGGTCCTGAACTCCACACACAACAAGCCAGGAAGTGATAGGGATGGTCTTTTAAATTAAATAAAATTTTTTTAAAAATGAACTAAAACAAAAAACAAGTGGCTGGAAAGTGAGAAGCATTGTAAACTTACCCGCCACTCCCTTCCATGTTGTTAATAAAAAACTGAATACAGCCTCCAACTCAAAACAGAAGCAGACCAATGCTAAATCAACTTTGTGCTAGCCAGCCTTACCTTAAATAATTACAGTGTAACTCCAGAAACCTAAAAGAAACAAAACACAACCAAGAGGAACACAAATGGTATCAAGGAATCATAGCAACACTCAAGGGAGTTTGAATCATACCTCCTGCAAAGCGGTGACTCTCAGGGCAAGAAGCTATGTTGGGTCCAGCAGGGCATGGGCAGGGAGAGTAGACTGGAGAAGGGAAGAGGACACTCTTGGAACTGCAGGGGTAAGGAGAAATCAGGAACGGGATGCATGTGTGTGAGCTTTACCATTGCCCTGTTTCTGGAAGCTTCCTCAGCCCTAGGTCTCAATAAAGGAAAGATACTTCAGAGTCCTTGCTAACGTCTTTACGGGTCTTTCTGTGACTCTGCCATTTTTCTTCCACACATTCTGCAAACATCCCCTCTCCCCCACATCCTCCAGAGGCAGTTCCTGTGGTGTGGGAATTCTACACCCTCCACATTACTCCTTCTTAAGCCTTTTGTGGGTTGAGGGAAGGATGCAGAAACCACAGCCTTTTTTTGAGAATCCGATAAAAGCTACAGCCCCTCTTTATAGAAATAAGTACACATACTCAACATTGGAAAAAATAATTTCAGGTTGTTCGTGGACCTGTGGATTTAAAATCCTCAGTCTTGAAGGAAATTCAAGATTAAATATAAAAAGACCATGCCTTTGGGAAATGCCCTAAGGAATTCTGGGTTTTCTGTTCTAAACTATTCTGACCGAGGCAACATTCCAACTACCCTGCGTGATTAACTGTAATAAATAACATTTATGTCAATCTACCACAGGCCAGTGTGCAACCTTCAGAAGAATTCTATGAAGTTGGCATTATAATCAGCCCCCACCTTATAGATGAGGAAACTGAGGCACAGAGTGGTAAAGTGACTTGACCAAGATCACACAGCCAGCAAGTGGCAGAACTGGGATTCTGTTATAGGCTGTTAGACTCCAGAGCCGTTATTTTTGTGCTTTTTACCACTGCATGGTGACCTTTACCCTCTCTTTACCTTTACCGAAGCCATGCACATCTGCTTTCTCCCCCAATATAGGTGTCAGGCCCCACCGAGTGGTGTGCTGGAATTAGTTCATACTGGCTCACAAGGACCAATTGTGCACATCTCTTCCCAGCTCCTCATTCTGGGGTGTTGTGTTGATTGCTTGAAATCAGCCATGGTGGGACTATTTACACAAAAGTAACTGGCAAACACTACAAATGAAGACTTCTTCTCCCAGAGAGCTGTTTGTCAAACATTCACCAGCACACCACTGGATCCACCTATGCCCGTCTCTACTTAGATGGCTGCAACTGATAGATCCAGCCGCTCAGGCCCTGAATCAGTGGGAAGCAGGGAGCTTCCTCCCTGCCAGTGAGGAGGATGTGGATAGTGTGTGTGGTAGTTAGGGAGAGGATAGCCTCCCTTTCTGACCCCACTGTATGTAGGCCATCTTTCAATGGCCCTTGGTACCTTCTATCTGCTAGCACCAAAGCCTGGTTATCTGGGAGTGTGGGTCCTTTTCTACACCAAAGTAGAATGACCACTGTGGGATGATGCTGCCAGCCCACCTGATATGGGGAGCCTTGGGTCCCCTAGCAGCCTCTACAGCCTGCTCAGTTCTAAACTCCCAACTTTGCATCCCTGGCTATTGATGCCAGCCAGCCAAATCTCGTTTGACCCTGTCTCTTAGGGGTGAGCCACCAGGGAGCTGGGCCCTCCCTCCAGCCCCACCAGACTTCTGCACTGCTCCCTCTCCTCCACCTTCTTGGAGCACCCAGCAAACTGCCCAGCTGGGGCCCAGCTAGTCCTGACAATGCATATTCTCTAACTTTTGTCCAGAGGGAAACCCATTCTGACAGCAAGAATTCCAGTGGGCCAGGCCTAGAGCGGCAGGTGCCTTGGTGCTCTCTCACCAGGCAGAGTCTCAGGCCATAGGAAAGATACTGAATGATGATGATGGTAGCGACGACGATGATGATTATCCTTTAGTAAGCACTTTCCTTATGCCAAGAGCTTTATATATCTTTATATATCCCCACAAGGTCTCTAGGAGATAAGTACTATATTAATCTTATGTTATAAAAGAAAAACTGAGATTCAGAGAAGTTGGTATCATGCCTGAAGTCACACAGCTAATGAGTGGTGGGCTGAAATTCAAGGCCAAAGCTGTTTCACTCCAGAGCCCATGCCTATAAAACCTATGTACTTCAATTCCCAGGTACCACTCTCAGAGCTGCTCCTTCCCCAGTTCCCAGGGAAGTGTGAGAAGGGCAGCCCCTCATGCCCCTCTCCTTAGTGTTCCCTGGAGAGGTCCCCCAGGCAAGAGGGAAGACAACCTTGCTCACTTATGGCAAGACCACTGCCCAGTCAGAGTTGTGATGCTCCAGACAGGGAAAGTGAGTGTTTTCACTGGCAAGCATATAATGAGCTCTTGCTGTATACAGGGCATTCTCTTTGGCATGAAGGCAGTGGAAAGATGACCAGGAAATGGTGTCTGCCTTTAAACCTAGCAGGTCATGGAAACAACTGTTGCATTAAGGTGGGCTCTGAGAAAGCCTATCATAGTGGAGGCACTGGATTAATTCCCATAAGAGGATGTGGAAATCACTGGGAGGAGGGAACACTTCATCTGGACGTGGGTAATACATAGGCATTCGGTAGGTGAAAAAAATGAGGAATTTGGAAATAAGGAGGAGGGACCAGCAGGATCAAAGGCAGGGGGGGGGGGGGGGCACAGCCCATGAGTGTGGGTGAGAATATGGTGGGAATAGATGGTATCTTGCTCTTTGATAAGCAGTGGGGAGCCATCAAAGGTCTTAGAGCAGAGGTATACCATTATGGCATGGAACAGTGAGCGAATGGAGATGAAGGGACCATTCAGAGGTCAGATGGTTGAGACAGGAGAAGGTGAGAGCTGGAAGCAGAGGAGAGGCTACAAGACAGGCAAAGCAAGAGCAGTTTCAGGGGATAGTGAGGAAGTAGAATGGACTGGACTCAGTGACGGGCAGAGACTAGGAAGGAGAGAGGGAAGGCAGATATAGCCCTGAGGTCCTCAGCCTATGGTCCTTAGCTACACTGCTGGAGCCAAGAAACCCCCAAATACAGTGACTTCAATCCGACAGAAGTTTCTCTCAGGTCTCTGTTGTCTATGCTGCTGAGACTGCTCTGCTGTGTGATGTCATTTAGGGACCCGAGTTCCTTCCATCTTGGTGCTCCTTCATCCCCTAGGGTATTGTGCTCATCAGGGGGATCAAATATGGGCACTACCCCCATCCATGGAAAAGGGGAAAGGGACGAAGTCCAGGGCAAGTGATGTCCTTCTGAAGAAGTAAGGAAGAAGTCACTCATAGTGACCTGGCCACATGCAGCTGCAAGGGAGGCTGTAACATGTAGTTTCTGCTCCAGTGGCCACAGAAGGATAACCAAGAGTCTGCCACATCTGGGCACCTGGGAGGAATTCTGAGGGACAGTAGGCTTTTGCAGAGAAATACACAGTGTGGATTTTGTACAGGTTGAGTTTCCGATGCTTGCAGCAGATCAGGGCTGGAGATGTAAATCTGTGAGTTGGAAGCACAGAAAAGAGAGTCAAAACTTGGGGGGTGAGGGATATGCACCCATGAAGAGAAAATCAAAGAACAAAATTGGACTAAGGGTGGAAACTCTTGAGGAAGGCTTATGAGGAACAGTCATTTTTGTCTCTAATATTTTCCAAAGTTAGTTGCATCAATATGTCCTATCCCATGGACTCCTCTTATATTATGAAGTTGGCACTTTTCCATCAGCAGGTGGGGTTCACGTGCCTTCCCCTTGAATCTGGGCAGGCCTGTGATCAGAGCAGAAGTGATGCCAATGACTTCCAAGGCTATCGGGATGGGCAACACTGCCTCCCCTAGGAATGCTCACCATTGAAATCCCATGCTCTGAGGAAGCCACGCGGTCACACAGACAGGCATGCTCAGGTGTTCCAGTGACAGCCCCAGCTGAAGTCACAGCCAAAGGTAGCACCAACTGCAGCATGGAGTGACAAGACTCCAAAGATTCAGGCCGCCAGCTTTTGGGCTGTCCCAGCCGACCATGAGTGGAGTAGAGGCAAGCCCTCCCCACACAGCCCCACCCAAATTGCCGATACATGAACAAAATAAATATCATTATTGTTTTAAGCCACTAAATTTTGGAGTCCTTTTCTTTATAACAATAGGTAACCGATACAGGCCAGAATCCCTTTTACCTTCCCTGGAGAATGCCCCAAACCATACAGAACACAATCCTTTATCTGGGTTCCTAGCCCCTAGCTCAAAGCTTTGACCAGGCTTTGGACCCCTCAGGATGGTTGCCTCTCTGACCCCTCAGGCTGAGCCCTTGGCTTGGACTCACAGTCCACCCCACAAAGGACATTCCCAGGCAGCATCCCTTCTCTGTCTCCATCCGCAGAGGGCCACGAGGTCAGTGTGGCAGAGAAGTTGAAACAAAGATGGAGTCTCCAAACATAGGGGACAGAAAAGTTTGTGTTCCCTTTTATTTATTTTTTTTCTTTAAATGTTTTTATTTACTTTCGAGAGAGCAGGGGAGGGGCAGAGAGAGAGGGAGACAGAGAATCCAAAGCAGGCTCTATGCTGTCAGCATGGAGCCAGAGGTGGGGCTTGAACCCACGAACTGCGAAATCATGACCTGAGCCAAGGTCAGACACTGAACCAACTGAGCCACCCAGGCTCAGGCTCATTTATATATTCACTTCCCCTGAATTAGAGCAGAAGTGATGCCATATGACTTCCCTGCACAGGGAACAAGTGTCGAACTAGAAGAGACAGAGAGATGAGGATCACAGAGGAAGCCTCTGTGACCAAGAGGCAGACACAGGAGACCAGGGATGGGGAGATGGTCAGACACAACATCCTGGAGGACAAGATACCTCAGAGGGGGCATGGCTCCAGTGCCAGGAGCCCCCAAAAAAGCAGTAGGGAGTGGTCTTTGGTAGGGGGTGGATATGGCTGCACAGCCAGAGCATTATTGGGATACATTGTGAAATGGTTACCATAATCAGGCTAATTAACACATCCTTCACCTCACATGGTTATCGTGTGTGTGTGTGTGTGTGTGTGTGTGTGTGTGTGTGTTGAAAACATCAAAGATATACTCTTATGGCAAACTGCAAGTATACAATACAGTATTATTAACCACAATCACCATGCTGTACATTAGATTCCCAGACCTTACTCATTTTATAACCTTATACCTTTTGACACCAACATCTCCCCCATTGCCCCACAACCCCAGCCCCAGGCAACCACCATAACCATCATTCTACTCTTTGCTTCTATGAGTGTGACTATTTTAAGTGCATTATATATGTCATAT
This sequence comes from Herpailurus yagouaroundi, assembly GCF_014898765.1. NCBI lineage: Eukaryota > Metazoa > Chordata > Mammalia > Carnivora > Felidae > Herpailurus > Herpailurus yagouaroundi. Next base: position 16,170,440 of record NW_024412404.1, on the reverse strand, counting down.
AATGTAATATTTGTTCCTCTCTCTGACTTATTTCACTTAGCATAATGACCTCCAGGTTTGTCCATATTGTTGCAAATGGTGAGATGACAGGATTTCCTTCTTTTTTATGGCTGAATGTTATTCCTCTGTGTGTGTGTGTGTGTGTGTGTGTGTGTGTGTGTTTCTTTATCCCTTCATCCATCCATGGACACATGGATCCATGTAAATTGATTCCACATCTTGGCTACTGTGAGTAATGCTGCAATGAAGCTGGGTGTATAGACATCTTTTAGAGATACTGATTTCATTTCCTTCAACCCAGACGTAAGATTGCTGGATCATATGGTGGTTCTATTTGTAATTTTTTGAGGAAACTCCACATTGTCTTCCCTAATGACTACCAATTTCCACTGCCAGCAAGAGTGCACAAGGGTTCTTTTTTTCTCCACAGCCTCACCAATACTTGTTCTCTTCTCTTTTTGATACTAGCCATTCTAACAGGTGGGAGGTGATATTTCACTGTGGTTTTGATTTGCATTTCCCTCATGATGAGTGATGTGAAGCACTTTTCATGTACCTGTTGGCCATCTGTAAAGTCTTCTCTGGAAAAATGTCTATTCAGGTCCCCTTCCCATTTTTAAATGGGTTATTTGTTTTTCTGCTACTTAGTGGTATGATTTCCTTACATATTTTGCATACTAACCTCTTATCAGACATATGGTTTGCAAATATTTTCTCCCATTCTGTAAGTTGCCTTTTCATTTTACTGATTGTTTCCTTTGCTGTACAGAAATTTCTAGTTTATATAATCTTACTTGTCTATTTTTGCGTTTCTTCCCTTTTATTGCTTTTGGTGTCAAATCCCCAAAATCATTGCCAATACTAATGTCAAGGAGATTTTTCCTTACCTTTTCTCCTAGGAGTTTTACGGTGTCAGACTTTATGCTTAAGTCTTTAATTTTTGTGTATAGTGTAAGATAAGGGTATGTCTATTTCTTGGGGGTTTATCCCTATGCCTGACATTAAATTCTATACATCCTGAGACTGTGGCCAAAGTATCGTCATCTGTGCACCCTGAGAGTTCAGTACTAGGACCAATGCCTGCAAGGCAAGGGTCTGGCCATTGATCAAATAGCCAGCATGCTGATTGACTGATACATCAATTAACACCTGACAGGTTGCTTTATTAGCGATTGAAGGACAGAATAGCAGCTTGGCTGGCTAAGGACAGGGTTTGCCTCCTACATATCTTTATCCCAACCAACACTTAGCACAAGGCCTGGCTCAGAGTAGAGGCTCAATAAATGGCTGCTATATTAGTCATATGGCTCACAAGCATCAAGTGATGCTGGGAAATGTAGTCTTCATTTTATTAAAATCAGTTACAAATCAGGGTTCCAGTACAGGAAAAACAGGAATGGAGACTGGAGGGCCACTAGTGACCTCTGCTATGAGGACACATTAATGAGTCTGGTTAAGGGATGCAGATACTTGAGGGCCACGTATCCAGTTCAGAAGTGAAATTGCATGGAGCTTTGGAATTCTGGAGTTACCTCTTGTACAGAACTTTTAGAGGGCCACAATTTCTCCCCTATATTCTTTACTGTCCTAGGGAGGTGCTGAGCTGAGAAGCAGAGAGAGGTTACCTTTGCTCTTTAAAATTACTGCTTTCTTGGGGCGCCTGGGTGGCGCAGTCGGTTAAGCGTCCGACTTCAGCCAGGTCACGATCTCGCGGTCCGTGAGTTCGAGCCCCGCGTCAGGCTCTGGGCTGATGGCTCGGAGCCTGGAGCCTGTTTCCGATTCTGTGTCTCCCTCTCTCTCTCTGCCCCTCCCCCGTTCATGCTCTGTCTCTCTCTGTCCCAAAAATAAATAAACGTTGAAAAAAAAAATTTTTTAAATTACTGCTTTCAGGGGCGCCTGGGTGGCGCAGTCGGTTAAGCGTCCGACTTCAGCCAGGTCACGATCTCGTGGTCCGTGAGTTCGAGCCCCGCGTCAGGCTCTGGGCTGATGGCTCAGAGCCTGGAGCCTGTTTCCGATTCTGTGTCTCCCTCTCTCTCTGACCCTCCCCCGTTCATGCTCTGTCTCTCTCTGTCCCAAAAATAAATAAACGTTGAAAAAATAAATAAATAAAATAAAATTACTGCTTTCTGTTTTCAAACCCTGCTCTTGAGGAAGTGTATACCGTCTTATATGTTCTTTGATTGTGCTCATCACAAAATCTTACTAAAGTACCCATTTGAGACAAGGCCTCAGTGCTCCTGATTACTATTCATCCTAAATTATTTGCAGGAAACACCTATTCACGTCACAGGCTTCAATTCAGGACTAAGAGACCAAAGGCCTAAAAATTGTCCCTTCTTGCCTCTTTGCTGAAATGGCCTCACCCTGAGCCAAATGGCAAGCTCGGTGTATAGGTACTGTGCCAAGCTCTGGGCTCCCTTGCCTGGGTTCAAATTCTAGCCCTGTCATCAGCTGGCTGTGTGACCTTGGGCACATCACTAAACCTCCCCAAGCCTTGGTTTCCTCATCTATAACATAGGATAAGAATAATAATGCCAACCTCAACCACAGAATTGTGTTGGTGGTGAGAACAGGACCCGGCAGTAGTTAAGAACTCAGAATCTCTTGGGTGTTATTAGAAATGTAGACAATCATTTCAGGCCCATGCGTGCTGCCTCCCCAGCTTTTTAGCAGGAAACGACCCTGTCTTTTCCATCTCATGTGCCTCCTCTCTCTTTCCTAGGCACAGAGGATTTTACGGCCAGTTCAGTCTGGCATGGAGTTGGTATGGAGAGAACAGGTCTGTGGTTTACACACTTTTCTGACCCAGGGGCTGGCATTCTCCTTTCTTCCTTCCGCTTTGGCTGCAACCCACCCAGAGGTGCCGAGGTGGCCAGTGCTGTGTTGTGGGTGTGTGGTGCCCACCTCCTCCCAACTCCACTTCGAAGAAGCATGGTGGGGTTGAGGACCTCCTACACACCTTGCATTCAGATCGCCCCTCTCCCAGAGCAAAGGATAAAGGGGTGAAAATGAAATTTGCTTCCAAGCTTCCCTCTGGTTACTGGAGTGTCACTTTTCTGCGTATTTATGGTAATCATCCCTGCAACAAAAACAGTGACTTCACTGTCTAAATAATAAGGCAATTTGTTACAGCTAATTACTCAAGGACTTCCTTAATCTCAATTAAAAGATCCGAGAGGATTCCTGCCCCCTCTCATTCCAGTGTTCCTAAAGATCCCCCTAATGTATTCTGGATCACAGATTAGTGGGGACCCAAGAATGGTCCTTGCTGGGCAGAACTGCTAAAATCCATCCCAGCAACGTGAAGCAGTGATTTATTGTGACATGGAATGTGGGACATTTCCCCAGCTTTTGTGATTGTGGTAATGAAGCTGTAAACCAAATAGCATGAAATGAGGCAAGGCCTTACAATTTAATCAGCTCGTAAACAGATCTACTGCATCAAGCAAATGACATTATTATCCATCCGAAGTAAATCATGCTAATCTCGGGAGATAAAATCAACATCGTTAATGGTCACATGTCATATTCATCAACACTAAACCATCCCCTTTGACAGATTAATCCTAACTACAGCTCCCAGGATGTATGGTAATAGGGCTTGTAGCATGCATTTCACTCCGTGCCAGGCTAACCAGCACTCTTAGGCTGCTATTACAAATAATTTTTTTATTGATTTACATATTTTAAAATGCATTTAAGGTGAGGCACCATTAAAAACCCTGTCACCCACCCATATTTCTTCCCTACATTCCCAGACTTTATTAATAGGAACGGGAAGACAAACGCAGTAAGCCTTATAAATACTTTGTTTAGGGCACTGTTAGGGGTAATTAAGATGGGGACTGGGTTTTTTTTTTTTTTTTTTTTTTTTTTGGCGGGGGGGAGAGACAGGTGAGGAGCAGAAGGGTGAGAGAAAGAAAGGACCCTCTGTGGCTCAGGGACAAATGGAAATCGCAGCATTATTTGCTTCCCGTTTTCCCTAGAGGTGTCAGGAAGAGGGGGAATAAATTCTCCCCCAGATCTGCTCACAGAGCCTTCCCTCTCCCCCCATCTCTCACATCCTACCTCCACCCCGTCAACTCAGCCTCATGGTACGTGCATCTGTGCCTGCGTTTCGGTCATTGTATCCTGCCTGCTGACTTCAGACACCAAATGTATTTATTTATCATGAGGCTGACCTAGGATGAATGCTCCTGGAAAAGTGTCCACTATTCAAAATGTCACTTCCCCTCAACAGGCCGTGCATTATATTGACAGGCATACTTTCAGAGGTCTCTGAATGACGAGGATGGATGGAGTGCTGCCAGAGCAGCTGACATCGCCGCCCGGGCTGAGTGGGTGAGTGAGTGAGTGAGTGGGTGCCCGAATTATCTACACCCTTGCCAAGGAGCACAGAAGCAGTGGCAGTCAGGACTGTGACAGGAAATGCAACAGGGAGACCTTGCAGGCCTGCATTTCTCAGTGGCAGGTAGATAGCAACCCACCTTATCCCAGCCAACCTTCCAAGGGGCACATTTGAGGGTCTTCTTGTCCACCTGTAGGTGGCAGGTGGGAAAGAGGCTGTTATTCTCCTGAGGGGAGGGGGGTCCTAGGACCACCACTTTTAGCCATGCATTGCACAAGGGAATTCTTGGGAATTATTCAGTGCAGCAACTATGAGGCCACCATGAGCCTGCCCACATCACCCTGGATAAGAAATCCAAAAAATAGAAGGATTTTGGAAGAAAATGTACTAGAATCAAGCTATTCAACTCAATTAGAGCACTTCTTTTGATGCACTGAAAAGACCCCACCTCAACTTAAGTGCACTGAGGTAAGACTCAAGACATTTCCAGATTCCCCCAAAGCATGTATCACATAGATCTCCTCCTACTGTGGTTTATTTCAGAGGAGGGAGGTGGTATTTGATAGATACAATAGGAGCCTGAAAAACTGCCCAGCCCAGGTCTGTTTTATAAAATTGTATGTATCGATTAGACCACTAATGAAATGATGCAGTGTAAATTAAGTTCAGGGTTTAGGTGGCACCAAGTTCAAGTGATTGGAACCCGCTGAGCTATAAGAATCTCTAAAGATTTTGTGTCCAGAGTTTTCCAGGATCCCTGCTGAGGGCTCTGGATGTTGTGCTCTGCTTTCTGGGGGCCAGGCAGGCCAACGACAGGCCTTTCCCTACAGCGGTCTGGTCTGAGTGAGCATGGTTTAGAGCAGTGGTTCATAAACTTTAGCATGAGTCACAAGTACCTGGGGGCTTGTTAAAACACAGATTGCTGCCCCCACCCCCCTGCCGAGTTTCTTATTCAGTAGGTCTGAGGTAGGGCCAGAGAATTTGCATATCTAGGCATTTCTCACGGGGTACTGATGTTGCTGGTCCTGAGACCACAGTTTGAAAAACAGAGCTTTGGGGCAGGAACACCTATGCTAGGAGGGGCAGAGGGTGCAGGGGTAGAGGTGGAGGTGGGGAGCTTTAGGCTCCCAGGAGTGGGTTAGAAGCCCAGAGTTGGGTCATGGCAGGCAGCTGGGGCCAGAAACAGGAGGTGAAGTCAGAAATGGGACTTTCACATCTCTGAGGGCTTTCCTGTTCTATGTTTCTGTGAACCTGAGAGTACAAATGAGCAAAGCAGACAGGTCAACTCTGACAGGTCAGAGTTCAGAAGGCCAGAGGTCAAAACTGAAAGCAGCAAGTGTCCTAAAGGGGAGAGATGGCTTGATTGTAGCCCAAGCCCCAACTCTGACATACTCCGTTGCCCACAGTCCATCCCTTTCCCTCTCTGGTCTTCCCCTCTCTTGCCACCTCTGTGAAGAGAAAGTATTGCACTAGATTTCCTCCCAAATCTTCACAATTTCTGATAGGTGTGAGGTTATGCCAGTGTTTCCCAAACAGTCGTCTGTTCAATCCTTGCTCTCCTTGAAAAATGAGTTCCATGATCAGGTCAGTTTGAAAAACTTTTCAAAACATAAGCCCCTCTTGGATTTATAATTTATACTTGCATATTAAAGGCTCTTCAGGAAGTCAGGAAACCTATTTAACTTTGTTTAATCCAGCATGTCCCAAATTTATTTAACAACAGAACCCACTTTCCACTTAACACCCATTAGCACCCCTAACGCCTATTAGCACTAGAGAACACACTCTGAGAAACATTGGCCAATGCCAAGGGCTGAGGTGAGAGGCAAATAAATATGTCAGCATCTGAAGATGTCTTTTCCCTGAAGGTGCCGGAAGGTGCAGGCCACTTCCCCTCGGCTCCCGGCACCTTGGTGCCTTGCTACATTCAGCAAACATCAATTGAGTACCTGCCACATGCGAGGGACTGAGCTGGACACTTAGCTAAGGGACAGCTCCTGCCCTCAAGGAGCTGCCTGGCTGGGATAGCAGGGGAGAGCCTAGGTACTTCTTTGGCCTGGCAGGGAACTTCAGAGATTCTAGCCATGCTAGGGACCTTTTGCCCCTCCTTTTCCATGACTGACATCAATCTGTCATTGGTTTCATTAGTGGGCTTGCTCTGTTTAGTCTCACCTGCCTGTAAAGCATACAAACATGTTCACTCATTCATTTAACAAAACTATATCAAGAATCTATTTCATGCTAGGTACCATTGTGGGATATAGCTGAGAACAAAACAGGCAAAAATCCCTGTCCTTGTGGAGTCTATATTTCAAAAGAGTAAGATAGGCAGTGAATTAATGAAATACATGGCATGTCAGATGGTAACAAGTGCTAAAGTGGAGAGGGATAGACAGTGGTGAGGGACTTCTGCTATTTTAAATGAGGATGGGGATGTTTCATTCACCTTTGTGTAACAACCTGAAAATGTGAGAGAATGAGTCAGATGGAAGAATATCTAAAGAGAGAGCAGCAAGTGCAAAGGCCCCGGGGTAGGGGTATGCCTAGTGCTAGGAGACCAATATGGCTGGAGAAAATGAGAGAAGATGAGTAGTAGAAAAGGGTCAAAAAGATAATAGGGGTCATAGTGTTAGGCACTGAGTGGGATGGGAAATCTTTTGAGCAGAAAACAAGATATAATATGATTTATCTTTTAATAGGACTTAATATGACTTAGAATTCAGCATATACAAAGTCCCTGTGGAGAGCCAAAGAAGGCAATATGAGTTCACAAAGCTACTTTCCTGGTTGGCGGAGGTGGGCAGGTCATGTTGCCCTTCTGCTGATGGCCTCACCAAGCCTGATATGAAAGGGTAGAAAGGGTGTGGGATAGATGGTGAGGGGCAGGAAGCTCTGAAACCCAAACTGTTTTACATATGTATAACATTTCTATGTTGTGCCAAACACTGCTGGAGGCCCATTTACTTAGATCCTCTTTGTGAACTTTTTTTTTTTTTTAGCTTATTTATTTTGAGAGAAACAGGAACAGCACAAGCAGAGGAGGGGCAGAGAGAGGAGAGAGAAAATCTCAAGCAGGTTCCACACCTGCAATGCAGAGCCTGACACGGGGTTTGAACTCACCAAACTGTGAGACCATGACCTGAGCTGAAACCAAGAGTCCTTCACTTAACCAACTGAGCCACCCAAGTGCTCCATCTTTGTGAACTTTTAACTAACCTTGTTGAGCAGGAAATTCCTTGATCTGCATTTGAAAACTCTGAGTCAGAGGAGTTAACAGGCTTGCCCAGCCACACAGCTCACCAGTGGCAGAACCCAGGGCTTCCCAAGCTTCTTTCCAGTGCTCTTTCCTCAGCCTCACAGTGTCTAGTGTTGGGAATGGTGTCTGGAGCTCCATCGCTCTCCAAGGCAGCACTTTCCTAACAGGTGAGCAACCACAGCCCTTGATGCTCACTCCAGATATCCTGTAGGTACCCAGAGTCTGCAAGGTGAGTGTCTTAGATTGGAAATAGATACTGAGGTCATGGACAGTTGCATGTGGAAGGTTTACTGGGGAGTGCTCTCAGGAGATACACCTGTAAGGAAACCAGGAAAACAGGGATGCGATGAGTGGAAAATTGGCCTCAAATGTGGTTGCAGTAGAGACCTCAGCCCCCAAGAACAGCAGATTGGTGCAGAGGCTCCTGGAGACAAAGGGACGGACACGTGATCCAAGTGGGGCCAATTGCAGTTGGCCCCAGAAACAAGGGGCGGAGTACTGAGAAAGAAGTCAGTCTGGCTCTGGGTGTCAAATCAAGGCCAACTAATCCAGAAGCAGTGGTGTCCAGCCATCCAGACTGAGGAGCTGGAAAAGATGTTTGGCGATGAGATAAAAGACCTAGGCAGGTGCAGAGAGAGTAGACGGAGGTAGCCCCTTCCTGAAGCCCTGCAGAGCTCCAGGCCTTTGTTGATCCACATCCCAGCCCTTAGATGGAGACTGTGGACCAGGGTTGCTGATTCAGCTTCTCCAAGAGGAAGCTTAGAGTTCTGTGGGTACCACCTCTGCTCCTCCCAGCTGGCCCCAATCCTCTTGCCATACCCACCTCTGACCCTCCCACTTGCCCATTTTCTAATCCTGAGCGTGAGATATTCTCTCTGATGGTTATCTTTTCTTTCCCTGGGTCCTTTTCCCTAAGCTTTTGAAAGCCAAAAGCCAGGGTGAGCCTTTGTTTCTTTCAGCTGTCCCATCTCTTCCCTGAGGCCCCCAGCACAGAACAGAATAGCTCAAATGGAGAGGTGGGGTGGGGAGAGACAAAGAGAAGGACATAGCCAGAACTGTTAAAAAATTAATAGTTCAAACGTATTATCATACCATGAAACAACAGCAATTTTTAAATGTGCTTTTTTCAGAAGCAGAGCGGCCCCTGGACTATGCTATAAGCACCTTCCCAGGCAAGCATCAGTGAGTGCTCTGTGAGGCCGGAATGTTAATGTCAAGATCATTCATTCATTTGTGTGCCAGAATAGACAGCCAACTGCTTCCTCAAGAAAAATGCTTGTCTTGCTTGCAGATTCTTTTCTGGCCCACTGCCCAACAGAGGTAGGGTGGCCATTCATTTGGATAAGTCTTGATTAGGCCTCTTAATTTTCATAAAAGGCAGTCAACCAGACAGTCCCCTAGATTGACTTAAAATGTTGGGTTTTTTTAATTATTATTATAAAAGAAATACCTACTTATTACAAAAATGTTGCAAAAATGATTAACTTGAAAGTGAAAGTCTGCTGTAATCTTACCTTCCAAAGGCAGCCCCTCTTAGACATTTGATCTATATTTATCCAGACTTTTCCTTCCTATCTTACTTTTTCTGTAAAACTGATCTGCTTCATTCTTTCTAACAAAACTGCATTGTTTCTTGATTTGCTTTTTTTTTAATTATTTTTTACATCCAAAAGTAATACATAACTGTAGTAAGCAGGGTTTAGCTAAACTATAAAATTCCCTCTCCCCCAAGGTGACATACTGTCACCAATTTCTTATGTATCCTTCCAGAAATTTTCTATGTCCATATATTATGTGATTATTTAATTTTTTTAATATGTAGTTATTTTTGAGAGAGAGAGAGCTGAGGAGGGGCAGAGAGAGAGGGAGACCCAGAATCCCAAGCAGGCTCCAGGCTCCGAGCTGTCAGCACAGAGCCCACCGCGGGGCTTGAACCCATGAACCGTGAGATCATGACCTGAGCCGAAGTTGGACACTTAACCAACTGAGCCACCCAGGTGCCCCTGATTATTTAATTTTTAATAGGAACAGAATCATACAATACCACACTACCTACTATGGTGCAGCTTGCCTTTCTCACCTAATAATGTATCTTATGCAACTTTTCCTAACAGCACATGTCATCTCCTTATTCCTGTTGGTGGCTGCACAGTGTCCCACTATACAGATATGCTGTGATTTATATATCAAGATCTATTTCTCAGACACGTGCAACACCCGCATTCCACATCTTTGTTAGGAACAAGAACCTCAAGCTGTGTGCTGCTCAGTCTCTAACAAAAGTAGAGCTGAAAGAAACACGATGCGACAGAGACTGATCTGGAGAAGAGACTAGAGTTCGTCCCTGAGTACAGCCAGTATCTGGGCGTCACTCCTGAATGAAGCCATTCCCTGGTGGATTGCACATTTGATCCACATCTCCTGGATCTCCCAGAAAGGTGCCTTCACCAGGTCTAGGCCCTGATTTCCAGTGCAGGTGCCTTCACAAGCCTCACCCCTGCCTTAACAGTAAGGATGCTGTGGAGGATGTACACCACTGCATGACCCACATGAACTCCATGGGGGGGGGGGGGGGAGCATTATTTCTTCTAAGGAGTTGGTCTGCTTTTTCTTTAAGGACCACATAATATTTGTAATTAATCATTTTTCTTATTTTCCTTCCTTGCTTTGGCCTCTGGGAAGCATAGAACCAAATCTTAGTAATCACATACATTTTTGTGCATACCTTCTTGCTGTTTTTTCTCCTTTCATCTTATCTGTGTAGTCTTTTCTATTTCCCCTAGGCCTTTAAAGATCTTGACTTTTAATTTTTGAACTTTCAATTTTTGCAGAGGTTTCTTGTTTTTGTTGGTACCTTTTTTTTTAATTTTTATTTATTTTTTTAAATTTTACTTAATTTTAAGAGACAGAGACAGAGCATGAATGGGGTAGGGACAGAGAGAGAGGGAGACACAGAATCCACAGCAGGCTCCAGGCTCCAAGCTGTCAGCACAGAGCCCAACACGGGGCTCGAACCCACAAAATATGAGATCATGACCTGAGCCGAAGTCGGATGGATGCTTAACCGACTGAGCCACCCGGGCGCCCCGTTGGTACCTTTAAAGTCATCTCCCTTTTTTTTTTTTTTCACTTGCAGAAAAAGCCAGAGCATTAGAAAAATAATTTTGGAAGATGCTTTTCTGACATATCCCTTTCTGTTCAAAATGCCTGCTTCTCCCCTGCCCTGCTGATGTGCAGAGATTTGGAGGGTGAGATGGAGACCACAGAAGTGAGGTGGGACAGCAGGTGACCTGATAAGAGAGACTTGTAGCTCAAGGACGTAGGGCCAAAATTCATTCAAAATTTCATTCGAGCTGCCTGGGCTCCTTTGAAATGAGGTATGGAGGCTGCTAGGCTGCTTGGCAGGGCTCATTACCTCAACTCCCAGTTTACCAGGCCTTTCCTGAGCCCAAGGAGTGCCTCTTGTCCTAACAGGACTGCCAGGCCTGGGATCCACTTGGAAACTGGCAGGGCCAAACTGGGATTTGCAATGCCCCCAGAGTCAGAGTCAGGAAGGACCCTAGGTCTTCCACTAAGTGAGGCGGAGGGGGTGGCTGTCCCTAGAACACAGCGGTTAGATGCTGTCCTGTCACCTTACATGAGGAATGGCTGTGATAAAATAATAACTGGGAACAGTAGGTGACCCAGTTTGAACAAAGAAGCTGAGGATCGATGCTCCACAGCCACTACCTGCTTTGTGGGTCCTTCCACTACAACGTTATATATTATATGCAAATAGCAGCACAAACTTAAGGCCTCTTTTCATGTCAAGTGGCTTCTTTGAGCCTATATGTTATATTTTACAGATCTTGGACAGTAACATTTTTCTTTTTAGTGCAAAGTTGCTCAAGGTTCATCTGAGACTCTTTTAAATTGCTGCTTTCAGAGAAATAACAATGTAAAATGACATGATGATGTATGGCCCCGTCCGGCCAACTGGGGCTGCGGCAGCCACAAACGCCACCAAACCTTTGGGAATGAAGCGGTCTCCGGAGCGCCATTGTGCAATTGTCCTAACCGGATCATTTTTAATTAGTTGCAATTAATTTCAAGTGACAGCGTCCTGCAATATCAAGTCAGGGAGGCTCGGGTGCGTGGGTGGGGTTATTAGGAACAGACGGCTGGTGAGAGAAAAGCCAGAGGGGGGTCTCTTTACAGGGCTTTCACCTCCAACAAGATTCCCAGTGTGGGGGATGGAGGACCGATCATTTCCTGAGCTGGTGGAGGGAGCTCCTTCCTAATGATGCAAATGTTCTGAATCTTTCTGAGTCATGTATAGGCCTTGCAAGGTGGGCACTTACTACACCCTGTACACGTGGGCATGTGTGTTCTGAAAATTATCTTGCTTCAGTAACACCAAGTGGTTCAGCCAAATAACTTCTGTCTTAGTGTAGTGGAAGCAACCCTGAGATGAGGTTTTGGGCAAGTAGTTTATTTGGGAGTGAACCCAGGAGTGGGAAAGTGAATCAGCAAAGGGAAGGAAACCAATAAGGGATGTGTTGTTAAGCAAATTAGCCCTGTGTGTACCTGGAGCTCACTCCCATTGGGGAACTGGAAGACAACCTAGAACATACATCTCAGAGCTATCCCATCCGAAGGGATCTTGGACACTTACACGCAGTGGTCCTGTTGGTCATTAGTGGAGGACTGCTTCCCAATTGTTATGTAAAGGCACACTAGTGCCTGGAGAAAGCCGTCAGGCAAAGCATGGCAGATGCTGGCAGCTGAAAGTCAGGCTTGGAGCATAGACATGGTAAGGGCAATGGGATAGGATGGATACTGACAGCATCTGCTGTAACCTCCAGTTCTAAAGCCCTACAATGCCCCCCACCCCCAACCAGTACCCCTTGGATATCCTTCCAAGGCATTTATATGGGAGAAGCCAACAGAGAGGGTGAGCGGGGTAACACTCCTGGGGAACCCAGGCTCTCTCAGGCCAGGCTTTGTGACTGACTGGGTTTCATCTCCTCCAAGCATCTTGGCACCCTTCCCCTACATCCAGGGTTCAGAGTCCTTCTCGGTAGAATTGCTACTGAGCAATGGTACATGTGTAAGACATAAAACTGAGAAAGTACCCCTCCCAGGCACCATGTTCGCCAATCAAAAGGTTTTGGGGGGCACAGATCTCATAGTGACAGTCACCCTTGTCCCCTACCTAGCTAAATCTTTTGGGCCAAGGGGCTAGTCTGCACTCCGCATGCACTTGACTACTCTAACAGCAGATTTAGAACCAGGACCAAGGCACTTGACCTCCACGCTCTGGATTCTCTGGAAAGGTGAAGTGACATATACATACCCTTTCCAGTTCCTCCTTTATGTTCCCAAAGGCTTCCTTCATTGGTTAATCAGTAGGGAGGGGGTGGAAGCTAACAAAACTTGGGCCTTTTCTCAAGAGTAAGAACAACAGCTATTACACACACATATTAAACACTTACATATGCCACACACTGTGCTAAGAACCTTCCTATACCACATTAACTTCTTAAAATTTCACAGTCCAGTGAAATATTATGCCCGTTTCAGAGGGGAGAATACTAAAGAACAGAGAAGCTAAGTAACTTACCTAAGGTCACTCAGCTTCTCCGTGATGGAACTAGGATATGAACTCGGGCATCTGAGGCCTGGAACCCCAGTGATGAGGTCAACTACTTGAGGAATTGTGACACCCACTGTACCCTCACTGACTTTTGTTTTATGCTTCCCCTGAACTGAGATACACAATACTAAAAAACCTTTCCAAAAACACTGAGTATGTCTGACCTAACCTCTTTTTTTCTCTCTTTAATTTTTTAAAGAAGTGGATTATTGTGTCCATTTGGGGAATCTCCAGAGATAACTGGAGACCCCAGCATTGCCTCCTGCCTTCTGGGGCCCAAGCTCGTTGTCTGGCTCAGGTAAGGACACAAGGCCCCACAACAGGAATGTGTGGTTGTCCTCCATATATCTCTAGTATGGCATTTACCTCGGGAGGAGCCAAGATCCCCTTCATCACCCTTTATGGCACTCTCATCCATTAATTTATCTAAACTCTGTCTCCGGGCTTGGCCAGTCTTCCCATTTATGAAGGATACCTCTTTGCCCACAGAAGTCCCTTTGAAAGCACCATCTCTTCACATCGGAGATTTTTGTTTTTGTTTTTTTTCAGTCCTCAACACGTCTTGACTTTGGACTTCCAATAAGTTGTTTCTCAACAGTACCAGAATTTGTGTGGCTGATTTGATTTTTCAGCAATTTCCCACTAATTTTCTTTGAATGAGACTTATTTTAAAATTTCTTTTCTAGAGTCTGGAGTGTCTCCATTTTGCCCCAGCTCTGTCAAGCTGAGGGATGGGATTTTCTGGATTTTGCATTACTTTGCTGGGCCTGCGCTTCTCTCTTGTTTACCCACAGGAGCCTTGTCACCACCTGACTTGTGTATTTCAGGTCAGTGAGCCAAGTTCCCACCCTTTTCTGCAGGGCCTGCTCAGGGCCATAAAAGGCCATCACCTCAAGGCTGTCTTTGGGAGCTTATGTGTTTATTGGGACACAACTGACAAAACTGTCTGTGAGATGATCATGAAAAAAAAAAGTGGAAAAGAGGCATAACAAAGGGCTTCATTTAGGGAGGAACAAAAGAAGTCTTCAGGTGATGGGCCGCCTGAGTGGCTCATTCGGTTAAGCAACTGACTCTTGATTTGGGCTCAGATCACCATCTCACAGTTTGGTTCGTGAGTTCAAGCCCCACATCTGGCTCTGTGCTGATATATGGAGGCTGCTTCGGATTTTCTCTGCCCTCCCCCACTGTGTGCACTTTCACTCTCTCTCTCTCTCTCTCTCTCTCTCTCTCTCTCTCTCTTACTCTCAAAAAAAATTAAATAAAAAACATTAAAAAAAAAAAAAGAACTCTTTTTTTGTGAAGTTAAAGTGGCCAGACGAGGCTTCCAGGAGAAGCTGTTGAGGCTGGAATTCTCAAAACCATAGTTCTTGGCCCATCGGACCCCACAGCCTCCTTTATTACCAGGTTTGTCATGCCCCATTTACTATCCCAAGATGGAGAGCAGAGATAATAGTATAACCAACCTATCCACATAATTTCACACACACACACACACACACAAAAATCAATATATTGACCCAACTATTACATAAAGGAAAAATCAAAGGAAAGTAAGTTATAATAAAATAATATGTATTTCAATATGTAAACGCTCAGCAACAATGAAGAAGTCAAATACTTGCACCTAAACATAAAACCACATGATGGGACAGCTTGTCAGTACCTCCTGCTTTAGGGGGTGTGCTGGTGAATTAAGGTCCCTGACTGATGTGCCCACATGAAGGGTGGTTTCTGAAATGGTGAACAACTCTTGATAAAGTTCTGTATAGAACAGAGGATAATTTCTCCCTCAATATCACAAGAGCTGCATTCCCAGAAAATTCAGTATATATCAAAACCATGCAAAAGTGCTCTGTGCCTATATGTAAAACTGAGCAAGGTTTAGACTTGGGTCATTGTAAATAGATTTTTCTACCAGAATTATGGTCAAGCCTTGGACCTCTGTTATGGTTGTGCAGATTGGGCACTGCACAGCCATTTACTTCATCACATAAGTGAATGGTGCTCCCTTGGGTTGTGGAGTATACAGCAAAGTACTTGCAATTTGCTTTAGTTGCACGGGATGTGGGAGAACTCGTCATTGCATGGGACTATCCTGCACGCTGCAGTATGCGGACAGCACTCCTGCCCCCACCCCCCACACACACTTGATGCCAGCATTGTCACAACAAAATACTCCCGTCAATGTCCAAATTAACCCCTGGGCAGCACCGCCCCATTGAGAACCACTCTCTCAGAGCCACGTGTGGCTCCAGCCTCTTCCACAACAGGTGGTCCTCAGCTTCTACTCAATTCCTCTCTATTGCCTCCTTCATCCATCTTTTCCTTCCCACTCCTGCTCTTGTAGGCTCCAGCCCTAATGGGCTCCCAGTCCAGCCCTAATGGGCTCATTCTTGGGCCAGCAGAGGCATCCACCTGGGCTCCCTGTTCTGGCCTCAGCAGCTCCAATTCAGGCAGAGAACCTGCCCAGCACTGTGGTACAAAGACCTTTTTCTCCCCTACATTTAGGATTGAGCCCCACATTGACAGTGCTTCTTGCTCTGACCCTATCTTTTCATAGTAATCTTTCTTCCCACTCTCTCCCATTCTCAAAGCATTCCTGCCTCCATACATTTGTTCCCACCCTTCCCTTTCTTGGCCAACCCTGTCACCCATCCTACTTCCTCCTCCATCTCTGACCTTAGGTGCTACCTCATTCACCAGCTGCCCTGCATGTCCATGGTCAGAAGCAACATGCTCCCATGGTGTTTCATCTGTACTTCCTGTATACCCATAACACCTCTGTAGAGTGTTCTTCTCTATATATGAATTAGAATATCCTTCAGAGCAAGGACCAGGACTTATTGCTCTCAGGGCTCCAGCACTGGAGATCTCCAGCATTGGTTCCAGCACGTGAGATTGTGTATAAGGTAGGGCTAGCCCCAGAAGAGCATGGATCTAATCAATGGGCTGCTGGGAGCCATGTGGCTTCCTGAGTAGGGACTGACTGAAAGTGGTGGCTTCAACAGATTGCTCTAGTGAGGTGGGGCACATAGTATTGTGGCAAAGAGTGAAGGCTTCTGCCTTCCTACAGCAAGGAAGGATGATGGTTCGGTCTCTCAGGTGGAAGAGGAAATCAGAAGAAGGCCTGAATACATTCTATCTAGGGTGAGGTAGGAGAGTGGTCACGAGTTGTGCAGAGAGCACTGGCCTAGAAGTCTAAAGGCCTGGATTCGAGTCACCTAGCCTTGCTTCCACACTTACAGTAACATGGTGCCCAGTGGCCCACCATGCCAGAAGGTTCAAGTGAGAAAGAATCTCACTAACTTATCCTTCGTTAAAGTAAATCCACATGTTTATTGCAGCATCACTTACAATAGCCAAATTATGGAAGTAGCCCAAGTGTCCATTGAAAGATGAATGGATAAAGAAGATGTGGTATATATATACAACAGAATATTATTCACCCTTTAAAAAGAATGAAATCTTGTCATTTGCAATGATGTGGATGGAGCTAGAGAATATAATGCTAAGCAAAATAAATCAGAGAAAGACAAACTCCATATGATTTTACTCATATGTGAAATTTAAGAAATGAAACAGATGAACATGAGGGAAAAGAGAGAGAGAAACAAACCAAGAAAGAGACTCTTAACTATAGAGAACAAAACCAATAGCTACCAGAGGGGATGGGGTGGGGGATGGGTGAAATAGGTGAAGGGGATTAAGAGTACACTTATGAGGAGCAACTGAGTAATGTACAGAGTTGTTGAATCACTATATTGTACACATGAAACTAGTGTAACATTGTATGTTACCTCTACTGGAAGTAAAATAAAAAACTTAATATAATATAAAAAAATTAAATCCACATGATTACTATTTGGCCTCATTTTTAAGTCATCAATCTCATTAAACATCATCTGCACTCCCTTCGAATTTATTTTTTATTTTTTATTTAAAAAAAATTTTTTTTCAACGTTTATTTATTTTGGGGACAGAGAGAGACAGAGCATGAACGGGGGAGGGGCAGAGAGAGAGGGAGACACAGAATCGGAAACAGGCTCCAGGCTCTGAGCCATCAGCCCAGAGCCCGACGCGGGGCTCGAACTCACGGACCGCGAGATCGTGACCTGGCTGAAGTCGGACGCTCAACCGACTGCGCCACCCAGGTGCCCCATGCACTCCCTTCGAATTTAAATAAGGCTTCACAACACAGCTCACCCTGCATTTTGTTATTAGGGAAAGATTCATTATTATAGGATAGAGAAGGTGCCCCCCTATTCACCTTGCACTGGGTCCTCAGGTCCCTAGTCATTCTAGGGACCCCCACCTCTCCTACAACCTCAGAGTTTCCAGTGTGCCATGAGGAAGGATGTGACCATGAGCAAGCCTGCTTCTAGAGCAGCTTGACCCAGAGAAGAATGAGCAGGCACATTGGTGACCTCAAATAGGAATAAGAGCTCCCCTGTGGAGTTCACACTGATGGGTTTTGTAGTCTGGGATCCTCGAGGGAGCCAAGGCGTGGTGGGCTTCCTAGGGAAGACAGAAGAGGATTTTGTTATCACACCCTGGGCTTTCTTGCAGCTTCCTCACTGCTTGAGCTTCTCTGTAACCAGTGATCTTTGACCTTTGTCGGGCCTTCCCTGTGGTACAGAAGAAGCTGTCAGGATACAGATCCCAAGGTTTAACTTTCTCTGGTGCCCTGACAAGTTCCAACCTGAGGCTGAATACATATCAGCGTCACCCAAAAGTCAGATTTTTAATACAGATGCCCAGGCCCCAATCTAGAAATTTTGATTTGCAAACATGGGTGGAGTTTTTTTACTTGTTTGTTTCTTTTTTAATCTCTGAGGGGACTCTACACAGAATCAAGAGAGAGCCTTGCCTTCTGCAGACAAGAATGTCACGTCCCAGGCAAGGCTTTGGGCAAAAGAGGTGAGGGGCATCTCTGGCCTTATGGCTTGGTCTCTTGAGAGGAGGGATGCCCCACAGACAGTCAAAAACCCACAAACCAGTATATAACCCAAGGCCTGGCCCTAGCTCTGCTCCAACTAAGGTAGCGGAGGAGATAAAGGACCCACAATACCATCCCCAAAGGGCCTGTTCTCCCTGCCAGAGGCTGTGATTGGGCCTCACTGTGGAAAGAAGGTGGACCTGAGCCTCCAGTGGGCTGCTAGGCTGCCATGAGAGGCTGAATGGGGCAGGCCTGGCAAATTCCTTGACAAAGAAGGGAGGAGCGTGTGTGTGTGTGTGTGTGTGTGTGTGTGTGTGTGTGTGTGTACATGCATTTTCACACACTCTTATTGCTGCTGCTGCTGCCCTCTGGCAGGAAAGCAGCCTGTTCAACCCCTGTTGTAGCTTCATCACACCCAGGGGTGGGGACCTGCCCAAGGCTAGAGGTGGGGGTAGGGGTGGGGATGGAAGAGGGAGGACTTTGAGATTTCATTCTGGTCATTTTGAACAAGACCAGGTAGAAGGGCAGGGAGCCCCACCTCCCAGCTGAAGCTGAGCAGTGGTCCCCCACCCCCACACAGGGCCTGACTCTAATGTCTTCTGATGGGACAAATTGGTGAGCACGACTATTAGCTGGGTGACATCAAAAGGCATTAATCTCTGGTTCCCGAGCAAGACCAGCACCACATTAGTGCCTCGCACCCAGTCATTATTAAGACTTTAGCCCAAGGGTGTAATAAATGTTTTATGGCATGCAAACCAAGGTAATGGAATGCAAATCCCATAATATAGCCATACATTTATTTTCTAATGGAGCAAATGATGATGTATTTTATCTCAGAAGAGCTGCCGATAGGGTCTGCTTGGGAAATGCAAAGTTAGGGACCCAAAGGGTGAGTGGGTGGCCCTGCTAGGGTGGGGGCTTGGGGTGAGCAAGGGTGGGAGACGCATTGGGACTTCCCAGCAACGGTCAAGCTTTCATGCACACAAACCTCCTGGACAAGGCCATTGCTCTTGCTCTCGTACCCCCAAATGCCCTCCTTTTGGGGCATATATCGAACATTCTGAGGCTTAATTACATCCCCTTTGCAGAGTTCTCCCCCTCCCTGGAGCCCCCACCCCCACCTGGAGCTGCATACCAATAAGCTATTCAGCTCATATTGGCTTTCCAAAAATATGGCCACATTAAGGTGTGAAATGTTAATGGGATCGAGGGGGCACAGGGCTATTTCTCCCGTGGAGTTAGGACTTGGCATTGGTGCTGTTTTTATTAAGAGGCCAACACTGTTGAGTTGCAGCCCTGCGGCTGGTGGAGAAACCAGGCAGGCTACCCGGGGTGGCTGTGGCTTTGGGAAGGGCTTCGGGTAATTGAGCCCCCCAGGTCTTGCTGATTGCTGCTGCTTCAGAAAGAACTCTCTGATTATTCCAGTGGTCCCAAAAAGAGCATGTGATGCCTTCGACAATCAGAGGCCCTCTTCATTCCCAAGAATCTCCTTAGTGTCCTCTCTTGTCCAGCCCAGGCCCAGGCACACAGGACCCAGCTGGGCAGGGCCTCATGAGCCAAATACTGACACCTAAGGACCTGTTCTGTACCTAGATTTATGGGGGCACAAAGAAGTTCAGGACCTGTCCCTGCCTTCAAGGTACTGATGATCTAAGGAAAAGGACATGCATATAGAGGTATGAGGTTTAAGGGTCACCTCAGTGGCATATCTGAGGAGTCCATGTTTCCTTATAAGATTTCTAAGAAATAGAAAAGGCATCCATTGAGAAAAAGAGGAGAGTGTCCACCACTGACTAAGAGGAATCCTGGTGGTGATGTTGCTGTGGCTGGAGGTGGAGAAGACCTCTTAAAATTGGAAAGGTGAGACTTGGCTCTTTCCCCAGAGAGCTCACAGTAGGTGGTCAGTTCATACTGGCTTTGGAATGCCCTGGAATGTGGTTATCCTCCGAGGGCTGGGACTAGATCTAGTATTAGCACTTTGATGCTTGACAATACTTTTGATCTTCTAATATGCCTTCTTGTTTTATAGAATAATATTAACACCAATAATAATTAATTGAGAAATTATATCAGGCCCTGTGCTGAGAACTTCATTATCTCATTGAATCTTAAAACGATCCTAAGAGAGAAGTACCTTTATGATTCCCCCTGAGGAATAATAATGAGGAAACATGTCTCAGAGCGAGGCTTGTCCAAGTGAGCAAGAGCTGGGACTATAAGTAGATCTCTTTGCCTCCAGAGCTCATCCTGTATGGTCTGCCCCTCTAAATCCAAGGTAACAGAGGTCAGAGGAGTAAAGAACTGTGTTGAAGGATACACACCCAGTTGGTGTGATCAAGGGAAGGCCTCTGGCTGCAGGCCTTGCTAACTCCTGCACCACAGTGAGCAGCTCTCGGTTTTCATGTGTGTATTATCTCAGGCACAGTCTCCCTAGGTCCAAGTGGCTGATGCTCTGTCTACATTCAATGAGTCTGTGCCAAGAAAAACTATTATCTCATCCTCAGATAAGTCAAATCATGGATGAACACAAATAAAATAAAAGCAAATCTGGTGTTCCAAATAATTCTGAACTCACCCTAATTTGAAGATTCCCCATTGATTTACCTGTGCCAAACATGGATGCTATAGGTTGATTGCCCTTTTGAAGGATACTTGAGCTGGAATGAGTTGTGCTTAGTTCTGCTCTGGTTTGATCTCCTTAAATCCCCAGAGCAGCCCTTTATAGACCATTGTCCTCCAAGGCCCAGAGAATGAGTCAAGCCCTCTCTGGGGGAAGAAAGACAGTAGTAATCTACTCTGAATTCTTTAGGCTGGGCCTAGAGACACATGGGCATGGATGCCCAACAACCTGAACGGGGCCAGACTAGGGTGTGACAAGAGGAGCCTAGGGCACAAATTTAAGGAGGCACTCACTCCCAGAATCACACTAGCACAGACCTTAAAAACAACTGCCACTGAAATTACATGCTCTAGGCACCTCTCTTGCCAGGGCCTAACTCTATCAAAATGAGAAAGAGGAAAGGAGCCCATGTCTCTTTGGCCCACTGTTGAGTTGGGGGAAGGTAATGGTGACTTCCAAGTGGTCGCTGTACCTAGATAGCTTGGGACTCGGGGACTGGATCAGCAACAGAAATTCTAAGGAAACTGACTCTTGCAAATGTAAACAGAGGGAACCTCAAGCTGTTCATTAGCCCACTTAAGTGAAAATTCAGGGGTTCAAGACTTAAGCAGGGCTGGATCTAGTTATCCAACACCCTCAGCAATCTTTTTCTTTCCACCTCACAGCTCTGCTTTCCTTGAAATTCTTCCTGGACACAGACTAATTGAAGGTAGACAGGGGATCACTTGGACCTGGGATAATACACACACAGAAAAAGCAAGAGCTGTTTGTAGTGGTGCAGGAGACAGCATGACCTGAAGCCAAAGGCTCTCCTACAGGAAGGAATGAAGTGATGGCTTCACTCTACGGCTCAGGAAGCAGCTCTGGAGATAGGGCAAGAGAGCCACAAACAGTCCCAGGCCTATTTCCGGCAAACCCCAATGGAAAAAAGAGCTTCCCCTCCACAGTAGTTGAAGCAACACTGTTCATTAGCCCAGCTTCAGTTCCATGCCCATCACTGACCTAATCCCCGTGGCCAGGGGGCTGACCTGCTCTGACTGGCTAGATCTAGTCTTGGGCTGATCCCTGGGGACCCTAGACATTCAACCCCATTTGAAACTATGTATACTTAGGGAAAGAGATATGAATTCTCTGGAGAATCTGGGTGCTCTGAGAGGAGGAATGGATGCTGGGCAGGCAAACTCAAGAGTTGAGTGGCGGCACCCACTAAAACGGTGGCTGCACCAGGCCTTCTCTGGGGACACAAGGCACCTGCTGCCCAAATGTGCATAATGTGTGATCCTCCTCTGGAAGCTTTCCTCAGGGACGAAATGCTTCTTACTCACCTTTGGCCACCTAACACTCTCCCCTAAGGGACTGGCCAGTGACTTACATTACAGTTTCTCAGTAAGAATTTGCTGACGTTATGAAAGAATGAATGAGGAACCGTGCTAGGGCTGGGCCCCAAACTTTTATTAACTGTGAGGTTAAAAGCTATCGAGGGTCAGGGGCACCACAAAGGGGCAGAGGGAGTGAGTCAATTAACACCTGCCTTTTTATTTCCAAATCGAATTGTTGCATGAGGTTTAGAGATGATGTAACCACTCGGCAGTGTCGGGGTAGGATTTATGAGCCATGGCATGTGGAGCAATGGTTTGAATAGGCAGCTGGTGAGAGGCATTTACCCCGACTGCCCTCACTTGGAAGTCTCCCTAAAATAATGGCTGCAAGGTACTTTGGCACTTATAAACCCCTCCCCCTGTAGCCAGAGTGGATCTGAGTTGAGTCACTTTTTCCTGGGCTGGTTTAGAAGGGTGTCCGGTTCAGGCATGGCTTCATGCAGGAAAGGGAAGGGAGTGGGAATATTCAGGAGTAGAGGGAGGAACGGGTAGACAGAATAAGAGATGAACTCCAACTGGCTCCCAGGAATGCGGACCTGACCCCACTGGAGTCTTCTGAGGTTTGTTTGCATTTGAGTAGGGAATGGTATTAGCCAACCCAGAGTTAATTCCATTCACTGTCTCCTACCAGGATTAGCCTCTGCTGGGAGTCTCTGGGAATGGAGTTGGTATGGTTGGACTCACTGACCACTCCATGGCCTACTGTAGACAAGGAAAGAAGGCACACCTCCCCTCTAGCCCTTCCCACCAGTGTCTGGGACTGAATGATGGATTTTCGACTGGGTCATTAAGTGCTGATTAAAGTACTAGGGAAAAGAACAGGAGGGGGAAAAAAAACACAACATCGAATGTTGTACATACATACACACTCCCACCCCAGGCACCCCCCTTCCCTTTTCTCAAGCTGCCTCAAGTTTGTTCCAACCCTCCATTGGAAATGCTATAAAAGGCCAGGTTAATTAAGTCCTATATATTACCAGCACAAACACTTCCAACTTTATTCTGGCGGCTCAGTGAGTGAGGAGGAGGCCAGGCAAGGTCCAGGCAGCTCAGGGTAATAAAACAGAAGACTCAATTACCTTGTACATTTGCAGTTTTTATAAAATCATTTAAAGTTCTCCCAATGAAAAGCACAGTGGAGAGGGACTGGAATCCTGAAATCCAGCAAGAGCTTAGAGAACCAGGGATTTTAGAGCAGCTATAGTTAAGAAAATCATCTTGTCCATCCCCCTACTTCTGGGAAGGGAGGCCAAGGCAAATTATGAAGGAAGGAGAAAGGGAAAAGGACCCCCTAACCATACACTGAGTTCCCACTGAGTCTGGAATACTATGCTGGCACCTTACTTAACCTGTTCTGGTAGGTATTATCCCCATTTACAGATGAGAAGACTAAGCAGAATGAGTCTATGTTACCCAACCAAGAGAGACCCAAAATCCAGAGCCTGTTATACTCTGATTCTTGCCCCTCCCTTTAAGCTACCAGGCCTGTATCTGTACAACATAGCCCAATGTTAAGAGAACAGTCCCTGGAGTCCATGTGAACCCCTGGATTCAATCACTTCCTAGCTGTGTGCCTTTGGACAAATTATTTAACTTCTCTGAACCTTAGTAAGTAGTCTCCTCATCCTTGAAAACAATTTTAGTACCTTCCTCACAGCATTGAGGATTAAATGGGGGGAGGGGCAACTGGATGGCTCAGTTGGTTGAGCATCTGACTCTTGATTTCAGCCCAGGTCATGATCTCACGATTTGTAAGTTCAAGCCCTGCACTGGGCTCTGCACTGACAGTGTGAAGCCTGCTTGGGATTCTCTCTCTCTCTCTCTCTCTCTCTCTCTCTCTCTCTCCCTCCCTCCCTCTCTCTCTTCCCCTCCCGCTCTCTCTCAAAATAAATAAATACACTTTTTAAAAAAGAGGATTAAATGGGACGGTGTGTAAAATGCTCAGCCCACAGCTGATACATACTGTACAGTATGATGCATACTGGTTATTATCGTGATTATTATGCAAGCTATCCTTCAACTTGTCATGACCAGCTCATTACATTAGCCAGGGTGACAGCAAGTGAGCCAGTTACACTAGCCACGCTCCTGTGCTAAAGGGACAGAGGAGCCCTCCCAGCTTCCTCCTCTACACCACAGAGAGCCAATTCACAAATAGATTACCCTACTTCTTAGTCTCATCAAAGGACAGGAACCTCTTTCCTGCTGACAGATAAGTAAAAAAACAAATTGGGTGTTTTTTTCTTCTTCAAAAAACAGAAACTGGGGCATCTGGGTGGCTCAGTTGGTTAAGCATCCAACTTCGGTTCAGGTCATGGTCTCGTGTTCGAGCCCCCTGTAGAGCTCTGTGCTGACAGCCCAAAACCTGGAGCCTGCTTCGAATTCTGTGTCACTCTCTCTGCCCCTCCCCTGCGCATGCTCTCTCTCAAATATAAACATTAAAACAATTTTTTTAAACAGAAACTGTTCAGTTGTTCAATATACCTGCTCTTTCAGGAATGGGAGTATAAAACTTCAATTTAATAGCTGCCCCCAGAGAAAGAAATTATTCTCTGAACACTAGACACAGTGACTCAGAGCAATGTTTCCCAGAAGGTTGGAGAGAATTTAAGCCCAAAGTTCCCTCATCTCGACCAAATGTCTCAGGGCCTCAGGGGGAGGACCTAAGTGAGGATGGAGCTAAAAATGTGTGCAGCTACCCCATCAGGGAGGCGGTGTATGGCATGTGGAAGATACTTTAACCACTGTGTGTTGACTGAATGAAGGGTGTTGTGTTACTCTCAAGTCCTCTTGTGTGGGAAGCTTCCTCTGAGCTAGGCCCATGAGGCATGCTGTATTTTCCAAAAATGGCCACAGTAATATTTCCAATCCCACCTGCTCTTCTAGAACCTTAACACTCACCCATCCAGAAGGTAAGTCTACTTCTCCTCTCTTGAAGTTGGTAGGACTTTGTGGCTACCTCAACAAATGATATGTCACCAATGTGATACTGTACAAGTAGCAAAACTAAGTCATAAAAGGCAATGTGGCTTTCACCTGGCTCTCTCACACAGGAATCTAGCTACTATATTGTGAGGAAGCCAAAGCTATACAGGGAAGTCACATATAGATATTCTGGCCAAGAGTCCCAGCTAAGGTCACAGCCAAAAGCTAACAGCCAGCACCAGCAACCAGACATATGAGCAAAGGAGCCCCCAGCTACTGAGTCACCAGGAGCCTTCAGATCGTCCAGATGAGACCACACATTGGGAGCAGAGACAAGGCATCCATGCTGTACCCTATTCAAATTGCTGACTCCAAGAGTCTATAAGCATAATATATGGCTGTTTTATACCACTAAGTTTGGGATAATTTTTAACTTAGCAATAGACAAACAGAATAGCCAACCATGCCTTTCAATGCCAGGTTCAGTTCTGGGGGCTGCTATGTAAGAGGGTCATTCACCAACTGAAGAAATTCCTGAGCATTATATAATCAGGATGGGAGGGACATGGAATTCTGACCTTAATGTTGACAGCTGGAGATGGAGTCTGGGTAGGGAGAGGGTTCAGTCATGATCTTCTTTTCCTTGACGAAGGAACAGGCTTGTTCTGGGCAGCAGTGTGGCACAGCAGGACAGGAATAGACTTTGGAGTCAGATGACCCTAGGCTCCAGCTTTCCTTTCTCCCTTCTCACTAACTCTGTGACTTGGAAAAGTCAGGCCACTTCTCTGAACCTCAGATGGGAGTAATAATGTTTCTCTTGCATTATGTTTACACACATTAAATAAGATCAATACAGGTGACTTGCTTAGCACAGAGACCCTTAATGTTCTCATAAAATTTATTCTGGCTTCCCACTCAAAGCATCAAATAAATAGGAGGTATTTATGGAAAGGATGCTGCATGACATCTCTTCTGGGTTAAGGATGGGAAAGAGGATTCCAGCATAACTCCTTATCTCAGCAGAGTGCTGGAAATAGGCATAAGAAGGTGAACACAGATCAAATGTGTGGCTTTAATAGCAGCAAATGCCCAATAACTGCCAAAGGAAGAAGTGCAGTTGTAGCCTGGCATTTTCTCTGTAAGGAGATCTTTAATGAAGCATTCATATTCTTTAATAGTTATAAGATTACTTAGGCTTTCTATTCTTTTGTCAATTTTGATACCTTGTGTTTTTTCTAGGACTTTGTCCATTTTATCTAAATTTTCAAATTTATTGGCTTTGTTCAGCTTCCTTTTTAATCAATCATGAAGCACCTCCTTTTCTCAAACCCTTAAAATTAGGTTGTGGGGTCACTCCATGGACTCTTGTCTAGTGGTCATGGAGGTAATGGTTTTTGGTTTTTTTTTTAATGTTTATTTATTATTGAGAGACAGAGACAGAGTGCAAGTGTGAGAGGGGCAAAGAGAGGAGACACAGAATCCGAAGCAGGCTCCAGGCTCTGAGCTGTCCGCACAGAGCCCAACGTAAGGCTCGAACCCACAGACCGCAAGATCGTGACCTGAGCTGAAGGTGGACTCTTAACCAACTGAGGTACCCACGTGCCCCATGGAGGTAATGTTTTTGCCATCACCCATACAACAACCTGTGGGGAGTCCCCAGGTACATTTTCCTGGACACGCCCCGCCCAGTGCAGAGTGGTGAAGGTACTCTGAGCGTTAGCAAATTAGAACTGCTACCTTTAACTCACCCAGAAAGTTCAAGGGAAAGCCAAATTCCTTCCCAGCCTAGGCTCCTAAAGACAGCTCAAATGTGCCCCTGGAGGATTGTGGTTAGGGTCCATTTAGCCATCTCCTCCACCCTGCCTCCAGTGTATAGCCCCTGCACCTTCTTCTCTCCTCACTGATTTCCCAAGCTGAACAGGCTGTGTGACCTCACTTTGACAATAGTCAGGCGTGTCCCACTCATCCGTGTTGCTAGTTTATGTCCCCACAGAGGACAAGCAACATCTAGCAGCTGGGACATGGAGACACAGGGGGAAGCTTATAGGGTGATGAGGCGTTATCTGTTTATCCAGGTGACCTCAGGTGTGTTTATGCTAAGTGAGAAATGAACAGGCATGACCTCAGCAATGGTGAGAGGTGTGTTTGGGGTATACCCCACTGTTCACCTTTCCCAAGGGAGCCCCTTCCTTCTTGACAGTTTCAGAGAAACTATATAGGATGGTATCGGTGGCTGATGCTCCTAAGCCCTTACCTCCTGGGGAGTGCCCAGCTTGCAACTCCTTCCTTCCATCTCCCTCATCTGTTGGGTCCTTCCTGCTACCCAGAAGCCTCCACCCCAGAAAAGCAGCCATCCCTGAGCTCTGTCTCTTCCAAGGGTGGTTGCCCTGAGGGCCCTGGCAGCCTTGTCCCCCATCTGGCACCCAGCTGAGGACAGCAGAGGACATAAACAGCTGCCGGGCCTGTCTCAGGGTCAAAGGTCCCAGCAGACTGAGTCAGAAATTGGCTACTCAGCCAGCACTGGAAACTGGTGCTTTGAGGGATGAGTCACTACCCAGCTGGGCACTGAAGGGGTTAAAGGAACATGGTAGAAGATAGGAGAGCAGGGGCACACTGCACTGCTGGAAAAAAGCTAGCCTTGTGCATGGATAATTAGAACTGAACATCAGTAAACAATGCCTTTTCCCCTCATTAAGGACAAATCTGTATGTATAATGTGCCTATTTTCTCTTTCATTAACTTATAAATGGCCACTACTTTAAAGCCATTTAACTAGCAGTTTTGACTTGCCCATCAGCTCTGGGTCTGACATGTTTTCACCTCTCCTGCACAGACAGAGGTCCCCACCTCAGCACCAGCTCCCATGAAGGGAGAGGCCCTGTGCGTGCTCCTCTGAGATGCCACAGACAGGCTCCTCTGGCACAGCCAGGGCACAGCCTCAAGTCAGTGGCCAGAACCGATTCTGAGTGCTCTTTTTGAGGAAGACATGGTCACAGCTAAAGCGGAGCTCTGGGCGCCCCACTTCTGCTCCTGACTGTTCACTGTTTGTTCTCTCCCAGGAACAAGTCAGTCAGGAAGCCCCGCTGCAGCCATGGCTTTTAAAGACGTCCAGAAGACATCATGGAACCAGAGGTGGGGATTCACCAGTGAAAATTACTCTAACCAGCCACAACATAAAATCTTTAGAGAAGGTATGTACTGACTTGATCAGAGGTGCAAAAGGAAAGAATCTAAAGGGAAAGAACAAGTTCAAATGTCCACCAAGCCTCTGAGAATCACCACAAGAAAAACTCATGGTAAAGACTTCAGATCGTTTTCAGATGAGGATCCACAAGCGACTCATTAATTTACACAGTCCTTCTGAGATTGTTAAGCAGATTACTTCTATCAGTATTGAGCTAGGAGTCAAGATTGAAGTCACCATTGCAGATGCTTAAGTCAAACTTTTTATTAAACTGATTATCAGTTGTTGTTTAAAAAAAAAAAAATGATTTTGAGCATGGGCAGTAGAGACAGACCAAATCCTGGCACTTCCCCTCACTATGTGACCTTGGGAAAAGTACTTGGCCACTCTCTGCCTCAGTGACCTGGCCTATAAAATGGACATAGTAATCCCCACATCACATGATGGGCACCCAATAAATTACAGCCACTATTATTAATAATAAATTAATTGTAAAGAATAAATACACAATAATAAAACTCATGTAGCATTCTTGCCAAGAATGTTCAAACGATATTCAGTCATGACGAAACAATCAGACAAATCCAAATTCAGAGACATTCTAGAAAACTTGCCTGTAGGGGGGCGCCTGGGTGGCGCAGTCGGTTAAGCGTCCGACTTCAGCCAGGTCACGATCTCGCGGTCCGTGAGTTCGAGCCCCGCGTCGGGCTCTGGGCTGATGGCTCAGAGCCTGGAGCCTGTTTCCGATTCTGTGTCTCCCTCTCTCTCTGCCCCTCCCCCGTTCATGCTCTGTCTCTCTCTGTCCCAAAAAAATAAATAAACGTTAAAAAAAAAAATTTTTTTAATAAAAATAAAAAAAAGAAAACTGCCTGTACTCTTCAAAAATGTCAGTCATGAAAGACCAAAAGATAGATATAGATTGATTGATAGATAGATAGATAAAGGAACTGTTCTAGATTAAAGAAAACTAAAGAGACATATAGCTAAATGCAAAATGTTTTCCAGGTTTAGATTATAGATTTAAAAACATATATCTAGGGGCGCCTGGGTGGCGCAGTCGGTTAAGCGTCCGACTTCAGCCAGGTCACGATCTTGTGGTCCGTGAGTTCGAGCCCCACGTCAGGCTCTGGGCTGATGGCTCGGAGACTGGAGCCTGTTTCTGATTCTGTGTCTCCCTCTCTCTCTGCCCCTCCCCCGTTCATGCTCTGTCTCTCTCTGTTCCAAAAATAAATAAACGTTGAAAAAAAAAATTTAAAAAAATAAAAAAATAAAATAAAAACATATATCTATAAGGACCATTATTAGGACAATTAGGGAGATATGGATATCAGCTATATACTATATAATAGTAGTATAGTAATTTAAATTTCTTGGGTGTGATAATTACACTGTATAAATGTCCTAGTTCTTAAGAGACATGTGCTTAAATATTTAGGGATAAAGTGTCAAGATGTTTGAAAATAACTCTCAAATAGTTCTGAAAATCACACATGTAGATTCTGAGGACAAAAGACAGAAAGACAAGAGAATATGAGGCAAAATGTTAACAATCAGTATATCTAGGTAAGTATACATGTGTTCCTATTCTATTTTTCCAATTTATTTTGTAGATTGGAAATTTCTCAAAATAAAAAAAAAAATTTGAAAAGTGAAATCTTTTTTTAATGTCCTCTTTTAAAGTTTATTTATTTTTGAGAGAGAGAGAGATAGAATGCACACAGGGGAGGGGCAGAGAGACAGGCAGAGAGAGAATCCCAAGCAGGCTTCATGCTGTCAGCACAGAGCCTAATATGGGGCTTGAACTCACCAACTGGGAGATCATGACCTCAGCCAAAAGCAACAGTCAGACTTTTAACCAACTGAGCCACCCAGGTGCCCTGAAAAGTGCAACCTAATGGTTTTAAAAACTGTGATGCAGGGTAGCTACCTAGCTGACTGGGGAAGGAGGGGGTGACTGACTGGTTTCTGGACTTCTGGGATGCCCTGTTTCTTGAACTGGGTATGTTCACTTTGTGAGGATCCATTGAGCTGGGCACTTATGATTGCTCTTCTTTTTGTGTATATGTTACTTGTCAATAGGTAAGTTTCTTTAGAATAATCATAATAATAAAGCACCCCACAACCTCATATCCTCTGACCTGGTCCTGTAAATGCAATGATGGGCCCCAGGCTGGAGAAAAGGCTGGAACCGGGTCACCCTTCCCTAACGGTGTGTCACATCTGAGAGGACAGGAAATGGGGCCTGCAATGATGACAGCCTGCCTCGCAGCCTGACCCTGTGGGGAGATAGCAGGCACCATCCAGAAGGTGTCCCAGCCTGCCCCTCTGAGCCATGCCCAACTTCTGCTGCCATCCTTGCAGTGGGAGCTTAGCCTTGACTCCACCCTTCTCAGACCTCGGTATCCTCCTCCCCTGTCAGCCCTGTGGACCCAGATGGATGTGGGCTTGATGAGGCATCTCATCTTGTGAAAGAAGTAAGTCCAGGGGTCACATTTTCCTCTCTTTGCATTGTTCCCCCATGTGCTCGATCTGATATGCTTCACTACCTGGATGCCCACACATACTCACATCTCTGCATTTTGCAGATTAATTGCTCAAGTCTTCATCTGCCTGAATTAATAGGAATAAAAAAATGGCTAACACATAGAGCTTACTACAATGCCAGATCCTTTTCTAAGTACTTTATGCATATAACTCAACGCTTACAAAGCTGAGGCAGATAATTTTTTTAGCCATTTTACAAATGGGGGAACTGAGGCATAGGGAAGTAAAGTAATTTGCCCAAGCAGGTCTGGCTACATATTTGCAGGGCCCAGTGCAAAATGAAAACACGGTGGCAGGGGGTGGGGAGGCTTATTCAAAATTATTAAGACTTTCAAGGCACTAAGCATTAAGTCAAGTGTGGGGCTTATTTAAGGCTCCTGTGAGACTGCACAGGTCAGCAGCACTTGAAACCAGACTTGTGCACAAGACAAACCAGCAAGAAGCAGAGTAGAAACTTGACCCCCAGCTGTCTGATGCCAGAGTCCATCCTCCTAACCACTATGCTACCCTACCTCTCTAACTCCGAGTGTTCCTCCTCTCACCTTTTGGTAACTGTCCAAGAACTGGAGATCCTTACTCAGTACATCAGCACCGGTCTCTAAAAGCCAGGCAGACAGAACTGAAGAGTCATAGCAGTCTGCTGCCACAAGGGGTCACTGTTGAAAACAGGTCCTGTACAGTTTTTGACACCATACCCACAACTCAGTGCTGCCCTTGCTCCTCCAACCCCTGGACACGCACAGCGCACATGGGCCCCACACTTGGGCTCCAAGGTGCAATTCTTTTACTTCACACTCATATTTGCAGCCATTGTGTTCCCACAGCATGACCACTGCAGGCGTGTCTGGGTCAGAAGGGTTTCTGCCTGGCCACCTACTAGGTGGACACCAGCACGCCCCCTAACAAACATCTAGGCTATGATATTAGCTTGATTCACCTCTTCACATACCCCATTTCCTCATGGTGAGTTTCCCCCGGAGGTCCTTTCTATCTTTTCCTGCTAAAGGATCTCAGAGGAGCCCAACTCAGGTCATCAGAAACTAATCTAGTAATCTGAAACCCAAAAGGGAAGGGTCAGTCAGAGTCTTTACTCGAGTCCTCCCAAGAGGCTATTTGGCCCATATACAAATACTCCCACCTTTGTACACCAAAACCTTCTTAGAATCACAGTATTCCTTGTTGCACCCTTTTTCCAAAGCAATTTTTTTACATGTATTGATTCAAGTAATCACTACACCCAACATGGGGCTCGAACTCATGACCCCAAGATCAAGAGCCACATGCTCTTCTGACTGAGCCAGTCAGGCACCCGTCCAAAGCAATATGTTTGCCTATTTACCTCAGAGTTCCTTAACTAGGAAAAAAGGCATTACTTATTTGCTAGAAAATCTAATTTTGCCTTACTAGGAACTCCATTACACAAAGTTAACATGACTGATATATCAATGTCACACCCAGATACTTTCTTAATAACACAGGTGACTAAAAGGGGTTAGAGAATGAGGCTTTCAAGGATGAAGGACTGGAGGTGGGACGGAGCTAGTGACATTAGGTACTATAACCTCACTCATGCCCACGGCTAGTGAGGCCCAGAAATGTCTGGATTCCTCCCGGTACCATGGGCATCTCTGCAATCAGGCATCCACCCTCTGAGTTCCCCTGGTTAGAATGGTGGTCAGCTGCAAGTCTGCAAGTAACAATACCAACCAACAGTGGGCTAGAGCTTCATCATTCTCACCTGACAGGACTCCAGACGTTGGATGGTTACTGGCCTTGGTTTGCCAGCTCATAGCTGATATTATTACAGTTCTCTTGGTCTTTCCCTTGTGGAGGCTGATGGCTGCTGCGGCTCCAGCCTTTCAAGTCTGCATTCAAAGCAGAAAGGAGAAAGAGCAAGAAAGGACAGCATAAGCAGCATCCAATGGCTTTTATCAGGAAAGCAAAAGCCTTCCTAGAGCCCTAGAAGGTTTCAGCTTATGCCCTGTTAGTCTGAACTGTGTCATATGCCTTCCCTCCCTGCAAGGGAGTCTGGGGAAGTGAGCCTCTGGTCTGCAGCTCAGACATTATCTCCTCGAACAAAATTGGAATGTTGAAGCTTCCTCCTACAATCTTCCCAGGAGGTACTGGGCCCCAGGGCCCCTGCCCGACAACCCCAGGAACCCTCCCAGAGGAGCCCCTGCCTTCCTTCGGCCCTCTCAGTACGCCAGGCAAGAAGGGCCCACCCGGGATTCCCCCGAGCAGAAAGCCCAGCTGACTCTGCTTTGTACGAGGTGATTAATGGTGCTCTGGTGAGCTGGAAGGAGGTGGCTAATTAGCTGTGGACTGATTAAGGACAAGGCAGGCAAAGTTCCAGGCGTGATAAACATGAACTTTCCATCTTCCTCCCCCCTTCCCTCCCTCCCTCCATGTCCTGCCACCACCAGCAGAAGCCAGGCCTGTGGCAACCCTCACAGTGTGCCTAGCCAAGACACCACCAGATATCATCCAGCCCACCGTCGACACTGCCGGCCACCAACCAGACCACTGTGGCAGGGACGCACATACCGGATCTTCTTTCAGGGTTTGACTTCTCCAGCCTTTCCCCAACCTCCTGGCTCGCTAGCACGGAGGCATGCTATCATGCCCAGGGTTTCTAAAACAGTCTCTGCCTTAAAGAATCTACAGCTGAGGGCTGTAGAAATCCACACGGGGGTAAGCCTAGTATGATCTGGAGTTGCCAGGCAGAGTTCCGGGGAGGGGCCTCCGGTGGATTTTATGGGCGGAGTGGTCCTCAGGAGAGAAAGGCGGACACGTGCGCATGCGTGAAGGACAAACACGCTGCGTACAATCCTGCGCAGTGAGCAATCTGGAGACTACACGAGACAGGGGCGAAGGCGCGGGCAGGATGGGGAGAAGGACAAATAGGAAACAGGGGTTTAGATGTGTGTAGCACAGTTGCTACCAGTCTTGGGTCCAATACAACACGTGCATCCACGTGTGTGACGCCCTGTGGGCAGTACAGGGTGATCACCACCTCCAGCTGGGACATCTCGTCTATATCTCGCACTCCAGAGGGCACCTGCCAGGTACAGGCAAATTCATCCCGCTGTGGCTGAGCTGAGGTCTGGCAAAAAAGCTCTCTGACACAAGAATGTTACACAAGATAAGGCTGTGATAAGGACAAAGGATACATTTCCGCAGCAGATAACAGGAGAAATTCAGTGAGTGTGACCTCTCAGGTCTCTTTGTCTACACCCAAGAGACAGGCTTAGCAGCAGGCAGAGTGAATGCCTTTCCAGGGGAGGGCT
Source organism: Herpailurus yagouaroundi (assembly GCF_014898765.1). Lineage (NCBI taxonomy): Eukaryota > Metazoa > Chordata > Mammalia > Carnivora > Felidae > Herpailurus > Herpailurus yagouaroundi. The sequence goes on along the minus strand of NW_024412404.1, from coordinate 16,136,323 downwards.
TGGGAAGTAGCCCACCCCACCGACCTTTGCCTGGGTCACTCTTACCCATTCCTTGGTTCTCAGCTCAAGTGTCATTTCTTTGGGGAAGCTTCCCTGACCCCTCCTATATCAGATTCTCTGTATTTCCCTTTGTCAAGTGCATCACAGCTTATATATTAATGCATTTGGGTGACAGTTTGTCTTTACTACTGTAGATTCAATCAGCAAATACTAATTTTTGCCACAAAAATTTTGCCACAAACTGTTAAATTCAGAGAATACCGTGAGACATGGACGAGCCCTCATGAAGCTTATAGGTTAAGCATAAATATCAGCTGATAGCTAAGTAGGGGTCCACCCCAACTCCAGAGGTAAGACTCCTCGCAGCCCCAGAAGAACAATGGGACAGCTCAGGCCCATTCAACTCCTGGCCTCAAGCCACCCCAGAAGGGCCTCCAGGTGTGGGTGTGCAGGACCCAAGCTGCCTAAACTCCTCCTTCCCAATGGAGGCATTCCTTCCTCCAGCTGCTGTGAGCATTGGCTGTTAAGAGCTGGAGTCCCTCTCCAGGACTTGACCTCAGCCAAAGAGAGGCACGTCATTACCCAGAGTGATGTCTGACCTGATGTCTGGTCATTTGAAATGACAAAGGCCTGCACCCCCATCCTTGCCTCAATGCAGGACATTTTTGAAGAATCATCCCAGCTTCAGAGCTTCCCATGGGGCTGCTGAGTGATGTCTGCCCAGTCCTACCTCCCTCCACTTAAGCGGTTGTTCCTGAGAACACTCCCCAATAAGACTAGTATACACAAATCTTGAGTCTCATAGTTTGCTCCTGGGGAACCTGAAATCCACCCCAGTGTGTGATTGCATCTGTCTGGAAGAAAGGCTCCTGTTTCTAATCTGCATGTAGTTGTCCTTTTATGACTTAGCAGTAGCCAGGTCCACCCCCCCCCCACCACCACCACCAACTTGAGCACCTAACGGAGAACACAAGCCAGCACCAGAGTGGCCTTGGCACAGGCATGGGGAGGGAGTCGAGCCTTGTAGCCGAGTGATTTAGAAGACCCTAGAGGAATGTATATCTGTGAGAAGAAGCCCACCAGCCCCTGGAGTCTGATTCTAGCTGATTAAGAAGCACCCAGGGCCAGTATTTCAGCAAGACAACTGGGAAATAAGCTGAGAGAAATTGTTAATCTAGGGATTCCCAACAATGTGGAAGGTGTCAGACCAGCCCCGAACACCCTAACTCAGGCCCAGTGTGTGGGAAGTGAGAACTCTCCTGGGTGGGTGCAGAAGGGGGGTGGGAGAAGCAGGAGGGAATTAGACTAGCACAAACTTCGTAATTGAAATCATTAATAGCAGTAAAATAAGTTGTCCATCCTACATGTAATTTGTAGTAATATTTGGTTACTGAGATTAATTTCTAGTAATGAAATACTAATTAAACCATTTATTGAGTAATGTATTTTCTTGGTGGTGTTTTATGGGTGTTCACTTATAAATATTTTAATTACTTTTGCTAAGTAATTAGAATTTACTAAATAATTTCCAAACTATTTATTAATTTCTAACAATTCTCAGCCAACCAACAAGTAATTGTTTTACTTTATATCAGTAATTAAAGTCTTTTTTTTTTTAACTTTGAGTGAAGAGAAAGACAGTAATAAAGACAGTCTGTTCTATCACGCAGGGTTGGGTGTATTAAAGCAAAAACAGACATAAAAATCACCCCCTTAATCCAACATTACTTAAACACTGTTACCATTTTGGGGTTTTTATTTGTTTGTTTATATCTTAAGAGAGTTTTTGTATGGGTGGATGTTTTTTGTTTTTTTTTTTTTTTCAAAATTGAGATAACAACTATATACTTTCTGGCCACAGAACTCTGCCAGTTTTTTAAAAAAAATTTTCATGTTTATTTATTTTTGAGAAAGAGAGGGAGACAGAGTGTGAGCAGGGGAGGGGCAGAAAGAGAGGGAGACACAGAATCCAAAGCAGGCTCCAGGCCCTGAGCTGTCAGCACAGAGCCTGATGGGGGTGCTCTAACCCATGGACCAAGAGATCATGACCTGAACCAAAGTCAGATGTTAGACAAAGATTCTCTTGAACAGTTTAAGAGACTTTCTACCTCTAAGCACCTACTATGTGTCAGACACTATGCAAAGTAATTTATGTACTCTGCCTCTATCTCAACACCTTAGTAATGAATGGCTCTGTGGCAGTGACCTTGTGTAAAACTGGGCCTCCTCATGGTGCAGTCTCAGCATAAAGTCATCTTCAATAAAATAATGGTCTGGGAGAAAAAAAATTACTGAAATAAATGGCTATACTTTTTTTTTTTTTTTAATTTTTTTTTTCAACGTTTATTTATTTTTGGGACAGAGAGAGACAGAGCATGAACGGGGGAGGGGCAGAGAGAGAGGGAGACACAGAATCAGAAACAGGCTCCAGGCTCTGAGCCATCAGCCCAGAGCCCGACGCGGGGCTCGAACTCACGGACCGCGAGATCGTGACCTGGCTGAAGTCGGACGCTTAACCGACTGCGCCACCCAGGCGCCCCTATACTTTTATCTATAAAAATAAGATCATAGTGAATATAGTTCTGGGGACCTGCTTTTCACACTTGAAATGTTATAAACATCTTCCTATATGAATAAATATGGAGGAGCAGCAGTGTCTTTTTCATAGCTGCATAGTATTCCATGACGGTAGCCCCATTTAACATCTACTCCATGATTGCTGAAAATTTGGGTTGTTTTCAGTTGTCCACTATTGTGAACAAAACTATAATGAATGTCGTTATTCACAGAGCTTTGTACAACTGTCCAACTATTTCTTTAGAATATGTTCCTAGAAGTAGAATTTCTGCATCAAAGTGCATAAACATTTTTAAGACTTTTGATTCATACTGTCCAAATACCTTAAAAAAAGACTGGGCAAATTTGTACTCCCACCAGTAGAGTTGAAAGACCTATTTTCCTGCGTTGTGTAAAATTATTATTATTTTAAATCTCATGTCATTTGTTCTTGCTCCCTGTCTAAGCGAGGAAGTGGCTCAGAGGCATTCCGAATCACAGAGTCTCACAAACTGCTTCTGCATTGGCTCAGGAGAAACATGGTCAGTTGGCTCATAAAGACTGGGGCTCCTGGGGGGCTCAGTTGGTTAAGCCTCTGACTGTTGCTTTCCGCTCAGATCAGGATCTCACAGTTTTGTGAGTTCAAGCCCCGCGTGGGGCTCTGTGCTGACAGCACAGAGCCTGCTTGGGATTCTCTCTCTCACCCCTCCCCCACTCACTCTATCTCTGTCTCTCCCAAAATAAATAAATCCAAAAAAAAATGAAAGACCTACATTCTGTGTCCTCATAACTTAAGTAGCACCAAATGTTTAAAACTGTTCCCTACCACGCCAGTCCCCTTCCTTACCCCACCCCCACCCAGTCTCCTTTCCAACTCTGTATCCCTTCAGGGGGCTTGTCTCACTGCTGGCAGATGCCCGCCCCATGTACTGGCAGAATAGGCACCTATCTGTAGGTTCTCTCTTTAGCTCTTGACAAAATACCTCCACCACCAGGATGTTGCAATGCCTAAAACTTCTTCCACTGGTGGCATACACTAAGCAGTTTCCAGCACATTCAGAGGCTAGCCTGGGTGGCATGATCTAGTAAGTTTTTCTGAGTCTCTCCCATCTTCTTTCTGATGCTCCTCCCTCACCCACTGCCAAGTCACCTGGTGCCTTTGACCATCCAAAGTCTCCATCCTTAGCTCCATTCCCCTCCTCTGACAGAGCCACCTTGAATAATTTTTAGTACCAAAGACCAAAAAAACCTTCCTAGAGGAGAGGATTCAACAAGTCTCTGAATAAAGAGAGGGAGACAAATTCCTGGGGGAGAGAGTCAAGAATGACTTGAGAGAAGGCTTGGTGTGGAGACACAAGGGGTGGGGGTGGGGGGGGTTACTGAAGTTGCTCCTTCCCAGAAGGGAAGAGCTGGTGCTCAATCCATGTTTGTTGTTTCTCCAAAGAATGAATAATTCCCACAGGCACCCTGCATTATTCTCCTTTATTCTCTGTATCCATTTCCTCTCTCCCCCTAAAAAGTGTCACATCTCAGGCACCTCTCCATGCCCTCAAAAGAGGAGAGGAAGATGTGCAAGAACCCCCTCCAACACTGCTCCCCACTTCCCAGAGAGATCAAGGAAAACCAGGCCTGGCTGCCCTTAGCAGAAATCCCCCCCCCCCCCACTTCCCTGTAAACCAGAATAGAGCTCATTTTAATAATAGCTAACCTATTGAATCCTCACACAGTGATAGCACTCTGTTAAGCACTTTACACACGTGATATCACTTAAATGACATATTTATCTTTTTTTTCTTTTTTAATTTTTTTTTAACATTTATTTATTTTTGAGACAGAGAGAGAGCGAGCATGAACAGGGGAGGGTCAGACAAAGAGGGAGACACAGAATCTGAAACAGGCTCCAGGCTCTGAGCTGTCAGCACAGAGCCCGACACGGGGCTTGAACTCACGGACCACGAGATCATGACCTGAGCTGAAGTAGGCCGCTTAACCGACTGAGCCACCCAGGCGCCCCATAAGGACATATTTATCTTTACTTAACTAATGAGAATAGGAGACTCAGAGTTTAAGTCAAGCGTTGCCAAGTAGGAGAACCCAGGCTCAACATCCAGCTTTCTCTAATTTCCACAGCCCAAATGTTTTAAGCATCATATTCTATTGTCTCCACACAGTAGGTGTCTTCACACAAGGTAAAGATAGAAAAAAAGAGAGGAAAAGAGGGAGGAAGAAAAAAAACCTTTACATCGCTGTAATGCAGGGGAAACAGTGTCATTTGCCAGAAACACAATTAAAATGTTGGTCTACATGTCACCTAAAGTTATCAGTTCTACTTGGGAAAACATTGGAATATTTTATCTCTGAGTTCCCTTTATAGTACATAGTTCTAGAGTCTCCAAGGGTTAAATAGGCTATTTTATTTTTTATTAAAAAAAATTTTTTTAATGTTTATTTATTTTTGAGCGAGAGACAGAGACAGAATGTGAGTAGGGGAGGGAAAGAGAGATAGGGAGACGCAGAATCCAAAGAAGGCTCCAGGCTCTGAGCTGTCAGCACAGAGCCCAACATGGGGCTCAAACCCAGGAACTGCAAGATCATGACCTGAGCTGATGTCAGCGCTTAGCCGACTAAGCCCCTCAGGTGCCCCTAAAAACAGGCTATTTTCTAAAGGAAAACTAGATTCCACAGGCCGTGGGCATGTGGGTAGTAAAATCCTAAAGGCAGATGCTGAATCTTATTTATCTCTATATTCTCCATAAACATTTAATACAGTGTCTGGCTGAGGGTGGATTTGTGGAAGATGAATTATGAATTCCTTTCCCCTCTCTGGGTCTTAGTAGCTGGACTAGCTGATCCTTAAGGTGCTTTTCACTCTGCAAAGCATTGGTCCATTGGATTTCAGTGGTTGCTTTCTTACTGGTTGGCTTCCTGCTCCATCACTGCTGCAGAACTCTAAAGATAGCTCTCCAAGATTTCCATCCCCTGGTTATTCAAACACCAATCCAGGTGCTGCTGCTATGAAGGGCTTTTACAGATATAATTAAAGACCAAATTAGCTGACCTTAAGATACAGAGATAATCTCGTAGGCTTAACCCAATCAGATGAGATTTTTTTTTTTAAAGCAATGAGTTTTCAGGGGCACCTGGGTGGCTCGGTCAGTTAAGCCTCTGACTCTTGATTTTGGCTCAGGGCATGATCTCACAGTTCGTGAGTTCGAGCCCCAAGTCTGGCTCTGCACCAGCAGTGTGGAGCCTGCTTGGGATTCTATCCACACCCCCCCCGGGGCCCTCCTCTGCTTATACTTTCTTGCTCTCTCTCTAAAAATAAATAAATAAACTTAAAAGAAATTTAAAAACATGAAAGCAATGAGTTTTTTCCCACTGGTAGCAGAAAAAGAAATCAGAGAGATTCAAAGTGTGAGGGGAATTGAACCTAGAGGAATTTCTCTGCTGCTAAGATAGAGGGAGCTACATGGAAGGACCTGAGAGAGACACCCCATCCCATCCCGGCCCCCAAGAAGAAGGGGACCTCAGTCCTAAAGCTCCCAGGACCTGAAATAGCCAACAACCTGAATGAGCTTGATTCTTCCCCAGAGCCTCCAATAAGAGCTCAGCCTGGCCAATATCTTGATTTTGACCTTGTGAGATCCTGAGCAGAGAACCCAGCCAAGCCACCTGGACCTAATGACCTCTGGAACTGTGAGACAATAAACGGTGTGGTTTTAAGCTGCTACAACTGTGAGAATTTGTTATGCAGGAACAGAGAATGAATGGGATTCTCTACCTTATTCCTACCAACTCTTGATGTTGTCGTTGTTATTATTATTTTGGGGAAAGGAGAAATCGATTTAGGGAATTTTGAGCTAAGGCTTCTTTCCATCAATTTCACGTGAGTCTAACAAGCAAATATTAAGTATTAAATTCCTGCTGTGTCCCTAGGTCCTCTATTGGAGGGCAGTATGTAATTTTGAGGTACAATAGTGTAGAATAGACAAGGTGAGCAGGAGGAGTGTGACATAGATGGCAGAATAGTGTGCATTGCAGATGTTGAGTGGGCTTCATGGACTAAGTAAAACATGAATACTGGAGAGATTTAAAATTGGCAGAGAAAGGGGAAGGGTGAGAGATACTCTGGGTAGAGAGCAAAGCACAAACAAAGGAGTAGAGGTAAGAATGAGCACGATGTTGATCAATGTTGGCTCCTGAGGGCAGAAAAGTTTCTCAAGCCCTATCACTGGAAATTAGCTACTGTGCCATGCTACCAGTTGACAAGGCCAGTTAAATAAATAGTGTGTTTCTAAGCAGAAGTGGAGGCTGGCTTAGTCTTGGACAAGGAAAGGTGAAAGGAAGGTCTGGGAAGGAGAAGCAGAAAGAACAACAACAAAAAAAAAATCAAAACTTGCCATGAAACAGATCCAAGTTACAGTAAAGAGATAAAAGCCAAGAGGGAGGACACAAGGACATAAGCACATTCTTGGGTGTCCACTTCCACTACAAAGGGAGGCGGAGGAGAAAAAACATCAGCCTTTGAGCCTCATGCTTTATATAAGAGATTATGCAGGTGAAAGTCCGTACCTTGAATAGATTGGCACGCTACAAGAGATTGCCCATGTCGGGAAGCAGGGAAGGGCCCCCAGGTCAGGCTCCACTCTAAGTATGGAACTTGCTTAAGGTTTTCTCTCTCTCCCTCTGCTTCTCATCCCTGCTCATGCACACACACACACTCTCTCTCTCTCTCAAAAAAAAATAAATAAGTGGTCAGTTAAGTGTCCAACTTAGCGCAGGTCCTGATCTCGCAGTCATGGGTTCGAGCCCTGTGTCAGGCTCTGTGCTAACAGCTCAGAGGCCTGGAGCCTGTATCAGATTCTGTGTCTCCATCTCTCTTTGCCCCGCTCCCACTCGCACTCTGTCTCTCTCTCTCAAAAATAAATCAACATTTAAAAATTTATAAAAATAAATACATACATACAATTCTTAAAAAAGATTGGGGCACCTGGGTGGCGCAGTCGGTTAAGCGTCCGACTTCAGCCAGGTCACGATCTCGCGGTCCGTGAGTTCGAGCCCCGCGTCGGGCTCTGGGCTGATGGCTCGGAGCCTGGAGCCTGTTTCCGATTCTGTGTCTCCCTCTCTCTCTGCCCCTCCCCCGTTCATGCTCTGTCTCTCTCTGTCCCAAAAATAAATAAACGTTAAAA
>NW_024412404.1:16087479-16128478 GCF_014898765.1 Herpailurus yagouaroundi | reverse complement strand
AAAAAAAAAAAAAAAGAACAAAAGTCTATTTAGAAGTTACAGGGAATGAGGGGCGCCTGGGTGGCTCAGTCGGTTGAGCGTCCGACTTCGGCTCAGGTCATGATCTCACGGTCTATGAGTTCGAGCCCCACGTCAGGCTCTGGGCTGATGGCTCAGAGCCTGGAGCCTGTTTCCGATTCTGTGTCTCCCTGTCTCTCTGCCCCTCCCCCATTCATGCTCTGTCTCTCTCTGTCCCAAAAATAAATAAACGTTGAAAAAAAAAATTAAAAAAAAAAAAAAAAGATAGGTTGGGGCCCTACTCTAAGGGACCTTGAAAGCTAGGAAGTAAAATAGAGGTTTTCAGTCTTCACTGAACATTAGAATAACCTGGGGCTCTTCTAAAAATACTGATTGATATCTGTATCCCACCTCAAAAATTTTAATGTAATTGGCCTGGTTCAACTTGGGGCTTAAGAGTTTAAAAAGTACCACAGGTTATTCTAATACTTCTCCGAGGCTGAGAACTGCATATATAGAATTTGGACTTCATTTACTAGCCAGTGCCAACTATTAAGGATGTGTGAATGACATAATACAAGGGAAAATAACAGTAATTGTAAAGGAGACCAAGTAAAAATAATAATAGCAAATAACAATTACAGCATTTTTTGGATTCCAGACACCTTTCTAAGATATTTATTTTATTAGATTATATATTTTAAAAATATATTATGTGCATTTGTTAATCATTACAATACCCCTATAAGGTAACTACTGTTATCATTACTACTTTAGAGATAAGAAAAGTAAGGCTCAAAAAAGTTAACACCTTGTTCATGATCACCAGGCACATAAAAGATGGAAGTGAGATTTGAATACTACAGTTTGGGTTCCAAGGTCCATGCTCTCCATTTTGCTTCTGGATGTGGTGGATTAGCTTGTATCATATCAACATCTTCACCCAGCTAGGAAAGCAAGTTTCAACAGAAAGAAAAGTTTCCAGGACAATGAAGACTTGAGAGGCCAAGAATATCAAGAGAAAAGAAGTATACTCGTGTGAACCTAACAGCTGGCCACATTTTTCTTTTCAGGCATTTGTAGATTTGTAAGCAAATATCTGAGGGACCCAGAAGCTGAGTAGATATTCAGGAGTCTCCTGGGACTGAGGATTAAAAAAAAAAAAAAAGAATTCTGGGTTGTCATAAGTCAAGAACCTTAGCAAACACCCCCAGCTCTCAGTTGGGATGCCTGATAAGTTATAGCCTAAAAGTGAGGGCTAACCTTACTTCTACGTAAAGAGAATTTTGGTGAAAAACTGGAATCTATCCAAAAAAAAAAAAAAAAATCAAGTAGAAAAAAATCAAGTATAAATTTTATTTCTTTTTAATGTTTATTTACTTTAAGAGAAAGATGGGGAAGGGGCAGGGAGAGAGAGACTCCCAAGCAGCCTCCACCCTCAGCACAGAGCCTTATGCAGAGCTCTATCTCACGACCATGAGATCATGACCTGAGCTGAAATGAACAGTTGGATACTTAACCAGCTGAGCCACTCAGGTGCCCCTGAAGTAGAAATTTTAAAGCAAAAATATAATAATTGAAATTAAGAACTGGATAGATGAGTTTGACAGCAAAAACGACACAGCTAAAGAGAGGACTAGAAACCTATCTACTGATAAGTCAGTAAAAAAAATACAGACTGGGGGTGCCTGGGGGTTCAGTCAGTTAAGTGTCCAACTTCGGCTCAGGTCATGATCTCATGGTCAGTGAGTTGGAGTCCCGCATTGGGCTCTGTGCTGACAGCTCAGAGCCTGGAGCCTGCTTCAGATTCTGTGTCTCCCTCTCTCTCTGCCACTCCCCCACTCGTGCTCTGTCTCTCTCTCTCTCAAAAAAGAATAAATAGTAAAAAAAAAAAAAAAAAAAAAAAAAAAAAAAGACAATGTGGTATTAGCAAAAAGAGACAGACAAATGGAACAAAACAGAATCTAAAAATCAACGGATTTTTGACAAAAGTCAAAGACAATCCAATGGAGAAAGGATAGCTATTTCAGTAAATGGTGCTAGATTAATTAGACGTCCGTATACAAAAACAGAACAAAACAAAACAAAAATCCCAACCCATGCCTCCCACCTTATATAAAAATTAATTCAACTACTCCTAGCTACATACCCAAGATAACTGAATGTATATGTTCACACAAACACTTGTACATGAATGTTCAGTGTTCACAGTAGTATTACTCATGAGAGCCAACAAGTGAAAACAATCCAAATATCCACAGAATGATGAATGGATAAATAAAATGTATATATATTCATATAATTAAACATTATTAATCCATAAAATGGAATGCAGTACTAATACCTGCTACAAAATGGATGAACCTGGAAAATATTACACTAAGTCAAGGAATCTATATGGACAAAAAGTAGATTAGTAGTTGCCTAAGGCTGGATGAGGGGCGATGGTCCAAGACTGCTAACAGGCTCCAGTGTTTCCTTTTCAGATGATGACATGCTCTGGAATTAGCTAGTGGAATTAGCTAGTGGAGATCGTTGCATAACCTTGTGAATATTCTAAAATCCAATTAATTATACCTTTTAAAAAGTTAATTTTATGGTATGTGACTTATATCTCAATAAAACAAAATGTTTTTTTCTAAATTAACTCAAAATGGATCATAAACCTAAATGTATCATGTGAAACTACTAAACTTCTAGTAGAAATACAGGAGAAAATCTTCACGACCCTTCGTTAGGCAAAGAGATTCTAGATACCAAAAGCACTATCTACAAAAGCATGATCCACAAAGAAAATAATGTTTATTTGAACTTTATTAAAATTAAAAAATCTTGCTTTGCAAAAGACATTGTTAAGAGAATCCAAAAGTGAGCCATGGACTGGAAAAAAATTGCAAATCATATTTCTGACAAAGTCCTATTACAGAATATATACATAACTCTTAGAATTCAACAACAAAAAAAAGCAAGCAACCAATTTCTAAAGTACCAAAAATTCTGAACACACACTTCACCAGAGAAGATGGAAGAATGGCTAAGAAGTGCATGAACAGATAATTGGTCAGTAAGGATAAGCCAATTAAAACCCCACCATACTACTCTATACCTATTGGAAAGGCTAAAATTTAAAAGACCGTCAATACCAAGTGCTGATGAAGATGTGGCATAATTGGAACCTTCAAATATTGCTGGTGTAGACACAAAATGGTAGAGTCACTTTGGAAAACAATTTGGCAGTTTCTTAAAGAAGTAAACATACACATGCCACATGACCCACCAATCCTACTCCTATGTATTTATCCAAGAGAAAAACTATAATATCATGTGAGGTGTAAAATATATGTAGAATTAAAACATGTGAAAATAATAGCATAAAAATTGGATGTGGTAAATGGAGTTAAAGTATTCTAAAGTCCTTGCATGGTATGGAAAATGGTAAAAGTACTGTTTAATATTATACTTTGATAAATCAAAGATGTATGTTGAATGGTCTAAGACAACTACTAAAAATAATAACAAAATAAATTTATAATTAACAAGATAGAGAGAAAATTGAATAATGAAAATATTTGTTTAATCTAAAAGATGGCAAGAAACAAGAGAAAAAAGAAAACAGAGTGTGTGAAAATAGAACAAATAAAATGGCAGGTATAAACTCAAATATATTTGTGGTCACATTAAATGTAAGTGAACAAGATACTCCAATAAAAATATTAAATTTTTCATATTATGTTAAATAGAAACATATATGTGTTTATAAGATATCCTTTAAAAATTAGGATACAGAAAATGTTAAAGCAAAAGAATAAGAGGGAAATCCTATGCAAATACCAAGCAAAAGAGAGAAAGCATCACTATGCTAAAATCAGACAAAGTAGACTTTAAGGCAAAAAGCATCATAAGATATAAACAGTGACACTCCATGGTGATTAAAGGCTCAATCAACCAAGAGGGTTGAATAATTCTATTGCATGCAACAATATAGACTCAAAATACAGAAATCAAAAATTGACAGACCTAAAAGGAAAAACACACACTTCCCAATCATAATGAATTATTTCTAACACATCTCCCTTAGTAATTGGTAGAATATATAAGTAATGATATAGATTTTTTAAGTGGAGAATAAATGTTTTATTAATTTCTTAAGTATCACATTTGACACTTATAGAGATGGTTAAGAGAATCCAGTTTTTTAAGATTAAACTCTGCTAGGTGGCTCAGTCGATTAAGGGTCCAACTCTTGATTTTGGCTAAGGTCATGATCTCATGGTTCAGTTCGTGAGTTTGACTCCTGTGTCAGGCTCTGACAGTGCGGAGCTTGCTTGGGATTCTATTTTCTCTCTGCCCCTCCCCAACTCATGCTCTCGCTCTCTCTCTCGCTCTCTCTCTCTCTCTCAAAAATAAATAATAAACATTAAGAAAAAGATTAAACTCTGCTTTAGATAATACATCATGATCCTACATACCCTTTACTCAGTTTCTCTGACTAGTAACAGCTTGCAAAACTATACCACAATACCATAACAGGATATTGTTGTTTATTCTCCCAGTGAAGTACATCTAGGTTGTTTCCCCTTGTTTGGCTATTATGAATAAAGTTTCACATAAAGGTTTTTGTGTGAATAAAAGTTTTTATTTCTCAGTAGTACCAAAATATTTTCCAATCTGTAAGCCTTTTGTTTCCTTTACTTGTCTTATTGCACTGGATAGAACTTCCAGGACTATGTTGAATAAATAAATCAAACGTCTTTGCCTTGTTAATTTACAAGGGAAAAAATGAAGTCTTAATGATAATGTCAGTTGTAGATTTTTGGTTTGTAGCTGCTCTTTATCAAGTTGAGGAAGTTATATATTCCTATTTTCTGAGAGCTTTTTTTTTAAATCATGAATGGGTGTTGAATTTTGTCAAAGCTTTTGCTCTAGCAACTGATAGGATCATGTGATTTTTTTCTTTACTCTGTTAATATGATAGATTACATTGACAGATTTTTAAATATTGAATCAGGTTTGCATCCCTGCAATTAACCCCACGTAGTTGTAGTGTATAATTCTTGTAACATATTGCTGGATTCTATATGCTAATTTTTTCAAGAATTTTTAAAATCTATATTCATGAGGGAAATTGATCTGTAGTGTTCCTAGTAGAGTTTGAGTAATAGGGTAAAATTAGCTTCACAAAATGAGTTGGGAAGTGTGCCCTCCTCATGTATTTTCTAGAAAATATTATATAAAATTAGTGTTAATTCTTCTTTAAACATTTTGTAAAATTCTCCAGTAAAACCATCTGAGCCTGGAGATTTCTTACTTGGGAGTTTTAAAATTACTAATTCAATGTCCTTAATAGTTATAGGACTATTCAAAATATCTGTTTCATATTGAGTAAATTGTGGTAATTGGTGTTGTAATTGGTGTTGGTCTATTTCATGTTAGTCACTCCTGCTTTCTCTTGATTAATATTTATATAATACTTTTTCCAGCCTATTATTTTCAATCTGGCTATATCATTACATTTAAAGGGACGTGTGTGTGTGTGTGTGTGTGTGTGTGTGTGTAGGCAGCATATACTAGAGTGATGATTTTTAATCCATGTTGCAAATCTCTGTTTTTTAATTATTGTATTTAGATTGTTTGCATTTAGTGTAATTGTTGATATGCTAGGGCTTAAGGCTACCATTTTTTTTCTGTTTTTTCATTCTGTTTTTCATTTCTCTTTTCTCTCTTATGCCTTCCTGTGGGTTACCTGACTTTTTAAAAATTCCATTTTGATTTACCTATAGCATTTTTCAGTATATCTCTTTGCACAGCTTTTTTTTTTTTTTTTTTTGTGGTTGCTGTAGGTATTACATTATATAAACTTAACTTGTCACAAGCTATGTCACCTTAACTTGTCACAAGCTATTTCACAAGCTAGGTCAAGTGAAGAATAGAGGCTTTATCTCCCTTTATGTTCCTTTATTCTCTCCCATTTATAATATAATTGTTTTAAATATTCCCCTTATATTCATTCAGAACCACTAAGATAGTATTACAGGGGCACCTGGGTGGCTCAGTCAGTTTTAAGTGTCCAACTTTAGCTCAGGTCATGATCTCATGGTTTGTGAGTTCGAGCCCTGTATTAGGCTTTCTGCTGTCAGCAGAGCCCACTTCAGATCCTCTGTCTCCCTTTCTCTGTGCCCCTTCCACATGTGTGTGCATGCAGTCTCTCTCTCAAAAGTAAACATTAAAAAAATAAATAAAATAAAAGTTGGGACTTTAAAAAAAAAGACAGTGTTATAATATTGCTTGAATCATTAAAACATTATTTTACAAAAATTAAGAAGAGAAACCTATTATACTTACTCATATTTTTTCATACTGTTACTTCTTCCTGTTCTAAAGGTCCTCATTTTATTATTTACTTTCTGTTTAGAGAATTTCCTTTTGTCATTCCTTTAGGATAGTTCTGGTGACAAATTCTCATATTTTTCCTTCATCAGAGAATGTTTTCATTTTTTCTTTATTTCTGAAGGGTATTTTTGCTGGCTATAGGACACTAACTGCAGTTATTTACTTTCAGCAGTTGAAAATGTTGTGCCACTTGCTTTTCTGGGCCTTTATGTTTTCTGATGAGGAATACACCATAATTCAGATTGTTTTTCCCTTCAGGTAAGGTGTCATTTTTATCTGCCTGCTTTCAAGAGTTTTCCTTACATTTAGTTTTCAGTAGTTCAGTTATGATGCACCTTAGTATAGATGTCTCTGGGTTTATCCTGTTTGAGAATCATCCAGTTTCTTGAATTATAGGTTTATGTTTTTTGATAAATTTGGAAAGGTTTTCACCATTACTCCTTTTCATACTTTTTCAGTCCAACCCTCTTTCTCCTCTCCTTTCTGAACTCTGATGTCCCAAATGTTAGCTCTTTTGTTATAGTCCTACATATCTGAAGATATCTAAAGTTCTCATCTCTGTCTGTCCACTAATTCTTTGCTTTGTCTTCCATTCCACTGATGATCCCACTCCCTGAGCTTTTTATTTTGGTTATTGTATTCTTTACTTCTGATATTTCCATTTGGTTCTTCTTTACATCTATGTCTTTGCTAAGTCTTTCTACCTTTCTTTGTTTCAAATATGTTTGTAGTAACCTGTTGAAGCATTTTTGCCATGGTTACTTTAAAATTTTTCAGATAAGTTTTAGCATCTCTGCCTATTCTACACTGTGAACACAGTGAGAATTTAAGCAGAACTCTTTACATCTTTACATATGCAAATTCCTTCTGAATATTTGTGATTTTTTCCTTAAATTTTTAAGTTGTCATAGGCACACTCACTCAACACAGTTTTTTTGGTACTTTTGTCCAAAACATTCAAGTTATTTAATATAGAAAAACCAATTTATTTCTTGTTATAGTCAGATCTTATTAGTTTATGTTATATTTAAATAAAGTAGGTAATTAAAAATAAAAGTAAAACTAACATACAGAGACTTAGGAACATACACAACTGATCTGTAGTAAGCAGACAATACAATTGGTATTGGAAAGTAGCATACCAGTTACAAGTGTTTATTGTACTGAGGGCATCAGTTCATATGCTTTACAGAGAGAATGTAAAATATTTTTAAATGGAGGTCAATCAGCAGAGCTTCTATATATTTAAATATCATGATAATTTTCACTAATAACCAAATTTACTAAATGGGAGCCTACATTATTAATATCAGACAAAATAGACTTTAAGACAAGAAAAAGTACTAGAAATAAAGAGGAAATTTTTTATAATGACAAAGGTATCTATCTATATCTATATCTATATATCTATATATCTATATCAGGAATATATTAATATCTCAGGAAGTAACATTTTTTGTCTGTGCCCTTAACAAGAGAGACCCCAGAATACATAAAGAAAAAACTGATGTAATTGAAAGGAAAAACAGACAATCCCAATAATAATTGGAGATTTCAACATTCCACTCTTAATAATTGATCAAATAACCAGTTAGAAAGTCAGAAAGGACACATAAGGTGTGAATAACGCTATCAACCAACTTGACTTAACTGACATTTACACAACACTCTACCCAAAGACTGCAGAATAAACATTATTTTCAAGCACACGGAGCATTCTCCAGGATAAATCATATCTTGGAGCACAAAACAGGTGTCTATAACTTTAAAAAGATTGAAATAATACAAAGTATGTTCCCTGACCACAAAAAGACAAAATTAGAGATCCATAACAAAGAAATAGGAAGAATGCCAAAATTTTGCAAATTAAATAACATTCTTAGGACATTAATCAATGTAATAGAAAGTATAGAAAATCAATAGAGCCAAAAGTTGGTTATTTGAAAAAGTCAACTAAATTGGAAAACTCTTAGCCTTACCATCTAGAAAGTGAAAGAGAAAATACAAATAACCAAAATTAAGAATAAAGAAAGTATATCATTACTGACACTACAGAAATTTAGAGGATTATAAGAGAATATATGAACAACTTTATGCCATCAAATTAGACAACTAAGATAAAGTGGAAAAAATTCCTGGAAGTACACAAATTACCAAAATTGACTCAAAAAGAATTGAAAATCTGAATAAACTGACAAAAAATGAAGTTGAATGAGTAATTAAATTTTTTACCACAAAGAAAAGCCTAAGCCCAGATTGATTTACTGGTGAATCAAATATTAAATATTTAAAGAAGAAATAAAACCAATCCTTCACAAACTCAAGAAATAGTGGAAAGAGGGAATACTTGCAAATCATTCTATGATGACAGATTTAGCCAGAAATCAAAGCCAAACAAAGACGCCACACACACACACACACACACACACACACACACACACAAAGAAAACCAATATCCCTCATGAAAATAGATGCAAGAATCCTTAACAAAATATTAGCAACCCAAATTCGGCAAAATATAAAAAGGATTACACACTATGACTAAGTGTATTTATCCTAAAAATGTAAGGTTGGTTTAGTATTTGAAGAAAAATTAATATAGTCCATCATACTAAAAGAATAAAAGACAACTCACATGATAATTTCAAAGAGAAATAGACAAACAGTAATAGAGATCTAAAAAAATTTTTTAATGTTTATTTATTTTTGAGAGACAGAGAGCAAGCATGGGAGGGGCAGAGAGAGAGGGAGACACAGAATCCCAAGTGGGCTCCAGGCGCCCCTCCACCAGGCTTCCTTCTGCAACAGGCGTGGGACACGCTCTCGCTGGCTCTCTTTCTGCCGCCATTTTGGTTCCGCGTTCCCCCACAAAATGCCTGGTGAAGCCACAGAAACCATTCCTGCTACAGAGCAGGAGTTGCCACAGCCCCAGGCTGAGACAGGGTCTGGAACAGAATCCGACAGTGATGAATCAGTACCAGAGCTTGAGGAACAGGATTCCACACAGGCAACCACCCAGCAAGCCCAGCTGGCAGCAGCAGCTGAAATCGATGAAAAACCAGTCAGTAAAGCAAAACAGAGCCAGAGTGAAAGGAAGGCACGGAAGGCTATGTCCAAACTAGGTCTTCGACAGGTTACAGGGGTTATAAGAGTCACTATCCTCTTTGTCATCACAAAACCAGATGTCTACAAGAGCCCAGCTTCAGATACCTACATAGTTTTGGGGGAAGCCAAGATGGAGGATTCATCTCAGCAGGCGCAACTAGCAGCTGCTGAGAAATTCAAAATTCAAGGTGAAGCTGTCTCAAACATTCAAGAAAAGACACAGACTCCAACTGTACAAGAAGAGAGTGAAGAGGAAGAGGTTGATGAAACAGGTGTAGAGGTTAAGGACATAGAACTGGTCGTCACAAGCAAATGTATCAAGAGCAAAGGCAGTTCCGAGCCCTGAAGAACAACAGTAATGATATTGTAAATGCTATTATGGAATTAACAATGTAACTGTCTGAAAAGGAGGACCCTTTTTTGGTGTTTCAAAAGAATAACTGCAGCTTGGTTTGAAATTTGTACTTGTTTCTATCATTAATAAAGTTATGGCTTCTTGTTGGAAAAAACAAAAAACAAACAAAAACAAAGTGGGCTCCAGGCTCTGAGCTGTCAGCACAGAGCCTGACGTGGGGCTTGAACACACAAACCATGAGATCATGACCTGAGCCAAAGTCAGACACTTAACCAACTAAGCCACCCAGGTACCCAACAATAATAGAGATTTTAATACCTCAGTAGTTGCAGGAAAAGCTTTTGACCCATCCAGTGCTAATTTATATTTTTAAAAAAAGTTAATGCTGAGGGGCACCTGGGTGGCTCAGTTGGTTAAGCAGCCAACTTCGGCTCAGGTCATGATCTCATGGTTTTTGAGTTCAAGCCCTGCATTGGGCTCCACGCTAACAGTAAATAATAAACAAACAAACAAACAAACTTAAAAAATAAATAAATAAACTTAAAAAAAAGTAAAGTTAAAAAAATGTATCCTGGGACAATTGGATATCCATATGAACTTAGACTCTTACCTCATACCATAAACAAAAATTAACTTCAAATGGATCACAGTGAAAAAGTTAAATGTAGAGTTAGCATATGACTTAGCAATGCTACTTACTCCTAGATATATATCCAAGAGAATTGAGAACATACATGCACACAAGACCTTGTACATAAATATTCATACCAGCATAATTGCCAAAAAGTGGAAACAACCCAAATCTCTATCAGCGGGGAATGGATAAACAAGATGCTATAAACCCATAGAGTAATATAGGAATATTATTAGGCCATAAAAAAGAAATGAGGTTCTCACATGTGCTACAACATGGATTATTCTCGAAAACACTAAATCTGTGAAACGAGTCAGGTACAAAGGGCCTCATATTGTATGATTCCATTCCTATGGAATGCTTAGCATAGGCAAATCTGTAGAGAGAGAAAGTAGATTCATGATTGCTAGGCACTGGGGGAGAGAGGAATGGGCAGTGATTGTTTATGGGTGTGGGTTTCTTTTTTGGGTGATGAAATATTCTGGAATTAGACAGTGGAGATATTTACACAAGTTTCTAATATGTTAAAGCCACTGAATTTGACCTTTGTAAAGGATGGGGAATTTATGGCATGTGAATTATATCTCAAAAAAAGTTATTATATATATATATTTCAAATAGATCATAGAACCTAAATGTAAAAGCTGGTTACTGAGGGTTGGGGCTGGAACTTAGTTTTGACTGAAAATGGGCCCAAGAGAATTTGGGGGGATGCGGGAAATGTTCTAAAACTGGATTGCAGTAATGATTGCACAACGCTGTAAGTTTACTAAAAATTATTGGCTTGTTCACTTATAATGGGTGATATTTTATTAAAGTATAGTTGACATACAATGTTATATTAGTTTCAGGTGTACAGCATATTGGTTTGACAATTCTGTACATTACTCGATACCACAAAAAGTGTAGTCACCATCTGTCACTATACAACGTTATTATAATATTATTGACTGTATTCCCTATGCTGTACTTTTCTCTCCGTGACTTATTTTGTTACTGGAAGTTTGTACCTCTTAATCCCCTTCACCTATTTCACCGTTTCCTCCCCTCCCCTTTGGCAACCACCAGTTTGTTCTCTGTATTTATGAATCTGTTTCTTTGTTTTGTTTGTTAGATTCCACATACAGGTGAAATCATATGGTATTTGTCTTTCTCAGTCTACCTTCTTTCACATAGTACACTACCTCAAGGTCCATCCATGTTATTGAAGATGGCAAGATTTCATTCTTTTTATGGCTGAGTAATATTCCATACAATGGATGATTTTATGGTATGTAAACTTGACTTTGGTAAAGCTGTTCAGAAAAACAAGCCCACTGAAAACAGAAACCAAAATGTCATAGTAAATACTGGGGGAAAGTTGGGGTGGGAAGTTAGCTTAAAAATGAAATAAAGAAGGATGACAAGAGGGGCACTGGAGGGCTAAATGTTCTGTTTCTTGATCTCACTGTGGGTTACAGTTTGTGAAAATTCATTGAGCTATATTATGACATGCAGTTTTCTGCTTGTATATCACAATAAAAAGTTTAAAAAAAGACATTAGCACCTGGGAAGGGCCACACATGACCCAATTATGAGTTACAGAAGCTGAGAGGTTGTTCAGAAGTTGTACAGTTATTCTTGGGTCCCCATGAGATTTCTGCCCCTTTATTGCCTCTGTTTTATAATAACCTCCACTATTAGAGCTGGCCTAAACAAATGTGTTTCTTACTATGAAGAAGACTCACTAATACACCCACACACATAGTGCCAAAATAGCAGCTCCAAGAAGGCTGGGAATTTTGTATGTGGCTGAATCCCCAGTGCCTGGAACAATACGTGGTAATAGAGTAGGTCCTCAATATGTATTGCTTGAATGTGTGAACAAAGGAACGAACAGAGGAATAGTTGTAGAGGAAAGAAGGTGCAGAGGGACAGGTTTGCAAACACAGACATTTTTCAACACAGCTCAGCCCACCTTTTCATAGGGATCTGGATAAAAAGCGATGGGGGCCCTACTACGAAACGATTCCCTGGGGAATGTGAAGAAAGTATGGCAGAGGGGGACAACTGGGAGCTGGGTCTTGAAGGATGAGTAGAAGTTTGCCAGAGAAGGAATGGAAGGAAGTGGGACAAAGTACATTGTTGTGAAAGAGCCTATCATT
Source organism: Herpailurus yagouaroundi (assembly GCF_014898765.1). Taxonomy (NCBI): domain Eukaryota; kingdom Metazoa; phylum Chordata; class Mammalia; order Carnivora; family Felidae; genus Herpailurus; species Herpailurus yagouaroundi. The sequence continues at coordinate 16,115,853 of NW_024412404.1, read as the reverse complement.
CTTTGGAAGCCTGAGAAGGCTCATGTGGCAGAAGTGCAGGGTTCATAGTTAGGGACAGGTGAGAGATGAGGCCACAGAGGTAAGCTTGGAGTCGATGGAAAAGGGTCACCCATTCACAGCCAAGACATTTGAACTGACTCCTGCAGGAATCACAGCCAACAGAATTTTAAGCAGGGGTTAAATTTGCTTTTTAGGGAGTTCATTTTGGCTAGAGCAAGAAGAATCTGAATTCGTGGGCTCTCTTCTCTGTTGGTATTTACACTTCCTTGCCTCAATGTCTCTCGCTTTCTCTGCATTCCTCTCTTCCTTCTTTCCCTCTCTCCCTTCCTCCCTCCCCCTTTCTCTTCCCCCGCCTGTCTCTCATGTGTTTTCTTGTAGAGCTCTCTCTTCTCTATTTCTTTCCTTTTTATTTTTTCCCAAAACACTACCCTTTGAAGATATCTCTCAACCGCCTCCATCTTATCTGTCCCAAACAGCTTTCAGATTCCATCTCCAGGACTCATTTTCTCCAGGACACGACTCCCACCCAGGCTTGGGTCCTCCACAAACAAGTAGCTCAGGATTTCCTCTTGAACAACAAGCTGTTTGGGACCTCACCAGTGCACAGACCAGCTATCTGGAAAAAGGAAGAGGGTCTGAGCCACCCTCTACTGGGCACAGAGAAAGTGAGCCACCAGTTCCTGAGGCCTACATGGAACCAGTGAACTGGGAACAGCACACTCTCCTCTCAGGCATCCTGATACTGCTCACAACACAGATGGCACCAATGGCTCTGAAGCCACCACCCTTCCAGCCTCATCCAGGACAGCCTAATGCCTGGTTGCTTATACCTCTGACCTTCTGCTCTGCATTGTGTCCCGGCATGTGCCCACCCTCCTGAGTCACTAGACTACTGTGTCAGTACAGCCCCTCCTCCAAGCTGAGCGTGGGACTCCTCTCCAGGACAGTTCTCTCCCCTGAGACAAGGGTCAAGCTGCTCTTCTAGACATGACCTCAGAGATGTGCAGCAAGGGCCCGGGCCCAATTTATCACCACAGGGCTATAATTAGGTTTGTTAACATACAGTCCAGTGTAGTCTTGTTGACTAGGAACTTAATCACGTTACTATTGAGTTCCTGTACGCATTGCTTGGGGTGACTGTTTTACTTGTAGAGTTATAGCCAAGCCCAACGGGAGGAAATTAGCTTTGGACACAAGTTTGGAGGGGGGTTCTTTTTCCTCATGACTTTGTCTCCCTTCCCCCCCCTTCCATGTGAAAATATTTAGCAAACAGTGACAATGATGAAAAACAGTAGGAAACAAAATGTTCTACATTAGTATAAAACATGAAAAATGCAGCAAGGACCCTTAGCGGTACAACATGTGTTATGCTGGCTGGCAGTCCATTAGCTCTGATAGACATTTCACTTACCTAAGTCAAATATAACAGTCTAGTATTCATTAATATAAGAAGGGGCTGTGGAATCAGAGCTACCATCTGGCTGGGCCGACAGAATAATCTACAACTCATGATTAGGTCTAAGGAGTGGGGTTTCACTTTAATCTTTCTCATTGCTCGAAATTTCCATCTGCGCAGTTCGGCACATCATTTTTCTTCAAGACAAATGTGCTGTTTTTCATGTTCCAAAATTAGATCAGAAGAAAACGATTAATCATGTCACGGCCTGGGAAAGGAAACAAAGCTCCGATATTCTGCGGCTCTACCCTCCCCCCCCCCCCCCCCCCCCCCCCCCCCCCCCCCCCTCGGGCCCTGGACGGTTGCAAGTTTCGCTTTTTTCCCCAACCTCTGGGTTTTCAGCACAACTTTCGGAGACGCCACCGCCAGCCGAGAGGAGGAGGGTGGGACGGGAGGGCGAGGGCGCCGGCTGGGCCCGCTGGGCCCGCTGGGGAGAGTCTGGGGGGGGCGTGGGGGGGTCCCGGGACCCCAGCCCGGGCGCGCCCCCGTCCCCACCCCCGCGGGGCAGCCCGGCCTCCTCCCCCCCCCCCCGCCCCGCCCCAGCCCGAGTCCGGGCGCTGGGCGCTGCCGCTCGCCCAGAGTGACAAAAGGGCTGCGCGCCTCCCTCCCGCGCGTCCCCCTCCCGCGGCCGCCACCGTCCTGTCTGTCAGCCGGCTCGCAAGTCATAACAAATCCCTGGCGCGGAGCTGAAGCTGAGCATTTGCCGGAGCGTCATGGGGATGATGAATGACCCGCAGGCCTTTGAAGTGCTCTGCCAGTTCAGCTGGGTCCGCGGTGCTGACAGAGAAATATACACAACAGCGTAACCAATAATGAGAACATTAAACATTCCTGCGCCGTGACAGGCTGACAGAAAAACCCAGGCTCCCATCAATCACGGCGCAGATAGAACCCTGACAACTGGCCCCTCACTGATACCCGCGGTCACCTTGCCCTCTCCCCTCGCGCGCTCCCGCCGGTCTCCCTCGGCGTCCTCCCTCCGGACTCCCCGCACCCCTCCTCCCCGCTTCTCCCAGCTTCTCTCCCCTAGCTGCCTTCCCCAGCTCCCCTCCCCCTCCTCTGCCGCCTCCTCTCCGTCCCAGGCCCTCCGAGACTGCCTTTGGGGCCTCGCAGAGGTCAAGTGAGGTTGGGGCCACTTCCATTTGGTGAGGCCGCCCCTGCTGAAACAATGAAGAAGTGTGAAGTCTTTAAGTTCACGGTTAACAATCTGTCGCTCTCAACCAGATGCAAAACAGTAACACAGTCACTGCATGTAAAACTTCATTTGGAAATAGTATTAAAAGTCTACAGTGAGACCCACATGAAGCCCTTCTCCCTCCTCCGCCAGGGGAGGGTTTCTCTGGGTGTCTTCCTGTGTCACTTTGGCAAGGGACCTTTCTCTACGTGCCAGCCACTGCCTCTTTCTTCGCTACTGGGTTTATCTGACTCGATCTGGTTTCTGATCTGCCTGAAAGGGGAAAACAGCAGAAAAACACAAAGATCTCTTCCTTTTCCTCCAACAGGAAATGGCATCTGCCCAGATAACGCCTATTGGATGGACCTTGGCCCAGTTCCCTGAGGAGCAACCTGTGACCTCTTAGCCACTTTTTGGATCCCGCAGGGCTCCCAAGGGAACTTGGTTTTGGCCGCACTTTCCTGGGCTGAGCCTCTACTCCCACCTTGTAAAGGTGAGGCAGTTCTGCATGTCCCCCCTCCCCCACCAGATTACCCCTGTCAGGGCCCCCCCCCCCCCAACCACTGACCACCAAGGGCTCATGGAAAGAGCCCTGGGCCAGGGGCAGGGAGAAGGCAGGGTTCCAGTCCTACCATGAGAACCTGAGCAAGGCCAGAATTTCCCTGTACTTCTATTTCTTCATCCACAACAAAAGAGGAGAAGTCCCTACCTCAGGCCTCTTGCAGGTCTCTTTACCTTCTCCAGATGCAAACCGTTATTTTCCTTTTATTCTTGCAGCTTGCTTGCTTGCTTGCTTCCTTTCTTTCCTCCCTTCCCCCCCTTCCTCTCTTTCTCTCTTTCTTGTCTTTTGGGGAGAGACAATTTCCTTGACTTTCCAAAAAGTCATGAAAAACTAACTCCCTGCAACTTCCACACACAGGTCCAGAGATGGTGAGTGGCAGAGAGGGAGGGTCACTTCCTGGGCATCCAGGGACCAAGGGTGTTATAAGGACCCCGGCTGGAACCTGGGGGGGGAGGAGGTGGAGAGGCACACAGAAACCTACTCTGTAGAGCCCCCACTTTGAGGAAAGGCTCAATCGTGAACATGACACTTGAAGCGCATTTGCATATTGGTTTATGTGAGCCAGCTCAGGTGTGAGGAAGAGAACATCTGCTCCATGCCCTGGAGTATCTTGTCCTTTCCTTTCTGCCCACCTGGAGAGGCCAGCTCTGTTCCCACCACCTCTAGGACAAGTTTGTTCTGATTGCCCTGGCCCACAATGCCCTTGCCCTTCTCCAAGGTCCTAGGACCCCTGGCCCAAATGAACATCTTGCCTGCCCAGCTATCCTTAAAGCTACTTGAGGGCAGGGATGGTGCCATGCTCTGCCCTTCTTTGGATCACCTGGGATGAGCACAACACCTTGTTCTGAAACGCCTGCTACACCCACAGCTCTCTTCTCTGAGTTACTGCTCCTACCAGGCCTGCTCAAGGGGAAGACCGCAGAGGCCATGTGTGTATGGACCAGCTGAATGGTCCAGTAGTGAACACCTATCCCTGCAACAAATCAGATTCTCTCTTCCTTGAAAATCTGAACTCAGCCACAGGTGGTATCAGACTTCTAAAAGTTACTAATATTTGGGGTTGAGGCAGCCATTTGGCACCATTGTAGATGCTGAAGGGGGGGGTGGGTGGGGAAGCTGATCCTCAAAGAAAAGCAGAGAAATGAGGAAGTGGGCAAAAAGAAGCAGATACAAAATACCAGACAGACCCAGAAGACAGCATGCCTTCAATTCCTGACTTGCTCATTCCCATCCTTTAAGGCCTTGTTATACTGCTTTCTGCCCATGGATGCCTGGGAGGTAGCTGGCCACTAGAACCTGACCCAGGCCTGGCCAATCATTCTACCCGGTCTTTCTGCCTATAAAGATTGGCTCAGGACAGGCATGTGACCTAGGCAATCAGAGTCCTTCCCCGGGATTTTATATATTTATTCTGAAAGAGAGATAGTGTCCATTCCTTTCAGATTGAGAATTATAAGGCTAGGACCCCAGAGCTCCTAGTGACTTGGTGGCTGCTACCTGAAAAAACAACTTACTGGAGGAGCAAATGATGCCAAACAGGGCAATGCAGCCCGCTAATGACAAGTCTGATGGCATCTTCAGGTCCCTGGATCCAGTCAACCCTGAAGCCTTGTTACCTTCAGCCTTCACAGCAGGTGAGCCAATACATTCCCTGTCTTGCTGCAACTTGTTTTCATTTTGTTTTTGCCACTTGCAATCCAGAGAGTCCTCAGGGGTGTTCAGGGGACACGTCATACTGGTGTTCAGGGGACATCTCAATTTAGGAGGATTCACCTAAAATCAATAAATGCTCCTATTCTTTGTTTACATATATGTACATGACTAAGAATCTGCTAAGGCCCATATGAAGGAGGGCTGCAGTGAGCCTTCTTTGGTCCTTTCCTGACAGTCTTCCCTGTGACCTCACCCTCATGCCACGTAGTACATAGTGTTCCAGGCCCAGGAGACTTGCGTGCTGAGCCTATGGTTTGTCCCCACCTCCAAGCAAGAAGGGGACAGGCATTCAGTGAGTGGTGGTCCTCCCAGCCTCTGAATAAACCTGTTTGGCCTGTCCTCCCTGCCAGCCCAGCAGGAAGCCAGAGCTCAAGCTGACCCCGGTCCACCTGAGACAGGTCCCAGATCCCACTCTCCAGACACGCTTTGATCTCCGAGGTCCTTTGGGGCCAACAATGGGCCTCTGGATATTCATCCTCATTCTAATCCTGGTCTGATGGGAAGATTCCTGGATGAAAAGTGGCATGGGAGAGACCGGGTGCAGCAGCAGTTAAAGTGAAAAATGATGGCAGGCGTTTACTTGACGGCGAGCTGAAGATAGGACAATCTTGTGTGATGTCACTACTTAAAAAAAAAAAAAAAAAAAAAAAAAAAAGATGAGCCAGGAAAAACTGTAACACAGGCAAAGGTAGTGAGCAATCAGGAAACCCGGTCATTGAGGAACAGGGGAAGGACCTCAGGATGGAAAAGTGACATCTCCATCAGCAGTGAGTGTGAGTTGGCACATGCTGCTTCTTCAGCAAATGGCTGTGAAAGCCCCAGGCACAGGCCAGGTGTACAGGTGGCACTCAGGACTGTTAGCTTCCTCCTTTCTTGTCCAGTCCTCATCCACCAGGGTCAGAACCAGAGCCAATGAGTGGACCTTACAGGGAAGCAGATTTTGTCACAGTCTGAGAACATTCTGACAATTCCAGTTGTGCAACAATTGGAATGGGCCCCTTTGTAAGGTAATGATCTCCCCATCCCTACAAGTATTCAAGAAGCGCCTAGATGGTTACTTCCATGGGATGCCACAGAAAGAATCCCTAAATTGAGTATGAGTTGGGCTTTTAGGGCCCTTTCTCAATTTGATGACTTCTATAGCCTCATCTGTTCCCTCTGTGAAGCAAGGATGAGCCTCTGTTCACCACTGGACTTCCTCATCTTTCCAAATTTATGGGTGTGGCAGTTGGATTTTGCAAAAGTGGGGCTGGTTGTATAATGGCCTCAATGACATCTCCTGTCCCATAAACCCTTCTTACAGTATCACCTTGCCTCTCCCCAGGAAGAAGAAGTAATTCCTTTCCCGTTCAATCTGTGCTGGCTTGTTACTGCTGCCATGAATAGAATGCGGCAGAAGTGGCACTGCATGACTTCTATGGCTATACTAGAAAAGGCCACGCAACTTCTGTCGGCTCTCTGAGGGTGACTGTTCCTGGAATCCAGCTGCCATGCTGTGAGGAAGCCCAAAGTAGCCTCTGCAGAACGTTCATATGGAAACTCCAGACTTTTCCAGATGATTCCCTCAGCCTTTGAGTCAGCCCAGCCAAGTTCCTCAGAGGCAAACCATTCTCACTGTGCCCTATCCAAATTCCTGGCCCACAGAATCTGTGATATAATAAAACAGTTTGGGTGCTTTATTATGTAGCAATTGTACCCAAACAGTAGGGGTAAGATGGCCAGGAGGCCTGTGGGCAGGAGACAAATCTCGGGCGGGGACCCAGTGCTGACTCAGCTATTATCGTCTATTGTACCTTGACTGCCTCCCCAAACAAGCCCTCTCTCCAGCCAGGTTTTATCCCAGTTCAAAACCTAGGCCTTGCCCCTAACAGAAACAGTCCTTGTTTCCACCCATCCCGGCCACTCTGGCCCACCAGGTAGCAAGAAGTATTAAAAGTGTGGGATTTGGGGGTGTCTGGGTGGCTCAGTCAGTTAAGAGTCTCACTCTTGGTTTTGGCTCAGGTCATGGTCAAATGGTTCGTGGGATTGAGCCCCATGTCAGATCCCCCCTTGGGATTCTCTGTCTCTCTCTCTCTCTGTCTCTCTCTCTCTCTCTCTCTCTCTGCCCCTTCCCCCACTCATGCGCTCTCTCTCTCTCTCTCTCTCTCTCTCTCTCTCTCTCTCAAAATAAATAAATAAACTTAAAAAAAGAGTGTGGGAGTTTTGCCCACAGAGAAGACCCACCCCCACAGGCCCTGTACCTGTGCTGTCCTTTCACAGCCCTGGGGCGGCAAAGTTTAGGGCAAAGTGCTTTCTCTTCTGACTCCCAGTTAGACCTCCACCAATGAATTCAAACTTTGAGTGAATACCCCCTCTTTATCCTGACCCCGCTTTCTCTGGGCAACGTTCTACCTTATCACAGGTCTTGAATCCCTCCTTTTTCCTGGGCTGTCCCGAGGCTCACCTGCCAGGGTTATAAAGCAGGCCAGGGCTCTGCAGGCCAAGGGGAGCCAGGTGGTGGCATGTCTGAATGTCCATGATGTCTGTGACTGGTGAGGCGGGGAGAGCCCACAATGCAGAAGGCAAGGTTCAGCTCCTGACTGACCCCACTGGGGCCTTTGGGAAGGGAACACATTTGTTACTAGATGAATTGTCAGTGTCACTGCTTGGGAATTAACAATTCAAAAGGTTCTTCATGGTGATGGAGGATGGTGTGTAAAGGCCCTGAACGTAAAGCCCAATAGCACAGGCCTCTCCTGCAGCCCATCTCCCAACATCACCTACAGCTCTGAGACCCCAGGCCCAGACACACTCTGTCTGCTTTCTCTTCGTCCCCCCTGCCCAGTCCTGGAAGGGAGCCCTGGCCCAACCTCAGCTGGAGTCACCCAACTGCAACCTTGGCCAAATTTCTGCAATAACCACTTCTGGTTCATAAAAAATAAAAATAAAAGTAAAATATTGTCCTCTAGCTCCAAACATGAATGTGGCTCTCCTGAGACAAATCATTGATGGAGCAGCATCGTCTGTGTCTGAACCTAGTGCCCCCACACAACTTGGCTTAGGCATGTTGTTGCTAATGCTGGAAAATGGGGGCGACCATCTCCACCTGCAGTGGAGTCATGCTTCCCTGCTCAGCATAGCATCCCCCTTCTTCTGGACAACACTTCATCTGACCATGCACAAGAGCCAGCAGGTGGCCCATGCCTGGCCCATCCTAGTACCCCATCTGCTGACCTGCCTGCACAGTGATGCATCCAGAGTTGGGCATATGTCCCAAGCTTGGATAATTGAGTCCTTCCGAGGGTTTTATAACTAGACCAGGGATAGGTATCTTCGTCCTCTATGGGCACTGATGTGAGGCCAAAGCTTCAGCAGCCATGACTCTGCTGTGAGGAGAAGCAGTGGGAAGAAGATGACATTACCAGGAGGAGCAGAACCTAGGAATGGAGCCTTGGGTTCTGACTTTGTTGGAGGTCCTGAGTCCACTCATCACTACCCTGCTCAAGCCTCAGAAAATCTTAAATCAAAGGTCCAGAAAGTATTGCAAGGTAGGTAGGTAGTATTACAAAGTACATAGGACGGTAGGTAACTGGGATGGGGGCCAAGAAAGTAAACGGAAACAAACCCAGGACAGGGAGGAGTGGAAGGTGCATTGCAAGATGAGCTGTAGACAGAGCATTGGGAGAGAGGATGAGGGAGGTAGGGCATGCATCCAAGCCAGTAGATCCATCTGTCCCCCAGGATTGGGAGACAGGGACTGCAGAAAGATGAAAACAGAGAACACCCTGTGCCCATGTTCAGACACTGTGGGGGAGTCACCTGGAGCAGGCAGAGACGTGACATTGGAGAACCAGAGTCTCCCAGAGCCAAGGCCAGCGAACAGCAGGCAGGTGGAGGCCATGCCACAGATGCTCACCACCAGAGGACAAGGAGAGGACCACACCCTCCACCCCCCAACCCCCTGCAAGGACCAGAAGCGACTCGTGTGGAAGGGCATTTCTGAACCACGTAGGCAGAGGGCACACTGGCTCAGGGTGAGTGGACTCAGAGTTCCACAGCGTATTTGGTGTCCTTCTAGCTGACCTCCCTGTAGAATCCAGGGTCGTGCCCCTAGGGCCAGTGCCTCCACACCTGAGAACATGAGACTCTGGGATCACACCTTCCTCCCAGCAGTAGGAGCTTAACAAACACAAAAAAGTTTGCATAACTGCTGGGGGGCTGGGAGGTTCCAGCAGAGGAGGCAGGTGACAGCAGTCCCTCTTTCTCATCCCTGGCTGCCCATACAGGGGCTCTGGCAGCTGGGAGGTGGGTGTGGGCACCTTCCCCCCTACCTAAGGAAAGAAACACTGCAGGGAAGAAATGCAGCAACACCAAGTAGGTACTCAGCACTCGCCATGCACCAAGTCAGTGCCCAACATTCAATGGGCATGATCTCATTCACTCTTCACAGCACCTTGTGAATAGACACTATTGAGGATGCTCATTTCCCAGTGGAGCAAATAGAAACACAGAGAAGCTAACCAACCTAAGGTCACAGAGGAAGGAAGTGATGGCTTTCTACCCTAGTCTGTCTTGCTCCAAAAATGGTGAAGAATAAGCAAGCAGAATGTCTTCTACACCTATACAGCTCATACAGCAACATGTGCTTTGCACAAATACCCACAGCCTTAGCCCTATTCTACATGGGTATGGGGGAGATATTTTACATTTGTGAACAAAAATGTAAATTCAATTAAGCTTCATTTTGTGGCTTCAAGCTCTTTATGAAAATACTTTTATGCCTAATCCTGTGGCTATGGTGGCACCCAAGAGACCACCTGATACAAATGAGGACAAAGAGCTCAGGTCAGGATCCCTTACTGGCAAAGCCAGGTCTAGAACTCAGGTCTCTAGACTCACTCACCAGTGCTCTATGCACTTCCCTCTGATAGAGAGAAATTACCATGAGCTACAGCATGGGTCCTTCCCAGCCGTGTGCTGGTGAATATTTAATAGCCAGCTCTTCAGGAAACCAACCAACAAACCAACAACAACAACAAAAAACCCTAACTTGTAGCATTTGCCATTTTCCTAGTATTCCTACCGTGGTCAATTTCAAGCCTCCAACATCATGTCCCTCAATGGAGTTGGGGGGCACTCCGGCACACCACTGTTCCCCCCACAGACAAGGGAAGATTCCAGAGCAAATGATGCTAAGTGCAAGGACTTGCAAGTCAATCTAATAGTCCTCTTCCAGTTTATCAATGAGTCCACCATCCACAGAGGCTCAGAGTGGGAGGATTGCCAATGGCAGAAGAAAATCTGTCTATGATGGCTCTTGAAGCCAAAAGAGACCAGTATCAACCAATGTCATTAACTAGAAATGTAAATGGTTCAGGATAAATTGAGGAAAATATAGTGTTGTGGTTTAGAGAATGGACTCTGGAGCCAGATGATATTGGGTCCAATCCTAACTAGCTGTGTGACCTTGGACATGTAACTTAACCTACCTGTAAAATGGGATGGCATCAGGGCCATGGGGGTTATGAGGACTCAGATAAGAAATGTGAACCCAAAGCTGTCAGTACAGTTCCTGGCACACAATAATCACTTGGTAAGTATTGGTTTCATGTTGAATATGGGATCTAACAGTACTTAGTTATATTTCTTTAGCTCTGGCTTTAATTGCATCCTCTGTTTAAAAATCAGTAACCTGGCTAATATTTACACGTAGTTTTTCTAAAAAGTCATTATATATATATTTTAATGTTTATTTATTTTTGAAGGAGAGAGAGAGACAGAGAGGGAGGGGGGAGGGGCAGAGAGAGAGAGAGAGAGAGAGAGAGACACAGAATCCGAAGCAGGCTCCAGGCTCTGAGCTGTCAGCACAGAGCCTGACGCGGGGCTCGAACCCATAAACCACAAGATCATGACCTGAGCCAAAGTCAGAGGCCCAATCGACTGAGCCACCCAGGTGCCCCAAAGTCATTATATTTTTAAAGTCCGTTTGCATGGAAATAAGAGTCTACCTTCCCCTGAGTTCACCACACCCATGGAAATCTGTAAATTATAATCCAGACAGTACATCTGTGTGGTAGCAAGACAACCAAATAAAGGCAAAGGGCTCAGACAAAAAAACCTTTCCAGCATTAGCCTTACATACTCCATGCCCTGACATGACAGAGTTAATCCTGATGCTTACCCCACCATCCACGCAGCAGCCCCAAGAACAACAGGGGAATGTTCTGAACCTGGGGCTGGGGGGATTCTGTCTTCTGTTTCCACCCTGCTCTCTTTCTGTGCTCTCCTCCCCATTGTCCCTCCATCCCCTTCCCTGCAGACCTCAGTCCATCCCTCCACTGGCTTCTCCTCACCACTCTGCTCTCCTAGACTGATCTGTTAGGGCATGAAAAATGGCTCTGCGGAATAAAGATGTTTCCCCTCTGATGAGCACATTTGCAGAAGGTATGTCAGAGATCCCAGGGCTGGGGTTGGGCGGTCTCTCAAGAAAGTTGTTTGTCCCCCCTATTTTCCCCCCTCCTCCTTTACCCTCTCCCTCCAGTGCCCCCACCCCACTTTGCTTACTTATTGGAAGAGTAATAAATATTGGGCCGACAGGCCCTTCTCACAGTTACAAAGCCTACCTGTAAGCGAGCTCAATAATTAGCAGTCTTGAAGATGATATATGACTTTCATTACCCTTTGGGACCAGAGACTAAATGAGGACAGAGCTAATTGCCGTGCAAAGCAGTTTGGCATGAATGAGAAAAATGCAGGCCCTGTCTCCTGCCAAAAAAAAGGGCCCTATTGCCGCTCTGATCTCAAGGCTGGTTTCTGCCGCAGGAGTTCACTCGGTGTCCATAAATCATGGGCTGCTTACAGCTGGGGCTGCCCTGAGTCGTCAGCGGGCTGTGCGCTGAGTGACAGATCCCAGCCGACTGCATTAGAGCCTCAGCTCGCTCCTTTCTTCTCCTCCTCGTCGTCCTCTTCCTCCTCCTTTTAGCACTGACCAGAAAATTAAACCCAGACTCTTCAGAGCAGGGAGGCTGGCTGGGGGTGGCAGCTGTCGACTGGGGTTGGGTTCTGGATGCCCATGCCCAGTTGCTCATGCCCTGCACATGTCTCCCCCACTCAAAACATGCCCTGGGCCCTGAGGCCGGGGGAGGAAGGCTCTCTCCACCCTCAGGAGGAGGCAGGCCCCTCCTGGAATGCTCCAGACTGAGCTTTTGTCCTTGGTTTGTCATCGAGACAAATGTGGCCTCCCTTCTGGCCACACGTCTCCCTCTTCCCCCACCCCCCTTCAGGAAATGTTTCCCTTCCCTTAAAGGAGAAGGACTGACACCAGCCACATGTGTGTCTGCAGCTGACAGATGGGCACAAGCCGTGGGGGGCGGAGCTAGCTGTGGCTGTGACAGGGAGGACACCTCCCAGCAATGTTTTCATCTCTGCCCCCTCAGCCCTACCCCTTGGCCACTCCTCAAGGAGCCCTGCTCCGGAGGGTCCAAGGTGGGAAACACCCCGACCATGCAAACACCATCCTTGTCCCCTTCCATTCACTCTTACTGGTTGGGAAGGAGGTTCCCTCCCTTGTGGGCAGACACCAATTTCACACTCAGAGCAGAGCTTCCTGGCTTTTCTAAGGGCAGTCATATAATTAATTCTTAGTGTGGCCAAATTATATTTGACACTTAATTTAAAACTCAAGGTTCCATAATGCAAAACCCTCTCCTGGTAATAAGGGTGACATGCACAGTGTGTGTGTGTGTGTGTGTGTGTGTGTGTGTGTGTGTGTGTGACTTGACAGCCAGAGTTGGAGGGGTGGCTCCATGTAACTCCCAAAGAGGGAAGCGAGCTGACTTTTATTGAACAGCTACTTTACTTTACATCCAGGGATTTCCTGCTTTCTTTCTCATTATCCCATTTATTTTCTCACTTCCTTCCCAACAATCCTGAGGCAAGTGTTCGTTATTGCTTCCACTGTGCAGATGAGGAGACTAAGACCCAGTGAGGTTGATTCACCCAAGGTCATCCTGCTAGGAAAGAAGACAAGCTGGTGTTCATGATCTTAGGAGCCTCTTACTTCTCTGTGTCATTCAATTCTTCCTTTAACGATGGGGGTAGGGGTCCCCAAACCGGAAGCCCCAGCTGCTTTACAGGGGTGAGAATAAGGGCCACACTTAGGCTGTGGATTGTGGACGCCTGGGTACAGCCCCTTAAACAAGTAGACGTTATTTGTCTCATGTAACAAGAAGGCCAGAGACACGTCATCCAGGACTGGAGCAGCTCAACGAGGACTTCAAACAATCTCTATCTTTCCACTCTATCCCCCTTACATTCCAGCTTCTTGCATTCCGGTGACCAAGTGGCTGCTGTACCACCAAGCATTATGTCTCAGTCCAGAGAGGGAAAAGAGGTTAGAGACAAGGGGGAGAAAGAATTCTCCAGCCAACCCTTTGTCTTTTTATTTGGGAAGAGGAGACTTCCTCTTGTATGTCATTTGCCAGAACTGGATCCCTATCTGCCACCTTCCCCCATCGAGACCAATCAGAAGCCAGGAGAAAGAGTTGCCGTAGTTCATTTAAACCAATCACAACTCATTCCCTGGGGCTGGGAGCGGGCCCAGGGTCCCAGCTTCCCAAAGACCAAGACCCTCCAGTTGCCAGATGTACAAGTCACACTATCAACAGGGAAGGAGAGAGGATGGCTGCTGGGTATGCAGTGGACAGTGCCTGCCACATGTAGTTCTTACCCTTGGCTGTCTCTTCCTCTCATGGAAGAGACCTGGGGCCCAGCTGGAGAAAGACTGATTTGCTGGCTATGTGCACAGACAACTTTGGGGAGTTTGGGAAATTTGGTTCCCTCCAAAGCTACCATCTCTTCTGCATGCTGTCTACCCCCAAGCTCCCTGATGGTAGGAGTTTGTGTTTTGTCCTCTGGACGTGGGTCTGTGGATCTGTTTGTGCATGGGGAGGGGTGACACCATGATCACTCTCCCATGTGTGAGCCCAAGAGCCAGCTGTGGACTCTGCTTGGGCAGACAATGGAATGAGTGAGTGAAGTGGCGGGGGGGGGGGGGGGGGGGGGGTGGATAATTCCCACAGGAAGGTAAAGATCAGGATGCCAGAGACCCTGTCACTTTAGTGATAAATGTCACACTCTTGCTTTGTAAAGTCATTGAGAGTCAAGTTGCATTAGGTTGTTATAAGAGGGTTGTTCTCTTCCTACCTCTACCTGCTGCTGGGGCAGAACTGAGCATTCCCTCCCCACCAAGTCTATAGCACCCATGGGGAAAGTTCTCATCACTGTCTCCAAATGGGGACAGATTCACTTGCTGGGAGAAGCATCTGCCTAGAAGCAGGCTAGAGACAGGTGGCACACTCAAACAGGGCCATTGGGTGGGGGGCTTGGGGGGAGGTTCTGCTACACGTCAGCTCTCTGCCCAGCCTGCAAGACTCAACAGGTGCTCTTATCTGCCACTCTCACGCCCAGATTTCTGATATTGCCCAAACCTTTTTCAAGAGGCTCCTACATGCATATAGGAAACATGATGGAAGGTTTCTCAGTGCTACGGCTCCATTTCAGGCTCCAGGTGCAAACCAGGTCACATCTCTCTTTCCTCAAGACCCCAGTGGCTTCTCACATCCTTGAGAATGAAACTCTTTACCTTGACCTACAAGTAGGGTGACCTGTTATCCCGACATTATTATTAGTATCACGCCTCTCAGTCTCAAATGTGCCCTAGTCTGGATGATAAATTATGTGGCCATCTTATCAAGCGGTAGGCTCTGCATGTTCCTAGCCCTGCCTCTGCCCCCAGGCTCCTCTCCTCTGCTCACTCCAGCTCACATGCCTCACTAGAGCCAGGAAGAGCCATTTTTGAAGGCCTCAGGACCCTCGTGTCTGCATTATCCCACCTAGAATACACTTAGCTCTATTCAGCTCTCAGGTCTCATTTCAAAGTTCCTTTTTCAGAGAGGTCTTCCTTTATCTATCCCCTATGAACCTTAGTTCTGTCATACAAATGATGTTATTTTCCTTTATTGCCAGAATCATCAATATGATGACATGTTTATTTGTTTAATATCTGCCTCCCCCACTGGCTTGTCAGCAGAGACCCCTGTATCTCCAAAACCTAGCAGAGGCTGTTGCCCTATAACTGTTTTGTGAATGAAAGGATGAATGAATGGCTGAATGAATGAATACATGAATACATGATGCTACTCCCAAATGCATACACCCACTCCCAAATTAGCAAAGTCACTATAATCATCTGCAAGGAGATGTGATTCTAGCACAGTCTGAGCTTCCCAGCAACGTAACACATCACTCTGAGCAGCCCATCACAGGAGTTCAACAAAGGCATTATGGAATGAGAGACATTGCACCGTCAGGCCTTTCCTGCACCTGGTTCTCATCTTACTCCAGGCAGGACATCGGCCAATTTGCCTCCAAATCCACATCACCATATACAATGCCATAGTGAACATATACATGTCCCCTTATGGACCTGTGAGAACATCTCCCCCAAATCTAGATTTCCCAGGGAGCTAAATCAATAGACTACTAGAGATATACACACTTTAGATACTTAATTGGATTAAATCCTCACTTTTTTTTTTTTTTTTTTTTTTTTTTTTAGTCTGCATAAGTTCTAGAATTCTTGGGCCGATTATCCATCTTGACAAGTGGGGCCTTGAACCAAATTTAATTTGATAATTAAATATCAAATTTGATAAGTAAATATACACTGTTCATCTATTCCAATTATCATGGGAAATTTGCTTCTTGCTATAGACACAGCTTTATGTCCTATTGCCCACTCTTAGGAGAAAAGGCATCAGAATGAGCTGGTTGCTATGGGGGTGGCCTGGGCAACATGAACCCTTGCCCAGCCCCTAGCATGGGTGAGGGGAGCAAGTGGAGAAGAAGAGAAATCTCTGCTAAAGGCTGGCACACACTAGGTTGTGTTCCTCCAAGACCTGGGCTGGGCCAATGGCAACACCCAGAGCCCTCCTATGCCCAGAGAGACCAGCATGCAAGCTACAAACCACAGAAGGGTCAGCCTGGGGCCTGTGGGAAGGGAAAGGAGAGGCAGAGCCCTCAGACTAGCCCCAGCAGACTCAAAACAGAAAGGCCATTCTGCTCCCACCCTGTCTCCCCAATCAGAATTACATAAGGCAAATGTCTGCTTGGCTCATCTGCAGCCTGTCCACAGGCCGGCCCAGGCCTGATGAACTCTGGCATAGGACATCCAGAAATTTGGCAGGATGACTGTATAAGCAGCCTGGAATTTCACCTGAGCAGACAGAAGGAAGAACCCTGTCCTGGGGGGCAGCCACAGACAGCTTCCCGAACTCTGGTAGAACGCATTCAGGCATGCAGACAGACATTCAGACAGATGTGCAATCAGGGATGACAGATATACAGCTATGGGCACAGAGATGCACACCCTCTCATTTAAACTCACTCCTCTCCTTCCAGCCAATCCCATAACCCCCTCAGTCTCCTCCAGAACTGCTGGCCTCCCACTTTAGTGGCACTGTTTTGAAAGCAAAAGAGCACTGAGCACTTTCCACTTCCAGCCAAGATGGAGTAACAGGGACGGGATTTATTCTCCCCACCTGAAACAATTAAAACATAGCACAAAATACATGAGACAATTTTTGAGACACTGAAAATGAAGCAACAGAGATAGGAAATCAACAAGGTGAGCCACATACTTTTCCTAACTTACTGCTTTGAGAGTTTCCAGGATGCAGCAAAGAGAGGAAGAATCCCAGGCAGAGCTTAGTTAAGGAGATGAGTTAAGGAGATGGAGCTAAGATGATCTCTGAGTAAATCAAGTTATCTGGTGGCATTTGCAGGATAGATTTCTGGAAAGGAGAGAGCTGCACAGACAGGCAACCTCAGAGACGTGCAGTTCTTCCTTAAATACTCAAGTACTGGCCAGTGCATGGTGTATGAGGATGCTACCTGAGGCCACTGAAAGAACTATCAGAAAAGATTAAAGGGCCAAGAATATTTGGCTGTTTCCACCAGTCAGACTGGAAATGCTCATTTTTTTACTGGGTATTGGGTAGAGTACTTGGAAGGGTCTTGCATCAGTAGTGGGGCAAAATTAGCCCTAGACAAACACTACTCTGTTTCCACCTAGCAAATTTTAAAAGCAAGACCCAAAAGGATCAAACTGTTCCAATAGCATCCAGAGGAAAGCTTTAAGAGATTTATAAAAATACAAAGTACTAGAGCAGCTGGGTGGCTCAGTCGGTTAAGTGCCAGACTTCAGCTCAGGTCATGACCTCATGGTTTGTGGGTTCAAGCCAGTGTCAGGCTCTGTGCTAACAGCTCAGAGCCTGGAGCCTGCTTCCATTTCTGTATCTCCCTCTCTCTCTCTGCCCCTCCCCTGCTCATGCCCTGTCTCTCTCTCAAGAATAAATAAATATTTTAAAAAATAAATAAAAATACAAAGTACTCAACAAAGTAAAATTCAAAATGTCTGACATTCATCAAAAATTACCACCCATTCAAAGAAGTAGAAAATGCAACTCATAAAGAGGAGAAGAATCAATCAATAAAAACCTAGAACTGGCACAGACATTAGAATTAGCAAAGAACAGTAAAACCATTAATGTAACTGTATCCATATTTCCAAAAGCTGGAGGAGAAAGCAAACATGTTAAGTAGAGATATGGAAGACATAAAAAAAAGATCCATATCAACTTCCAGAGAAATAAAATTGAACACATCATCAGCAAACTGTAGAATAACTCAAGCAGCCTAATATATAATTATACAATATTATGTAATATATATTTTATATAATACACACACACACACACACACACACACACACACACACACACAAAACGTGAATCCCCAAAAGAAAGGAGAGGAGGTCAAGAAGAAATAATGGCCACAATTTTTTTAAGTTAATTTATTTATTTTGAGAGAAAGAGAGAGAGAAGAAGCAGGGGAGGGGCAGAGGGGGAGGGTGGGACAGAGTATCCAAAGCAGGCTCTGCGCTGATAGCAGAGAGCCTGATGTGGGGCTTGAACTCACAAACCATGAGATCATGATCTGAGCCGAAGTCAGACACTTAACCAACTAAGCCACCCAAGCACCCCTCACAATTTTTCAGCCAATTCTACTAAAGCTCACGCAAGAATAAATAGATACTCCGGGTGCCTGGGTGGCTCGGTTGGTTGAGCGCCCGACTTCAGCTCAGGTCATGATCTCACAGTCTGTGAGTTCAAGCCCCACATCAGGCTCTGTGCTGACAGCTAAGAGCCTGGAGCTTGCTTCAGATTCTATGTCTCCCTCTCTCTCTGCCGCTCCCCCACTCACGTTCTGTCTCTCTCTATCAAAAAATGAATAAAAATGTTTAAAAAAATATTTTAAAGAATAAATAGATATCCTGAATACCCCTGTATCTATTATGGAAATCAAATTTATAGTCATAAACCTTCCCAGTCCCAGATGACTTTACTGGTAAATTCTATCAAATATTTAAGTAAGAAATAACACCAATTCTACACACTCTTTCAGGAAGTTGAAGAGGACAGAATAGTTCTGAACCATTCTGTGAGGCTAATATCACTTTATCAAAACTAGACAAAGATACTACTAAAAAAGAAAACTACTGACCAATATCCCTTGATATAAAAATTCTTAACAAAATTTTAGCAAACTGAATCCAACAATATATAAAAAGAGTAATACATTATGACTAGGTAGGGTTTATCCCAAGACTGTAAGATTGATTTAACATCCAAAAATCAATTAATATGATACACCTTATTAATAGAGTGAAGGGGATAAAAGCCAATTGATTATCTCAATAAATGCAAAAAAAAAAAAAAGAAGAAGAAGAAGAACTTGACAAAATCTAGCACCCATTCATGATGAGAATGCTAAGAAATTAGAAATAGAAGGGGGTGTCTGGGCAGTTCAGTCAGTTAAGTGGCCGACTTCAGCTTAGGTCATGATCTCACAGTTTTTGGGTTTGAGACCCTCAGTGGGCTCTGTGCTAACAGCTCAGAGCCTGGAGCCTGCTTCAGATTCTGTGTGTGTGTCTCTCTCTCTGCCCCCTCTCCGCTCACGTTCTGTCTCTCTCTCTCTGTCTCTCAAACATGAATAAATGTTAAAAAAAAAAAAAAGGAAAAAAAGAAAGAAATAGAAGGAAACATCCTTGACCTGATAAAGAGCACCATGGAACGTTCACAGCTAGTACAATTCTTAATGATGATAGACCTAATGCATTTTCCTTAAGATCGGGAACAAGATAATAATATCACTCTTGTCACTCCCATTCAACACTGTAGTAGAAGTTCTAGACAATCCAATAAGGCAAGAAAAGATTTGTTTTTAATTTTTTAATTTTCAGGGGAGGGGCAGAGAGAGAGGGAGACACAGAATCCAAAGCAGCCTCCAGGCTCTGAGCTGTCAGCACAGAACCGGATCCAGGGCTCAAACTCATGAGCTGTGAGATCATGATCTGAGCTGAAGTGGGACACTTAACCAACTGAGCCACCCAGGTACCCCAAGAAAAGATTTTTTGGTTTTTTTTGTTTGTTTTTTTTTTTAATTTTTTTTTCAACGTTTATTTATTTTTGGGACACAGAGAGACAGAGCATGAACGGGGGAGGGGCAGAGAGAGAGGGAGACACAGAATCGGAAACAGGCTCCAGGCTCTGAGCCATCAGCCCAGAGCCCGACGCGGGGCTCGAACTCACGGACCGCGAGATCGTGACCTGGCTGAAGTCGGACGCTCAACCGACTGCGCCACCCAGGCGCCCCAAGAAAAGATTTTTAAGAAGGCATCCAGTTTGGAAAAGAAGAAACAAATTGTCTTTATTTGCATATGAAATGATCATCTACGTAGAAAATCCATTGGTATCTATTAAAACTAATAAATGAGTATAGCAAGATTTCAGAATACAAGATCAATGTCCAAAAATCTATTGTGTTTCCATAAACTAGCACTGAAAAAAATGGAAATTTAAATAGAAATTCAAATTCCATTATAGTAGAAATTAGAATGGCTAATATCAAAAAGATAAGAGAAAACAAGTGTTGGCAAAAATGTAGAGAAAATGCACTGTTGGTAGGAACGTAATTTGGTATAGCCACTATGGAAAACAGTATGGAGGACCCTCAAAACATTAAAAATAGAACCCGGCTTCTGGGTATATCACCAAAGTAAATTAAAACAGGAGATATCTGTATTCCCATGTTTACTGCAGCATTGCTCACAATAGCCAATATCTGGAAACAACTTAAGTGTTCATCAATGGATGAATGAATAAAGATGTGGGATATATATAAGTATTGGAATATTACTCAGCCATGAGATCTCAGCAGGAGATCTTGCCATTTGCAACAACATGGATGGAACTTGAAGGCATTTTGCTAAGTGAAATAAGCCAGGCAGACAAAGAAAAATACTGCATGGCATCACTTACATGTGGAAACTAAAAAAGTCAAACTCATGGAAATAGTAAAGTGATTGTCAGGGTAAGGGTTGGAAACATAGGGAGAGGTTGGTAAAAGGGTACAAATTTTCAGCCATAAGATGATAAGGTCTGAGGGTCTAATATAAAACATGGAGACTATGATTGATAACACTGTATTGCATAATTGAAATTTGCTAAGAGGTTAAATATTTTCAAAAGAAAGAAAGAAAGAAAGAAAGAAAGAAAGAAGGGAGAAAGGGAGGAAGGGAGAGAGGAAGCGAGGGAGGGAGGGAGGAAGGGAGGAGCATGAAGGGATGGATGTCAGTTAACTAGATGGGAAGGCACTCCTTTCACAGCATCTACATACATCAAATCACTGTGATGTCCACTTTAAATATCTTACAATTTTATTTGTCAATTATACCTCAATAGAGCTTTAAAATGTTTTTTTTTAATCATATAATACCATATAATATACTATAATATTCATATAATATGAATTAGTTCATAATATGAACTATTTAGGGATAAATCTGACAAAAGATGTGTAAGACTTGTACACTGAAAACTACAAACCATTCCTGAGAGAAAATTAAGCAGATCTAAATAAATGGAGACATATACCCAGTTCACAGGTCAGGAGATGGTTATGAGGTGACTTCTTCCCAAACTGATATACAGCATCAAAGCAATCCTAATCAGAATCATAGCAGGCTTTTGGCAGAAACTGAAAAATTCTAAAATTCATATGGAAATTTAAAAAAAAAACTTAAAAATAACCAAAACAACTTTGAAAAAGAACAAAAGTGGAGGTCTAGCACTACCTGATTTCAGAACCTGTTAGAAAGCTGCAGCTAGCAAGATGGTGTAGTCCTGGCATCGAAAGACACAGACAGATCAAGGGAACAGAAAGAGACCCACACATATGTGGACAATACATTTTCAACAGAGATGCAAAGTCAATTCAGTGAAGAAGGGCTAGTCTTTTCAAGAAAGAGCGCTGAAACAATAGGACATGTATATGTAAAAAAAAAAAAAAATGTAGTTCAAGCTAGACCTCATACCATATGCAAAACATTAGCTCAAAATGGATCATAGACTTACCATGTAAAACCTAAAACTCTAGGGGCGCCTGGGTGGCGCAGTCAGTTAAGCGTCCAACTTCAGCCAGGTCACGATCTCGCGGTCCGTGAGTTCGAGCCCCGCGTCGGGCTCTGGGCTGACAGCTCAGAGCCTGGAGCCTGTTTCGGATTCTGTGTCTCCCTCTCTCTCTGCCCCTCCCCCGTTCATGCTCTGTCTCCCTCTGTCCCAAAAATAAATAAATGTTGAAAAAAAAATTAAAAAAAAAACCCTAAAACTCTAAAATTTCTAGAAATCTTTGTACCTGTTAAGCAAAAATTTCTTAGATATGACATCAAAAGCATGATGCATAAAGGGAAAAATGATAAGTTGGACTTGATCAAAATTAAAGTTTTCTACTCTTCAAAAAGCTGTTAAGAGAATGAAAAGACAAGTCATACATTTGGAAAATATGTGCAAATCACACATCTGAGAGAGGACTAGAATACATGAAGAACTCTCAAAATTCAATAACAAAAAAAAAGAATTCAATATAAAAATAATCAGCAAAATATTTGAACACTTTCCCAAGGAAGATATACATATGGCAATAACAGTCAATAGGGAAATACAAATTAAAGCCACATTAGGATCCCTCTACACACCTACTAGAATAAATAGTTCAAATTTAAAAGACTGACCATACCACATGTTGGTAAGGATGTGGAAGAATAGGAACTCGCATACACTGTTGCTAGGAACGTAACATGGTTCAATCACTTTGGAAAACAGTTTGACAGTCTCTTCAGAAACTTAAACATGTTAACTAACTAAAATTTAAATTATAAAAAAAGAAAAAGAAAAAGAAAAAGAGGGGCGCCTGGGTGGCTCAGTCGGTTAAGCGTCCGACTTCAGCCAGGTCACGATCTCGTGGTCCGTGAGTTCGAGCCCCGCGTCAGGCTCTGGGCTAATGGCTCGGAGCCTGGAGCCTGTTTCCGATTCTGTGTCTCCCTCTCTCTCTGCCCCTCCCCCGTTCATGCTCTGTCTCTCTCTGTCCCAAAAATAAATTAAAAACGTTGAAAAAAATTAAAAAAAAATAAAGAAAGAAAGAAAAAGAAAGTTAAACATACACCTAGCATAGATGAGCCAGCCTGTTCCCAGATATGTGCCCAGAAGAAATGAAAGCATAGGCCCACATGAAGACATGTAGACAAATCTTTTAGCAGCTCTATTTGTAATAGCCCAAAACTGGAAACAACCCAAATATCCATCCACAAAGGAACGGACAAACAAGTGCTGTATGAAAAGGACAAAGTGCTAAGGAGATACTTGTACACCCATCTCCACAGCAGTATCTCTCACAATAGCCAGAAGGTGGAAGCAATCCAAGTGTCCACTGATGGATGAATGGATATGTTTACGTGGTCTATAGGTGTGATGGAATATTATTCAGCCTTTAAAAGGAAGGAAATTCTGACATTTGCTACAACATGGATGAATCTTGAGGACATTGTGCTCAGTGAAATAAGCCAGACATCAGAAGACAAATACAGTGTAATTCCTCTTCTTATGACACATCTAAAGTTGTCACATTCATAGAAACAGATAGTAGAAGGGTGGCTGCTGGGGTTGGGGAGTGGGAGATAAGGAGTTATTGTTTAGCGGGTACAAAATTTTAGGTTTGCAAGATGCAAAGAGTTCTGTGGATGGATGGTGGTGACAGCACACATTATTGTGAATGTACTTAACGCGAATGAACCGTGTACACTTAAAAATAGTTAAGATGGTTGAGTTTATGGCATGTGTATTTTATCACAATTAAAAATTTTTTAACTTTATTTTTAATGCCAGGGAAAGAGATTCCTTGAAAGTATCCTAGACACCTTCCTGGAGGAGGTGTCAATTGAGTGAGATCCAAGAAGGAGAGCAGGATTTACCTAGAGAACAGGTATTGGGCATCACAGGCAGGGGACAGCTTGAGCAAAGGCAGGAAGGCTGGAATGGGTTGCAGGGCGTGAGGTCAGAGAGCTGGCAGCGGGGCACCTAGGGCTGGGGGGAACAAGGCTGAGAAGTAGACTGGACCCAAACCCACAAGGGCCTCTCAGCCTCTGTTAAAGAAGAGACATTTGTAAACATCAGCCCTGAGAGAGCCAGACTCACAGCACTATGGCTCCATCAAGACAGCCATTCGGGAAGGGAAAGACTTGGGATCAGCTCTGGACAGTTGTGGAAAAATAAACACGTCCCTGGACATTCAGGAAACGCTCAGCAAGGCTGTGTCCAGGCAGGGCTGTTTGCTTATTTGTGACTTTCCTGCTTTCCATCACCCTGTCAGCAGCCACCCTGCCCCTATTCTGACCCTGACACCTGGCCCGGCCTGGCCTCAGTCATTGGCTTCAGAAAAAAAAAACAGGTCCCCGGGAAGAGAAGGCAGGCAGGCGGGGCGGCACACAGGGTTGGTGGGTGAGTGTTTGTGTCAGAATGCATTTGCACACAAGCAGGTCTGGCAGCATTGTGACAAAAGATGTGTGTATGAGTGTGTTTGCCCACGTGCATGAGTGGGTCTGTGTGTACATGTGAAGGCTGATACCTGTCCGTGTGTGTGTGTGTGTGTGTGTGTGTGTGCACGCGCGCGCACTCATGCATGTGTGTCACCCCAGACGGAGTAGGTGGAGGCCTGGGTGAGGCAACGTAGACTCTAGCCCCAGATGGACTGGGTTTGAATCCAAACTCAGGCAAGTTACTTAACCTCTCTGTGCCTCAGTCTTTATACCTGCTAAATGGGAAAAATAACAGTACCTATATTCACAGGGTTGTGGAAAGGACTGAAATGAATCCATGAATAAAAAGCACTTGATGAAAAGGGGCCAGCACATAGTAAGTGCCCAGCAGTTATTATTCATAAGTGTGCCCATGTGCATGTGTGTGCACACGAGTGTGTGTCTGCATGGGTCCTGAGGGTGGAAATGTGAGCAGTTTTGCAGTGAAAGAGCATGAATGCTCTGGAGGGCTCATGTGCCGGGATTCGGGGAAGGGAGCCGTAACCAGCCAGGTGCCAGCCCCCACGGTGCTTTCCCTGGCATCCAGCCCTTGACAACCCAGGCCCAGCCTCCCTGTGGAGGCAAGGAAGGCCTTTGGGCAGCTTCCTTCTCCACAACCCTGAACCTTGGGGAGCAGGCCTTACACAACGCTGGCTTCTTCCTGCCTTGGGCTATTCATGCCCCTTGTTGTCTTTCCATTTCCTCGGGCTAGAGGATCCTGGGTATTTTTTTCTACCAAAGGCCACTGACCCCAAAAAGAAATCAAGCAAGGGTCATGTACAAAAATCAACTTAATCTGGGAACTGTTTTTCTTGAAAAATAACAAAGGAACTCAACTCCTCTGCTTTTTAAATCAAGAACAGTAAGTGGCGCCAATTCTAAAAAAAAGTCCTCAATTTCATATTATGTGAAATTGCTTTATAAAGGATAAAGCACTTTACAGATGTGAGGAAGTCTTCTCTTTGAGAGGCACAGGGCAGCCCACTAGGGCGGGCCTAGGAAGAGAGGAAAAGAAGACCAAGGAGAAATCTGTGGTTTGGAACTGAGAGGTTCATCCGGGTGTGAACCTCAGGTCCATCCTTCAGTGTTCATGCAGGTTAACCACCGCTTCTGTTCTTGAAGTGCTCTAACTCTCAAGCCTTCAGAGGTTAAATTCTAGGTGCAAATAGGGGGCTTCGGAATCAAGCTGGCCTGGATTCAAGTTCCAGCTCTGCTGTCACCAGCAGGACCACAATATTAAACACCACATCCCTGGAATTGTGCCACGTGGGGGCCCATTTTCCAGGTACATGAATTGGGCTGAAGTGAGATGAAGGGTGACCCCAAAAGGATATGTCTATGTCCTATCCCAGGACCTGTGAGTGTTACCTTATATGGTAAAAGATGTGAATAAAGCAAAGGATCTTGGGAGGAGGAGCTTATCCTGTATTATCTAGATGGACCCTAAATCCTAAATCTAGAGAGGCAGAGGGAGATTTGAGACAGATAAGAGAGAAGACACAGACACACAGAGGAGAAAGTGATGTGAAGTCAGAGACCAAGATGGGTGGACTTTTTTTGAGGATTAAAAAATGAAATGAACATACAGTTAGTTGTAGAACTCAGGGATCCTGCTTTAAGATTTGGGTTGGCAATATTAACCCCTCAGGTGTGTCCCAGAGCACTTGTTGCTGGGGATACATGGTGAACAAGATAAGGGATCTGTACTGCAATGAGAATTTTGAGTTTTATGTCTGCTTTGGAGGCCTCACAGCCTGATTCTCTGCCTTCCTCACCTCCTGACTCCCAGAAACAGTCTAGAGCTCTGCAGTTTCCTTATCACTAATTGTCTCCCATTAGCTATTCTCCCCCTTCTTCCTTTTAGTAGCAGCACCTGCTGAGTGTCAGCTGAACACGTGCTTTCCAGGTAGAGACTTCATTTCCCAGACTCCCTTGCAGCCGGCGTGGTTCCCCTATGTTCCAACCAATGGGGTGTGAGAGGAAGTGACGTGTGTCCTGAGAAGGAAGTTGCCTGCCTTCCCATTCCTCCCCCACCTCCCACACTTCCTGAAATCCACAAGTGGGACTGGTAGAGTCCTTTTCAGCCAGGCAGGAAGGGCAAGAGTCTAGAGGTATGCTGTTCAACACTGCAGCCATTAGCCACATATGCCTACCTAAATTCATTAAAAATTAAATAAAATTTAAAACCCAGGTCCTCAGTCACTCTAGCCACCTTTCCAGTGCTCAGCAGACACATGAGGCTAGTGGCTACTCTACTTGCACACATTGAGAATACCTTCATCATCACCAAAAGCTCTACTGGACAGCACTGTCCTGGAGGATGTGGAGCAACAAGACAGAAGGAGCCTGGGTCCTTGGACCACTTTAAGGAGCAGAGTCACCCTACAGCCTCCCCTCCCCTGACTTCCCATAACATTATATTTTTACAAGAGAGAAAAAAACTTGTCTTTATGTATCTGTCAATTCAGCCAGATTTATATCCTAATAAATACTTTAAAAGATCATTTAAGTTACCAGAGGCAATTTCTGTTGCCTGCAACTACTGCATGTAAAACAAAAAAGGAAAAAGGGGGGTTGCTGATGTGGCCTGAGGGAGCAGTGAGGACTTTCTTGGGGAAATGCTGTTTATGCCAAGACCTTTGCCATTTGCCCTGTCCACAGCAATGAAACTGGGTTTAGCTCTTTGGGTCCTATAGTGCCCAGGCCAAAGTGAGACACACAATGTGAGAGAGGATGTCCCTCCCCGCAGAGGGACCTAGATTTAAACAGAAGATCCCAGTTCTGAGGCAGAAAATGTACAAGATGAGCCATGCTATACCAGTCAGTTAACGAGGACTCTCCAAAGACCTCTAGGGTACTGTCAAAATGACTCAGGAGACAACTGAAGTCCTTCCATTGGACAAAGATGGGACAAGTTGGGCATTGATAATAAAACTAACTGCAGTGGATTGAAACGCATCAACATGTTTAAATCTATACATTCATAATGATACTAAAAGCAAACAAATGCAAGAAGATGATAGGGAATTAACTTGTTCTTTTGAAGACTAGTAAATAATAGAACAAATCCAGCCTTAGCCTGCCTTTCCTATATCAATTGTACTCGGTAACCAAGTAGTAGATGGAAGAGAAATTTCTCTCTGCTAGCAAATGAAGAAGGAACGATAGTTTTTGCAGTCTCTTATGAATTTATGGATCTAGGTATTGAGTACCCGTGGTCCCTAATACCACAAAAAGAGAGACAACCAGACATTATGTGTCTCCTGATGGAATAATACACTACCACAGAGTAGCCTTACCAAAAACAGAAAAAACACCCACAAAACAACAAAAAATCTAAATCTAATCAAACCTTTAGATCCAACTTCCAATTTTGGGAAATTCAGAGTCCAGAGGAGGCTTACTAAACATATAATTAGAAAATTCAGGCTATGGGGCATCCGGGTGGCTCAGTCAGTTAAGCATCCAACTCTTGATTTCAGCTCAGGTTATGATCTCATTGTTCATGAGTTCGAGCCCTGTGATGGGCTCTGCGCTGACAATGTGGAGCTTGCTTGGAATTCTCTCTCTCCCTCTCTCTCTTCCCCTCCCTCCCTCCCTCTCTCTCAAAATCAATTAATTTTAAAAGACATTTCTTAAAAAAAGAAAGAAAATTTCTTAAAAAAAGAAAATTCAGGCTGTGGGAAACTCCTCTGAACAACATTCTAGTTTCTTCAACAAATCAACTTTAGGGGGAAAAAAATAGAGGAGGCACTTATGGATTGAAAAAGACTTTTGAGATACATCAACTAATCACAATGCACAGACCTCATTTAGGTCCTGATTCTGACAAACTAAATTTTTTTTTAAATGTGGCATTAGTGAGACACTTGGAAATTGAATATGAAGAGATATTCAATGATCTTAAGGAATTATTGTTAATTCTTCTAGGTGTAATAATGGTGTTATCAGTTGAAGTGATGTGATATGAAGGATTTCCTTCAATATAATCTGAAAAGGACAGAAGTAAATGGGGATGTGGATGGGGGAAAATGGTCATGAGTTGATAATTGTGGAAGTTGGGTGATGGGTACAAGGGGTTCATTATATTCTTCTCTTTCTACTTGGATATGAAAATTTCTGTTTGACATTTTCTTTTTTTTTTTTTTAATTTTTTTTTCAACGTTTATTTATTTTTGGGACAGAGAGAGACACAGCATGAACGGGGGAGGGGCAGAGAGAGAGGGAGACACAGAATCGGAAACAGGCTCCAGGCTCTGAGCCATCAGCCCAGAGCCCGACGCGGGGCTCGAACTCACGGACCGCGAGATCGTGACCTGGCTGAAGTCGGACGCTTAACCGACTGCGCCACCCAGGCACCCCTCTGTTTGACATTTTCTTAAAGAACCCTTTGGTATCTTTATCTGTTTGAAATTTTCTAAATATATATATATATATATATATATATATATATATATATA
>NW_024412404.1:15978416-16087079 GCF_014898765.1 Herpailurus yagouaroundi | reverse complement strand
TTATTATGGTTCTAGTAACAGCTTTACTGAAATATAGTTCACATATTGCACAATTCACCCACTTAAAATGTACAATTCAGTGGTTTTTGCTATAGCCACAGAAATGTGCAACCATCACCACAGTCAATTTCACAACATTGCCACTGAGTCTTTATCATATATACATTCCAAGAGTTCTTAATACCTGCACATCTTACACAAAAAGAGTTGGAGTCTTGGTCCTTTCTCTCCCAGAAGTCTGCTGCATTTATGCCAGTCTTCCTGCACTGATACAAGTCCCACGTATCATTTATGTTACATACACACACACACGCACACACACACAGTGTCACCTGCCTGGCCACCACATCACAGAATGATGGTCTTCCAAGGCCAGGCTCAGCTCCAACAGAGGCCAGGAGGCATGAAGCTGTGAGCACAGGGGTTGACAGGAACCCTTAGGTCATTCAGAGGTGAAAGAAGCAGATGGAGAAATCCTGGCTGGGTGGAGGAGACTCTGGTGGGGCCCTAGCCATTAGCGGCTGCAGGTGCCCCTTCCCAGAAGGGTGGGAGCTGCTCTCCTCTGCCCTCCTCCCAGATAGGAAAGCTCTGTGTCCTCACTGCCCCATTCCTGCCCTCCCACCCCACTCCCGAGGCCCACGAATCACGCCGGCCACTAAGCCTGCGCAGCCACACCTTTCAAAGCAGCGGTTACCTTTATGAGAGGACGAGAGACATTTCCAATGTGGGCAAGAGCCCCTTCTCCTCCCCATCCTTTCTTCCCAAGGAATCAATCTTCTTAAATTTTATCCTCCCAGAGACCATCTGGATGAAAACCATTCAGGAAACTCGGCTGGGTACTAAGCTTAGAGCTCTCATCCATCTTGCCCTGTCAGAGCCCAGTATTTTGGCCTTAAAGAATCCTTACAGCTGGGGCCACCATGGGCCTCCTGCACTCAGGGAGCCTCACCTTCCAGACATCTCAGGTCTGCAAACTGCCTTGCAGTCTTCTCCAGCCCTTGCCCTATTGCTAGACCTTTGGTCCTGCTCTGCTGTGTCACCCAATTATAATATTCAGAGAAATAGTGTGATAGAGAAGAATTCACATAGACCCAGGACTGGAACTTTTCTCTGCTGTGTGACCTCTGAGCCTCAGTGTCCTCCTCATCAGTAAAATTATGGTAAAGATCAAATAGATAATGTACTTGAGAATTATTCTTCTCTTCATTTATTCTGCTCGAGCCTGCTTGCTATCCCTTGAATTGTGCCAACCATCTTCCCAACTCAGGGCCTTTGCATTTGTTCCCTATACTTGAAAGCTCTTTCTCTGGATAGCCATACGCATGGCCCACTGCCTGTAGGTCTTTGCTCAAAATGTTATCTTGTCAGGGAGGCCTTCCTTGACTGGACTATCTAAAATAGACACTGCTCCCACCCCACCACATCCACCCCTCTGTGTCCTTTACCCCACTTTAATTTTCTTCAAAGCCCTTAATACTACCTAAGTCATTAGAGAATAAGGTGTTTATTGACTGCCTGTCTTCCTCACTGGAATGGAAGTTCAGTGAAGACAGAAACCATGCATATTTTGTTCTCTGTTTTATCCCCAGTGCTGGGACAATGCCAGGCACACAGAAAGCACTCAACAAATACTTAACCAATGGAAGAATAAATGGTGGATTGCATAAACATATTACACAGTACAGTGACCATCACAGGTGCTCAGTAAATAAGAATTATTATTGCTACTAATTTGGAGATGCTAAGAATGTCCCAAGCAGGGGCTGGATTTCTCAAAATGGGTAGGGACTAAAGAGAAGAACTCAGAAAATTCCCTGGCCTGAGAGGGACCTCAAGCTCCACCCACAGCAAGCCCTTCCCCCTGTGCTCTGGGAGCTTGGTCCTGGGTAGGTAGGGGACTGCAATGACCTGAGGCTGGACACCTCCCACCCACACCTGGATGGGTGCTCAGCTAGCCCCAGCAATAGGGTTAATAAGAGGCTCTTTGTCCCCACAGGGAAGCCAAGCATCAGAAGGGACTGGTCACTAGGACCAAATTTGTGATTGACAACCCCCCCCCCCCCAGGCCAGGTAGGGCATTAGGCCAGGCCCAGCCAGAGGAACCAGAGAAGAGGATCATGAGTCTATCACCCTGAGATGTACCTCCAGAAATCCGGGGCTTCCCAATTCAGAAGAAGCTGGACCCCAGAGTTACAGAGGAAAGAGCAAATCTGCACAGAAAGCCCAGCTCCATTACTTTGTGTGATCTCAGGCAAATCACTTAATCTCTCTGAGCCTCAGTTTCCCCACATGTCAGGTAGAAATAATAATATCCACTTCAAGATGTTGACAAGATGATTATTAAGAATAATAATAGTCAGCATTCACTAGCACTTTGCTTTATGCTGGGGGTGTTACGTTATCTCCTTTGATCCTTAAAACGTCCCTAATGTTAGGAATTTCTATCCCTACTTTACAGAGGAAGAAACTGAGGTTCAGAGAGCTTAGTGACCAGCCCAAAACCACACAGCTAGGAAGAATCAGAGCAAAACTGGACACAAGTCTGCTGATAGTAAAGCCCTGTATTAACTACCATCTACAGGATGCACTTAGGCCCCAGTACCTGGCCAGGCACTAATAGATTCCCAGTCAAGGTGAATTTTCTGTCCTGAGCTTCAGGTCTGGGGGGCAGGTGAGCCCCGCTACAGGGGCTGAAGGTACAGGGAGCCAGGTGGCCCTTATCCACTGAGTTGAGGCTGCAGCAACAGCCCCCACCCCATCCCCGGCCACGCACTAGCAGCCTGGGCTGGCTTCAAGCTTCCAGAGGGTTGCAGGAAGCTCCTTCCCCAACACCTCCCCAGCTGGGATCAGGCTGGGCTCACCCCCGCAGAGGAAGTTCAGCTAGGTCAGACCTGCCCCTTTCCCACAGCCCCAGAGTGACCCTCCACAGCTTTTCCACTCACCTCTGGGCTGAGAATCTCCCAAGGTCCCCCGCCCAGGGCCTGCAGGGTTATGCTGCTGTTGGTGTTGCGCCTTCTATTAGGGGACAGCCTAATTCACGCATGACCCACACCAATAAATCAGGGAGGGGTGGGGGGGGGTGGGGACATTCATAAATCCATATCAAACAGTCCCCAAATTATGACAGATGACATGGCAGTCATAAAATTGCACAAGCAAAACTCACCAAGTCATTAATTTCATGGCCGTAGAAAATAAACAGACACATTTTTTCGCGGCCCTAATAAATTTTTAAAAACTCAAAGAATGGTCCATCTGCTTCGAATAATTTTTAATTTCCTATTCTGTCTCATTCCCATTAGCTATTCCACTGAGATATTTGCTAAATTCTTTCATTTACCTCCTCCCATCTGTATTCAATTACCCTATTCCCAAATAGAGTGAGTTTTTGTTTCTCCTAAGCGCGGGACAAAATACCCCCGCCTGTACCTTAAAGCAAATGTTATGTGTGTTTTATTATCTGTTAGACTGTATGAGTCATTCTAACTCCATTGCCTGTGTGGAAAGGTTTGGAGAGCAATCTGATTTTGATGTTTTTTGGCTTGGGTGGAAAACACCTGCCCGATTCTCAAAGCTAATCTATTAACGTGGTAAATGCTGTAGCAGATGTTCCTGAGTGAGCAAGGGGCCGCACTGGGCTGTGACCAGGCCCAGAGTGTCGGGCACACAGTGGAAATGCTCAGAGATCAGAGGCCAGAAATATCACTGGGGGCCAGAGCTGTCATGAAGTCACATTTTCTGGCTGCCCCCAGGCTCTGGCTGTCAGGAGACTCCTCACTGCCTCCCTGGACTCTTAGCAGCCACTCAAGACAGAAGGACATCTCAAGGTCACCTGGTCTACCCCTCCACACCCCTGTTTTTTACATAAGGGACACTGTGGCCCAGAGAAGAAATAAGCCTTGCCCAAAGCCACACAGCATCCTGAAAAAGGACAACATCCTTTTAGGCTGCAGACCCCAATGTTCGGAAGACCTTACAAGTGAGGTGAGACTCCTTTTGTGGAGCTGAGATACAGAGGGGAGAGCATTCTGTGAGCACACCTTTCCCTACCCCCCCCCCCCACACACACACCAAGTGCCTTCTACCTGGGAAAACAAGATCACTGAGGGACTTTTCAGTCTAAAACTCTTCTATATCTTTCCTCATCCTGGAGGAGTTGGGCCAGGCCTGCAGGAAGTGGGGTGAGGGGTTAAAGCCTTTGCTCCATGGTGGGTTAGTTTCAACACTGTGTACATACCACTGGGAACTGCAAAGCCCTGGAACATGGACTTCCAGGCCAAGCAGCAGATCTGGGGAGGAATCAGGGTCTCCAAAGACACACATTGTAGGAACTATGTTGTTGCTCTCTGGGTGCCCACATGCCCTCATCTCTCATTAAATCCATGCATGCTAGTGGCTTCTTACTATGGGCACCTGAAATACTGCCCAAGAGCTTTCTCTGGCCTGGGATTATGTTCAGTAGAACCTCAGGACAGGCCAGAGGTGCCAGGGACTTGATGGCCCCAAGAGCAAGCCTAAAACAATGATGAATGGGAGTTGGTGTGCAAATATCCCAGCTCCTTCCCCTCTTGGATGGGAGGAAAACAATTCTGAGACATGTTCTAAAGCCATGGTTCTCAACCAGACATGATCTTGCCCCAGGAGACATTTGGCAATGTCTGCAGATATCTTGGTTGGATGGTTGCTATCTGCATCTAGTTGGTAGAGGCCAGGAGGCCACCAAACATCCTATAATGCACAGGACAGCACCCCCCCCCACTCCCCAACCAATAGTAATCCAGTCTAAAATGTCATTAGTGTGGAGGCTGGGAAACCCTATTCTATATCCTCTCCCAGAGGTTCCCAAAGAGATTGAGCCTCAGATGCCCAAATCAATAACCTGCTCATTTAGGCACATTCTCCTGACTTCTTTCCCCTCCCTGGCTCACTTCCCCACTTTCCTTTCAGCACCTCCTAGGACCACCTCTCACATAACTACTTTTACTGAAATCTTCATGTCAAGGTCTGCTTCTTAGGGGACCCAACCTAAGATTATCCATTACTACAGTCATAACAACAACCTTGGAAGATCCTCAAAGGTTTGGGTTCCTGTTTCAGTCACCTACACTCATACCATACACATGAAGTCCAGTGACACCCAAACTGATGTGGGTGATTAAGGACACACATACGTGAGGGCACACCAGCCAGCCTGGCTAGGAGGTTCCTTGGTCCTACTCTAGTGGACCAGCTGATTGGAACTGTGCTCACCCTGAAAAGTGACAGAAGACTTGAGTGCTGATTCAGCAATCCCTACCAGAATCTCAGCTGATTTCTTTATAGAAATGGATGAGCCAATTCTAAAATTCATATGGAATTACAAGTGACCAGGAATAGCCAAAAAAATATTGGAAAAAAAAAGAACAGAGTAGGAGGACTCATACTTCCTGATTTCAAAACTTGCCACAAAGCAACAGTAATCAAGATAGTACAGTACTGAGACAAAGATAGATATATAGATCAATAAACTAGAATTGAGAGTACATAAATACCCATATATCTGTGGCCAACTGACTTTCAATAAGAGTGTCAAGATCATTCAGTGAATAGTCTTTTCAACAAGTGATACCAGGACAACTGGATATCCACATGCAAAAGAATGAAACTGAGGGGCGTCTTGGTGGCTCAGTCAGTTAAGCATCCAACTCTTGATTTTGGCTCAGGTCATGATCTCAACAGTTCATGAGTTCAAGCCCTATATCGGGCTCCATGCTGGCAGTATAGAGCCTGCTTGGTATTCTCTCTCTCCCTCTCTCTCTCTCCCTCTCTCTCCCTCTCTCTCCCTCTCTTTCTCTGCCCCTTCCCTGCTCGCATTCTCACTCTCTGTCTCTGTGTCTCTCTCAAAATAAATAAATAAATAAATAAATAAATAAATAAATAAATAAATAAATAAACAAAGAAATCACTTTAAAAAAAGAATTAAGTTGAATCCTTACCTCACACCATATACAAATATTAACTCAAGATGGATCAAAGATTTAAATTTAAGAGCTAAAACTATAAAACCCCTAGAAGAAAATATAGGGGTAAATCTTCATTATCTTGCATTTGGGAAAGTATTTTTAGATATTACCCCAAAAGCATGAATAGTAAAAGAAAAAGTAGTTAAACTGGACTTCATCAAAACTGCAATTATTTGTGCTTCTAAGAACACCATCAATAAAGTGAAAAGACAACACAGAATGGGAGAAAATGTTTGCAAATTAGTATCTGAAAAGACAACACAGAATGGGAGAAAATGTTTGCAAATTAGTATCTGAAAAGGGACTTATATTGTTAGGTATCTATGAATTTGGAATTACTATTTTCTCCTGATGAATTTAAACCTTACATATTGACCTTTAATACCACTATATCTTCCATAGCCTTTTTTCCTTAAATCTATTTTGTCTGATAGTAATACAATTATGCTAATTTTCTTTTGGTTAGTATTTTTCTGGTTTTCTTTCCCTGTTTTACTTACAATTTTTTAAAAAATCTGTCCTCATGTTTTAGCTGTGTCTCATACAGGCAGAATTTGGCTATTTTTTCTTTTTAAATTTTTTTTAACATTTATTTATTTTTGAAAGATAGAGACAGAGTATGAGCAGGGGAGGGGCAGAGAGAGAGGGAGACAGGGAATTCAAAGCAGGCTACAGGCTCCGAGCTGTCAGTACAGAGCCCAACGCAGGACCGAACTCACAAACCGTGAGATCATGACCTGAGCTGAAGTCAGATGCTTAACCGACTGAGCCACCCAGGCGCCCCTTGGCTATTCTTTTTAAAATCCAGTCTGAGGGACACCTGGGTGGCTCAGTTGGGCAAGCATCTGACTCTTGATTTTGGCTCAGGTCATGATCTCACAGTCGTGAGACTGAGTCCTGCATCAGGCTCCATGCTGAACATGGAGCTTGCTTAAGATTCTCTCTCTCCCTCTCCTTCTGCCACTTGTGCACACACTCTGTCTCTCTCACAAAAAAATAAAATAAAATAACAGGGGGCACCTGGGTGGCTCAGTCAGCTGAGCATCCGACTTTAGCTCAGGTTATGATCTCCAGTTCATGAGTTCAAGCCCCACATTGGGTGCTGTGCTGACAGTTCAGAGCCTGGAGCCTGCTTAGGATTCTGTGTCTCCCTCTCTCTCTCTGCCCCTCCTCTGCTCACACTCTGTCTCTCTCTCAAAAATAAATAAACATTAAAAAATTTTTTAATAAAATAAAATTATCTTTAAAAATAAAAAATAAGAAAAAAATAAGAAAAATAAAAATAAAATCCAATCTGATAGTCCATGCATATTAACTGAAGAGTTAAGTCTATTTATATATATAAAGATTTATGTAATATTACAATTATATTTATTTATAAAGATTTATATATATTTATAAAGATTAAAAATATATTTGACTTTATTTCTATGATCTTTTTGTGTGCGTGCGTGTGTGTGTGTGTGTGTGTGTGTGTGTGTGTGTTTTAATTTGTCCTGCTTCCTAAGGATTTCTTTTCTTCTTTGTTGCAATGTTTTGAATTGACTGAGGTTTTTTTTACTCATCCCAGTTTTTCTCCACCTAGTAGTGTGGAAGATAGGCATTCTACTTCTTCTTTCTTTTTTTTTCAAGATTTTAGTTTTAAGTAATCTCTCCACCCAATGTGGGACTTGAACTTACAACCCCAAGATCAAGAGTCACATTCTCCACTGACTGAGCCAGCCAGCTGCTGGCTTATTTCTTTACTGGTGATTTGGCATTTTGAAATGATTACCTAACTTAACATAATCTAAAGTGAATCAATATTTACCCTTCTCCCAAACAACGAAAAATACTTTAAAAGTTTTAATTCCATTTGTTGAGTCCTGGGCTTTAACTCCTTCTCTTGTTTAACCCCGTAGAATAGACATTGTTTTGGACAATCAGTGTGTTTGTTTAAATTTACCCATATTTTTGGGGCGCCTGGGTGGCGCAGTCGGTTAAGCGTCCGACTTCAGCCAGGTCACGATCTCGCGGTCCGTGAGTTCGAGCCCCGCGTCAGGCTCTGGGCTGATGGCTCGGAGCCTGGAGCCTGTTTCCGATTCTGTGTCTCCCTCTCTCTCTGCCCCTTCCCCGTTCATGCTCTGTCTCTCTCTGTCCCAAAAATAAATAAATAAAAAACGTTGAAAAAAAAATTTACCCATATTTTTATTATTTTCTTAATTCATTGTTTCTTCTTGTAACTCAGACCTTCTTCCTGAGATCATTTTTCTTCTCAAGTTCCTCCTTCAGAAATCCCTCTAATGGAGGGGAGGGATCTGTTATTTACAAATTCTCTCAGTTTTAGTATAAATGAAAATGTCTTCCACCCTTATTCCTATTTTTTGCATTCTTATTGAGATGATTCACATACTATAAAATTGGCCCTTTGAAAGTATACAATTCAACAGTTTTACTATACTTATACAGCCTTACAAACATCATACAATCTAATTCCTGAACATTTCATCACCCAAAACAGTATTTTTTCAATTCTCTTAGTGTATGAGTATATACTTAGGATATACACTTATTCTTAAAAGATATGATACCTTTTTTAAAAAATGTTTATTTATTTATATGGGGTACCTGGGTGGCTCAGCTGGGTGTCAGACTTCGGCTCAGGTCATGATCTCACAGTTTGTGAGTTTTAGCCCTGCATCAGGCTCTGTGCTGACAGCTCAGAGCCTGGAGCCTGCTTCAGATTCTATGTCTCCCTCTCTCTCTCTCTGCCCCTCTCTCGCTCACACTCTGTCTCTCTCTCTCTCTCTCTTTCTCTCTCTCTCTCTCAAAATAAATAAATAAACATTTTTAAATGTTTAATAAATACAAATGTTAATTTATTTTTGAGAGAGAGAAAGAAAATGCAAGCGGTGGAAGGGGCAGAGAGAGAGAATGCCAAGCAGGCTCCATGCTGTCAGTGCAGAGCCCAATATTGGGCTGATGAAACTTGAGATCATGACCTAAGCTGAAATCAAGAGTTGGAGCAACTGAGCCACTCAGGCATTCAAGATAAGTTATCTCTTAAAAATTATTTCAGGAGATGCCTGGGTGGCTCAGTCAGTTGAGCATCTGACTCTTGATTTCAGCTCAGGTCATGATCCCAGGGTCATGGGATCAAGCCCTGTGTTGGGCTCATGCTGTGCATGGAGCCTGCTTAGGATTCTCTCTCCCTCTCCCACTCCCCCA
Organism: Herpailurus yagouaroundi; assembly: GCF_014898765.1. Classification (NCBI taxonomy): domain Eukaryota; kingdom Metazoa; phylum Chordata; class Mammalia; order Carnivora; family Felidae; genus Herpailurus; species Herpailurus yagouaroundi. The sequence continues at coordinate 16,077,870 of NW_024412404.1, read as the reverse complement.
CTCATGTTCTCTCTCTCTCTCTCTCTCTCTCTCTCTCTCTCTCTCTCTCTCTCTCAAATAAAATTAAAAATAAAAAAATTATTTCAGTCTTATTGAGGATGAGTCTTGGGATGGTATGACTTTTTTATTTTTTATATATATATTTTTTATTTGTGAGAGAAAGAGGGTACAAGTGAGTGAAGGGCAAAGAAAAGAAGAGAGGGGGAATCCCATGAGGGGCAGGGAGAGAGGGTGAGAGAGAGAAGTGGGGCTCACCCCAAGTGTGGCTCCAGCTCACCCAAAGCGGGGCTTGTGCTCACCCAAGGCAGGGCTCAAGCTCACCCATGTGGGGCTCAAACTCACGAACCATGAGATCATGACCTGAGCTGAAGTTGGATGATTAACTAACTGAGCCACCCAGGTGCCCCAGTATGACTTCTTTAAACCTCTTTAAAGCTACTAGTCTTCTTTCACTGTTACTATTGATACTATTGTAAACTGATCAGCCATTACAGTCTAATTTCTTCTAATTATAGAAGTTGTGAACAATAAAAACTTTTCTGTTATTTTAAAGATCTTCTCCTTGGCATTCCTCAGTTTGACTATCATGTATCTATGTATGGACTTATTTTTATTTATCATGTTTTGGATTCACTGGAATTCTTGAATTTGAAAGTTCCTGTTTTTTTAATATCATGGAAAATTCTCAGCTACTATCTCTTTGAACAGTGCCTCTCTCCCATTACTCCTATAATTGCTTTCCAAAAGTCTGATTAGACATATATTAGAGCTTCTTATTTTGTCTTCCATGTCTCTTCTCCAAATTTTTCATTTTTCTTTCTGTGCTGAATTATGTGTAGTGCTTTCAGACCTGTCTTCCAGTGTACTAATCCTCTCTCCAGCTGTGTCTATTCCATTTATCTGATCCACTGAGTTTCTCATTTCAAATGTGATACACTTACATTTCTAGAACCTCTGTTTTGCAAACATTTCTGGTCATTTTCATAATCCCTTGCTTCTTTTTTGTGTCACAGAAGCTCAGGGTGTGGAGTTGTCAGCTGCCCAGCAATGTAGGTATCCCTGGGGACATAGAAATTTCAGCACTCACTCTCTTCCCTGGGCTCATGTTCCCAATTTGTTCCTGGCATCTCAAAATTCCCTTATTTTATTTTTTTTTAATTTTTTAAATGTTTATTTATTTTTTAAAAGATGGAGAGACAGAGTGTGAGTGGGGAAGGGGCAGAGAGAGAGAGGGAGATACAGAATCCAAAGGAGGCTCCAGGATCTGAGCTGTCAGCACAGAGCCTGATGTAGGGTTTGAACCCATCAGCTGTGAGAAAATGACCTGAGCTGAAGTCTGACACTTACCCAACTGAGCCACCCAGGAGCCCCAAAATTCCATTATTTTCTTAGAGGCTCTTTTGTTAACTGAAGAAAATTTCAAAAACATATTTCTAGCATCATTAAAAATTTTTTAAGCTTATTTATTTATTTCTGAGAGAGACAGAGGGAGTGTGAGTGGGGGAGGGGCAGAGAAAGAGGGAAAATCAAGCAGGCTCTGCCCCATCTACACAGAGCCCAACTTGGGGCTCAATCTCATGAACCGTGAGATCATGACCTGAGCCAAAATCAGGAGTCAGACACCTAACCGACTGAGCCACCCAGGAGCCCCATCATTAGATATTTTGTAGCTGACATAATTGTATGCCTTTAATCATCATCATCTTATAGATTTTTAAATACCTTTGTTCCTTTTCCAACACCCATGTTTTCAGAACATAGCTATTAAGCACCTATTATGTGCCTAGAACTGTGCTGGGGACTGGGAGAATGAGACAGAGATTGTCCCTGCCCTCAGAGTTTCTTATGGTCTGTTGAGAAGCCAAACACTTAACCAGACATCTGCACCCACCCCACCCCCCATTAATCAGTGTGCTCTGATGGGGGAGGCATTCGTAAATAAGACCATGATGAGATACATAAAGTGCAGAAATACTCTAATAATCAAGTTTATCTCTTTGTGTAAATATTCAATACTTATTTAACGGGCTAGCTTAAATAAAAACTCAAGCTCTTTGGGGCTGCTGGATGGCTAAGTTGGTTAAGTGTTCTACTTTGGCTCAAGTCAAGATCTCATGGTTCATGAGTTTGACGCCCACAATGGGTTCTCTACTGTCAGCACAAAGCCCTTTTCCAGATCCTCTGTCTCCCTCTCTCTCTGTCCCTCCCCCACTTGGGTGCTCTCTCTCTCTCCCTCTCTCTCTGTCTCTCTGTCTCTCTCTGTCTCTCTCTCTCTTTCTTTCAAAAATAAATAAACTTTTTTTTTTAAAGCTCTTTTCCTGCATTAGAAGGCATGAAGGAAGCTATTATTATTCAAGCCCATATTGTTACTGGGACATGCATCTTTTGGGGAGAGGATCTAGCCCCACCCCAACCCCAATCTACTTAGAAAATCAATTACTCTAACCATATACCTCTTGGAGGGATGGTCTGGTAAATTTTTCTATCTCCTTGCATTTCTACTGATGTTTCAATTGCTTCCCTAGTCATCCCTTAATTCTGGTGTTCTGAGTAACTACTGCTGTATAACATATCATTCCAAAACAGTGGCTTAAAACAAGTACATGCTATTGGTTGAATTATGTCCCCAACAAAGATATGTTGAAGTCCTAACCCTCAATATTTCAGCATGCGATCTTCTTTGAGAAATAGCATCATTGCACATGTAACTAGTTAAGAGGACATCGTACTGAGATAAGGTGGGTCGCTAATCCAATATAACTGGTGTCCTTATAGAAAGTGGGAAATCTGGACACAGAGACACAGGGAGAACCCAACACAAAGATGGAGGCAGAGATTGGTGTGATGTATCTATAAGCCAAGGAATGCCAAGCTTTGCTTACAATCACCAGAGCTAGGAGAGAGGCATGGAACAGATTCTCCCTCAGAGCACTGGGAACCAATGCTGCCAACACCTTGATTTGGGACTCTAGCCCCCAAAACTGTGAGAGAGTAAATTTCTGGCTTTGTACCTAGTTTGTGGTCATTTGTAACCTAGGCAGCCCTAGCAAATTCATACATGATCCTTTATTCTGAGCATGAATCTAAAGGCTGCCTGGACCCCAGGCCGCTCCCACTCTGGGTCTGTCCTGCATTGGTGGCTGGGGCTGTGCTCGCTCATCTCAAAGGCTCCTCAGGCACATGTCTGACACCTGGGCTGGGAAGACTTGAACAGCTGGGGCTGGATGCATTGGGGCCCCCGGGCATTTCTCTCTCTCCATTTCTCTCACCTGGCAGCCTCGGGGGGATGGACTTCTTACAGGGCAGCTGACAGTTCCCAGAGCAAGTTTCCAAGAGAGAATCTGGGAGAAGCTAGCAGGCCTTTTCTAACCAGCCTTGGAAGTCATAGAGCATCACTTCTGCTATGTTGTATTCATAGAGGCCCCCCTATGTCCAAGCAAGGGGCAAGAACTCTACATCCTGATGAGAGGAGCGTGTAAGTATTCATGGACACGTTTTCAAATCTGCACACCAGCTCGGTCAGGGGACATCTGACCTGAGGGATGGGGGAAGGCTCCCTAGAGACAGTAACGTGCCTGAATTCCTAGGCATGAGGAGTTAGCCAGGGAGCAAGGAGAGGAGCCACTCCCCTCCTCCCCCTGCCCTGAGCCTCCCAGCTGATGCGGGAATCCTGTCCCCTTCCATTCTCACTACAGCCCCCAAGCCCAATGAAACCCTAGGCTCACTCACTCAATTGAGCCAGGCCCTGCACATCCAGACTCTGCCCAGATAACCACCCAAGGCAAAGGTCAGTCCGGGCTCCTCTCTCCCACCAACCAAAGAGGTGGAGGGCAAACTGAGGTCCTTACGTGCCTGACAGAGACCCTTCCTTTTCTGTTCATTTCTGTCCCTCCTTCCCCACTGCTCTGGGGCAGACAGCAGGCCCCTCAGAGAGACTCCCACACATACTATAAGCCCCAAGGTTTGGCATCTCAGCCTTAGGGTCTGGTGCAGCTACTCCCCCCATGTAACCCCTTCTGTGGCTCCCAATTCTCTCCTTGTACTGAGTCTTTACAAATCTGCTCCCTACCCCTCCCCCAGCCCATTCCACTGATAAGGAGATGAAAGCATCTCTGGCTATGTTGTTAGTCTGCCAAGGCCACTTTTCTGTGAAGGGCAACATCCAGGTGTCTCATCACCTGGAAGCGCCTAATCTGGGACAGTGAGGGGGCGGGGGGTGTACACACACACACAGACAAACACACACACACGTGCGCGCACTCCCTTTTTCCCCACCAGGCCTCAGATCTCCGGAGGAGGCTGAACAAAGGTTTGTCCAAGGTCACATCCTCCTCCTCCTCTCCGATCCTGCCTCCACCCTCAGAGCAGCAACCAAGACCATCAGACCAGTGTGTGCAGGGCAGGAGTGCCCATTTGTTGAGTATCTGCTACAGTTCAGCCCTGCGCCCTCTGTCCCTGCCAACCCCCTTACTAGTCTACTCAATCACAGGATGAAGAAGCCGAAGCTGGGTCTGTGCCTGAGCTGAGATTCATTGTCATGTCCGTCTGAACATTGTTCTCTAAAACTAGATCCTTCACTTCTCGCTTCCTCCTACCCTCCTCCTCTTTACCTCTCCCTCTCTCTTCCTCTTCTTCCCTACCTCTGTCCATCTGTCTATCTGTCTCTAAGCTCCTTCTCTCTCTCCTTTGCTGTAATCCCCCACAAGAGTCTAGGGCTGTTTAGAAGCTAGAATTATCTCCAAGATGGATTTGACCTTCTATTCAGTCTTTCGTACCAGAATCTGTGAACAGTGGGCTATCTGCTGCCTCCTTGCCCCCCCCCGCCAAGGGACCTTTCTCAGGTCTTTAAGCTGAGACCCAAGGTGGGTTGGGTGGGGGAAGGAACGACTAAAGACCAGAATGGTAAGGGAGATAGATCATTCCCAGTGGTCAGGCTACAGTAGGACACATACAGCCGAGGAGACAGGAATTAAGTCTTTATCAGTAATCAAAGTTCCTCCCAACCTGAAAGCTCCAGCCCAAAAGAGTGCTACCACTTGAAACCTATGTGACCTCTGTTATGTCACTTAACCTCTCTGAGCTAATAGTAACCCCTAATTTAAAGGACTGTTATAACGATTTAGTGTTGATTTCTTTAGAATGCTTTGGGCTACAAATAACAGAAAAGTCAACCAAGACTTCCTTGAGTGGGGCGCCTGGGTGGCTCAGACAGTTGAGCATCTGACTTCGACTCAGGTCCTGATCTCATGGCTCATAAGTTCGAGCCCTTCATTGGGCTCTGTGCTGACAGCTCAGAGCCTGGAGCCTGCTTCAGATTCTGTGTCTCCCTCTCTCTCTGCCCCTCCTCAACCCCCTCTCAAAAATAAATAAACATTAAACATTTTTTTTTAAAAAAAGACTTCCTTGAGCAATAAAGATAGTTAATTCTTTCAAACACTGAGATCTGAGAGGTAGGTGCTTTCAGGTTTTGTGCAATGATTCAGAAATTCCATCAAAAACAAGTTTCTTTCTACATTTCTGTTCACTGTCCTTACCTTGTTGTTGGCATTTCATACTGCTCCTCATGGTTGAACGTTAGCTGCTGCCACTCCAGACATCATGCACCACATTTAAAAAGTGGGGCGGGAGGGAGGATATTAATAATACAACACCCCTTCAGACAATGGATCCTAGTGCAGATGATCAAGGATCCCACCTTAAAAGATTCTGCCAATCTTTTGGCATGATCTCCCAATGAGAAACTCATTCTCAAGATACTTTTGCATCTTAAAGGTTCAGAGAAAAATGGTGACACCCCAATGGTAGGGCTCCACGCACATGTGAGGCTAGGTAGGGCAGGAGAAGGCTTCTTGGAGTCTCAGGTCATATCATAGACCTTCAGAGCTGGAAGAGACCAGAGATAGTCTCCCCCAACCCCAACCATACAAATGGGGAAACTGAGGCCCAGGGCAGAGAAGTGATTTCCTCATGGTCACACAGCAGAGCCAGGATCAGGAATAAGGATTCCTGGCTCTGATCCCCTCTTAGCATTCTGGGGCAAGTCCTCAGAAAGGAGGGCTTAGACCAGGAAACGCAGGTGTCTTAGGTGGGCTCCCCAGAAGCAGAGCCTGAATCGGGGATCCCTATTCAGATGGTTCACTGGGAGAGGCTCTGAGAAAGGGAGTGAGGGCACGCATAACAGGGGAAGGTAAAAGCTAAGTCTAGCCGCAGCCTGTTCCCACTGAGGGTCCTGGAGCATGATCAGCATCACAGAGTTAGTCCTACCTTGAGGTCTGGGGGCGCCTGTTGTACCACCACATCCGCCAGCCACTGGTCGCAGCCCGCCCAGCTGGTGCAGCCTTCGGGGTGGGGCAGCTCTCCTCCCTCCGGTGAAGGGGCAGCTGTGAGCCACTAGCAGCAACTCTCCGGCAGCTGGGGGAATGCACACACCAGCAGGTTAGAAGCTAAACAAGCAAGTGTCCTCTCAGAGCCCTAAGCCATTCCTGGCAATCCCAGCCACAGAGCACGGTGTACCAGAGAACAGGCCTGTCCCCTCTGCAACGTCAGTTTCCCCGTTCATAAAATGGGCATGCAGGACCAAGGGACTGCCAGACTCCTTTCCAGCTCTTCCTTCCCAGCTTCTTTGATGCTACTTCCTCCTCACCCCAAAGTTCCAACCGGGCAACCCCAGCTCCCAGACTGGCCACTTGCCCGGGCAGTGGAAGGATCAGTGAGAGCAAAGCAGGGTCTCCACTCAATCAGTCTTGAACCCCACGAGGCTGGCAGAGGCAACAGTTTCTTGGCATGTGTACGTCTCCAGCCTGCTGAGCAGGCCTGGGGAGTCAGTATTTCTTGAAATGTAAGTACCGAGACCACACTGGGTTGTCAGTAAATTCATTATCCCATTACGCAGACCTGAATTATTCAGCGCTCTTGAGGCCGCCTCAGGAACGTGCCCGAGCGCAGTCGATGCCGGCATTAGTGGGATGGATGGAGTCAGGCCCAGGGCATGGTTGGTGCCAGGATGATGGATCTGGGCCCAGAGAAGCTGCCGGGCACAAGGGAGTGTCTGACTAGCAGGTCCTGGGCCCTGGGTGTTTCTGGGGCCTAGGAAGTGGATAATGCACACATCCACCACTCCCCTCATCCCCCAGGAAATTGGCAGAGTGTGTTTTTGGAGCCCCATCTGCTCCACAGGGCCCAGGGACAGAAGATCCAGACTTCACCTTTTCCTGGCTGTGTGACCTCCAGGAGGCTGTTTGCCTCTCTGAGTCTCAGTTTCTTTATCTGTAAAATGCAGCTAAATGATGTTCCCAGTATCCATTCTCCCACTTAAGTTTAACTATAGAACTGATTTTTCTCTGAGCATATAACGCTCTAGAATAAAGGTTATTTCTAGACTGAAGTGTGGCCATATGACTAAGTGCTGATCAAAGGAATGTAAGTAGAAGGATCCAGTGAAACTTTCAGGAGGTGTCCTCAAAGGAAAGGGGAGAGTCCTGTTTTGTCTCTTTCGTTTTGCTGAAAACTAGGATGAAGGTGTGATGGCTGGAGCTCACGCAGCCATCTTGCTCAGAGAGGAGAAGCCACATGATGAGGATAGCAGCACAACATAGTACAAGCCTAAGTCCATGTTGGCCCTGGAGCCTCCTTATCACCTCCATCTCTATAAAATAGAGATCAAACTCTCTCTTGCTTAAGTTGCTATTCTTTTGGATTTTTCTGTCACTCCCAGCCAAACCCAACCTACCTTGTTGGGCAAGTCTGAGGGTGAAATGAGACGTTACAGGAAAAGCAGCCACCTCAGTAGGCATTTCCTCTAGGACACTTCAGTGATTAAGAACTGTAAGCCCTGAAACCTTAGGATCAAATCCCAACTCTATCGCTTATAAGCTGTGCAACTTTGGGCAAGTTGCTTAACCTCTCTGTGCTTCAGTTTTCTCATCTGCAAGACAGAGATAAAAATTACACCTTCCCCCTCACAGGGTTAATGTGGACTAAGTGAGTCAATATGAAGTTACAAAAAGTAGCTGACACACAGCAAGTGCTGTATAAGAATCGGCAGTTAGTATCCCATTTTTACCTTTCTAGGGGGATTCCATACATAGCTCAGGGACCTACGTTCCAATAACATCTCCCAAAGCTTCATCTCAGTTTGGTTTTTCCCCTGAAGGTGATTGTGCTCTCAGGGCAACGATGCCAATGGCATTCTGAGTTTCAGCCATGACACCAATAGCTTTGCCTCGAGGGAGAGGACCCCGGTCTGAGCCAGTAGAAGTGGGTGGCAGAGACTGGGCTCCTGGTGTGGACCCCAAAAGAGGGTTTTCTCTCCAGGATGCCTATGAAGTACTCAGGAAGAGAGAAAGAGAAATAAAGACCCCTTACTGGTTATGTATCCTGCACAGATATCCCTTCCTTCTGGGCCTCCGGGGAGTGTATTAAATCAGAGGTCACAGCTCATGTGCCAGCAGGACAGAAGACCAATATGAAATATGAGTGAAATGTGTCAGGTCTGAGGCAGCAGGGAGCAGTGGAGACCAGGACAAGAGCACATGACCCAGGGGGGCAGGCATCACACAGAGCCAGCTAACCTGCCAGGCTGCACAATGGGCCTGCTGCTGTCAAATCTTCCTTTCCTTTTTTTTTTTTTTTTTTTTTTTTTAAGTTTATTTTGAGAGAGACAGAGAAAGAGAGCAAGCAGGGGAGGGGCAGAGAGAGAGGGAGAGTGAGAATCCCAAGCAGGCTCTGCACCATCAGCACAGAGCCCAATGCAGGGCTCACTCGAACCTGTGAACTCTGAGATCATGACCTGAGCTGAAAGCAAGAGTCGGACACTTAACTGATTGTGCCACCCAGACACCAAAATCTTCCTTTTCAAAAGGAATGGAAATCAAATCTGAATTCTTTGTGAAATTTTCCGATCCTTTACTGTTAGCTCCATTCAAACAAACAAAACACTGATAAAGGCAAACAAAATATGTCCCCGGGCCAGCTTCAGGCCACCAGATGTAAAACAAGTGCTGAGAGGTGTGCTATGTGACACAGTCTGAATTCTGGAGTCCCAGGATATATTTCACGGCGTATGTGACGGATCAGCTTGTGCTGAGCCTGGGCGGGCAGCACGGAGGAAAGACAGATGCTGGGAGTTTTCCCTCCCAGGGAAGCAGGTGCCGTGGGCTGGACCGGGGTTCAGGATGGCAGGGAGCGCGGGCAGAGGCTCACGCCTACTACCTCAGGTAACACTCTGGCCCCCAGAGCTTCACGTCCTTCCTCTAAGAAACAGATTAGGGAGTCCAGTTTCGGCCCCCTGGCACAACCCTGGCCCACCTGCCCTGCTGAGGCCCTGCCCAATCCACAGCCTCTGCACCCACAACTTTGGGGACCCCCTCGGGGCCTGTGTTGGCTTGGACTGCTGATCCTGCCTCTTCAGTCTGCCATCCGTAATGGGGTTGCACGCCCACACCCTTCTCCACGTGACTTCTCCACTGAGGGGGTAGACTACACATGTGCCTGTACTCAGCCTGGCCAAGTGACTTGCTGTGGACACTGCAACATCAGCAGCCCTGACTGAGGCAGAGGCTTTAGAACCACTTGGGTGCTTGGCCTCTTGCTCCTGTGCGCTGGTCTCAGAATGATCTGAACCCACCACCTGAATGAAGCACCCCAGCTGACCTGCCGACCCAGGAGAGAAAAGTGCATGGTTATTTTGGAAGCCACTGACACTTGGGACTGTTACACAGCACTTTTGCAGCAGAAGCCTGACTATTATGTTGGGAAGACAGGGGCTTCCCCCACCCATCCCCAGCTCACTGCACAAAATCTCTCGCCCTGTCTGGTCATCGTCACAGAAGTCCCTGTGCCCCTCCCTCCGAGGCAAATACAGAGACTCCCTCTGGAGGGGGAAGTCCCCCAAGTTGTGGGCTGTGAGACCTTGGATGAGCTACTTCCCCTAAGAGTCACCTGTAGGGTGTGGGTGACATGCCTACCTCACCAGGGATTGGGAGGTGTCCATGGGATGCCTCGGGTCTGAGGGGCACAGGGGTGGGAGGAAGTACCCAGGGCTGCTATTTGGACTTGTCAGGAAGGGGAGGAACTTGGCCTGCCTCAAGGGATGGGGCGTCTCCTGTGAGAAAGCTCACCCCTGAGGTAAATGGGGCCTCACTTTTGCAGGGTGTGATTTTGAGTACAGTGGGGAATCTGACACTCTAGCCTGAAGAAAAAGTAAACAGGGTTATCTCAGGACCCACTCCAAACCACTCCTGTGGGAACAGGCCACATTGTTTGTATCAGGAATGCTTTCGAGCTTCCAGTAAAAGAACATGCAACTAATCGTTGCTTTTTTTTAAAACTTTTTTTTTAACATTTATTTATTTTTGAGAGACAGAGAGAAACAGAGCATGAGTGGGGAAGGGGCAGAGAGAGAAGGAGACAGAGAATCTGAAGCAGGTTCCAGGCTCTGAGCTGTCAGCACAGAGCCCAATGTGGGGCTCGAACTCACGAACCGCGAGATCATGACCTGAGCCGAAGTCGGACTCTCAACCGACTGAGCCACCCAGGCGCCCCCGAATCATTGCTTAAATACAAAGGGTTCCACTTCCTTATGTAACAAGGAGTCTGAAGGAAAACAGTTGCTGGTGTTGGTTCAATGGCTAGATAAGGTCTTCAAGGACCAACCATCATTCCTCTTGCCATCTTTACTGTTTGTTTGGGCTTTTTAATCCCGAACATTATTGCCTCACAACCACAAGAGGGCTGCTATGGTTCCAAGCATTTCATTTTTACACAACCCCACTCAAGGTAAGAAGAAGCTAAACAAAAAAAAAAAAAAAAAAAAAAAGGAGGAAAAAGTCCTGAGACGCACCCCTTTATCTCTGGCTGGAAAAGAGCTACAGGTGAGGATGAGACAGCAGGTATCTTCAAAAAAGGACTGGGATGGTCATGCCAGTCTGAGACCCATCACGGTGCACCCCCCAGAGTTGGGCATGCTGCCTGAACAACATGAGCTCCTGCAGGCAACAAAGAAAGACGCAGACAGTAGACTAGGTTGACATTAACAGTGTCTGTTGGAGGTGGAAGAATCTTCCCCACAGAAGAGAGTGTACCAGGCAGGACTCTTAACTGCAAATCTCACAAGCTGCTCTGTGACAAACAGCAGATTTCACTTTGTTGCAAACAACAGAATCCACTTGGCTGCAGATAAACTCCATTGTGTTGCAAACAGCAGACTGGCGGGCCCAGAGAACCGGGCTTGGGTGCTACACAGCCAGGAACTCCACCTCCGGAAGCTCCACCCACTCACTTCCTGGGACTCTTCTAGTTAGAACACAGCTCCCGCCACAGCCCACCTGTGGGAAGGGGCTCCACCAAACCACCCAGCAGAGCGGGAACATCCACGTCTGTCACATTTGCTTGCCAGGGCATCAATCTCCACACAGCCAACGCACGCCGCCCACACTGGCATTCGGGACCCGTGCAGCACCTCTGATAGGTGGAAGCAAGGTCACATGAGAAGTCTGTATGCTTGTCTTCTTTTTGGGAAGGAAGGACCCACAACATAGGCCAGTGTCTCAACGTGGAGAGGTAAGAGCTGCAAGGAGACGCTCTCCACCCGTTCTCGGAAGGGCCCCATGAAGTCTTGGCCATTTGAAGCCTCCTGAGGATCAGCCAAGATGCCCCACAGAAGCAGTGACGCCCAGGAGTCACCATGGCAGCCCTGGCCATCCCGTCAAAAAAGGAGGAAACTGGGGCACCTGGGTGGCTCAGTCAGTTAAGCGTCTGAGTGTGGCTCAGGTCATGATCTCCCCGTTCCCGAGTTCGGGTCCCACGTCAGCCTCTGTGCTGACAGCTTCGAGCCTGGAGCCTGTTTCAGATTCTCTCTGCCCCTCCCCCATTCGTGTCTGTCTCTCTCTCTCAAAAACAAACATTAAAAAAAAATTTTTTTTTTAACATTTAAAAAAACAGGAGGAAAGAAACAGATGACATCATGAGACACACACCAAGGTCATCGGGGATTGTGGCAGACAGAATTTTGCCCCCATGATCTCTATGACCTCCACCATCAGTGCGAATCCTGTGGTTCTTATCTTAAATGGCAAGGGGACTTTGCAGATGTGACTAAGGTTACTAACCAGGTCACGTTAAAATAAGGACATTACCTGAGATTATCTGGGTGGGCCCAACGTAAGCACAGGAGCACTTAAAGGCAGAAGAGAAAGGCAAAGTGATTTGAAGCACCAAAAAGATCCAAGATGTCTTTGCTGGCCTTGACATAGGAGCTGCACGAGAAGGAACTGAAATCCACCAACAACCAGTGGGCTGAGAAAAGAGCCGGGGGGGCCCGGCAGAACCGCAGCCCCAGCAACACTGTGACGTCAGCGTGGCGAGACCCCAAGCAGAGAATGCAGCCATACCTTGACAGCTTCTGCCCTACAGGACTGTGAAATGATAAATGGGGGCTGTTTAAAGCCCGCACGTTTGTGGGTGCTCAGTACACAGCGAGAGAGGTAGAGAAGTATCACCCTCATTGTCTAGCTGAGAAACTCTGAACTCACAGCCACGGAGCTATGGGACCAATGACAGACCCCAAGTCCACCTGATCCTAGAGCCCGTGCTGTCGCTTTCCCACTGGGCCTGTCCAGACAAGGAAGCCGGGGCACAGGAGGCCGTGGCATTGCCAGGTCTGTAGCATCTCAGCACAGAGGAGGCAGGAGCAGGCAGTGGGGCTCCATCGTCCCCACCTCATCTGAGAAGCCCCAGAAGCCCCTAACTCATGGTCTCTCTGATTCCATCCGTTCGGCCTGAAACACCCCTAGAGCCTTGGAGTCCGGGCATTGCCCCCGCCCACACCCCCAAAGTCATAGGTGAACAGGTGCCATCCTCCCTGGGGAGCTTGGCAAACCTCACCCAGATGCGGTCAGACTTCAGGCTGCAAATTTCTGCATGGAGAGGCCTACAGAAGGCAAGACCTGGACAGAGGCTCCAAGGTGCCCCTGGCAGCCCACAGCTACTGGGGAAGAGCCCACTGAGCGTGGGAAGCGGATGGAGAGCCCAAAGGTAGGGAAAGGATTCCTGAGGTGGGGGCAGGGCAGAGGCGTCAGCTGGCCCCACCAGACTCCACCTCCACGTCTCAGCTCCTCTGATACATGCTCCCAGTCGGAGGAAACGGTGGTCCCAGGGGCCAGATCAAACCCAGACATCAAAGATGTATTCAGTTCGGCTGAAGCAATGCTTAAAAAAAAACAAAAGTCTAATCCAAATGCTTAAAATGGTGAGGTTTCACATTACAAGCCAGATTTCAACCCTTCTTGAGAACTCACAAGCTCTGGCCACACTGCATCCATCTTCCCACATGGCGGCATAGGCGGCCAAGTGGCTGCCAGGCCTTTGGACGGGACATGAGCTCTGCAGTGCCCCAGTCCGCACTGCCCCCTACTGCTTCCCCTCACCTACCTGTGCAGCCCCTGAACACTTCCATCTTCCAATTGCTTAGGCCTGACCTGACTCCACAACCCTACGTTTCTGCCCCTACCCTGCCCTGCACAGTCCTGGGGAGCCCCTGGGAGAGAGGATCCAACCCATGTGATGTCAGCAGTTCAGAAGTAGAAGCTGGGGGTGTCATGATAGAAATTCAGGGGCCTCTTCCAGACCCGTTGTTGTGGAAAGCTGTTTCCAGGGCCCTGATTTGGCTAAGAATTGGTCAGGGGTCAATTCTCACTTCCTGGTATGGACCTAAAGGCATGAAGAGGCACCCACTTTCTCTGCCCTTACCAGCCTGAGAGTTCCTGGGTGCCTAGTGGGGCATTTGACCTGCATGGGACCGAAAGGGCAACCCAGAGAGGTAGAAATGGTGTTCCCCCTGCCCAGCCCCTCATGGCCCTGGGAGCAGCTGCCCACATCCAGATGGCCCTTTGGGGAAGCCCAGCTCCCTCCTCCCCACCGCAGGGGCACCTCTGAGGAAAAGAAGCAACACTGACTTTGTTTTCAGCCTCCTGCAAAAGGCTCTGTAGGATTCCAAGGCAACACTTTGCGCCCTTCATTGTGAGCTGAGACGCCCCGGTGCTGCAATGCAAGAGACAAGAAATGAGTAGCAAACGGGGGAGGGAGGTGGAAAAATTAAATTTTGCGTGATCAGCAAGGTTTCAAACAATCGCTCGCCAACTGAAGTGGGTGCCACGTCTATAAGTCATTCTGTTTTATAGACCATTAGGATCTCCAGAGAGAGCCTGCATGGAGACCACTGCTTTTTGTTGAAATTAAAATGTCAGAGAAAAAGAAATAGAACAAAACAGGGAATCTGCAATTAATTACCAGGCCATAAAAATTCAATAATCAGGAGGCAGAGCGGCCGCGGGCCCAGAGGTATCAGAGCCAGCGTAACAAGAATGGAATACATTAATCTTTTCAAATTAGTTTTTTAATCTGACGGGGATATATGGTGACATGCCTCCCCTCCCTGCCGGCTCCCCGCCTTCCCCCCCCCCCGGCGGGGGGGGGGGGGTCCCCCCCCCCCCCCCCCCGGGGGGCCCCCCCCCTCCCCCCCCCCCCCCGGCCGGCTCCCCGCCTTCCCCCCCCCCGCCTCCGGGGCTCCCGCCGGAAGCCAGGCTTGGGGAGGGAGGCTCGGGCGTGAGCTGGGGGCCTGCCCAAATCCGGACTCCCAGACAAGGTAGAGCTGAGCCCAGGGCCCCCAGGCCGGTGGCCTGGTGGACAGAGCCCAGCACGGCTGCCAGGAAAGCACTTCCTGGGTGTCTGGATCTTGCTGGGTCTCAGCGCATGGAGTCAGTGAGGAGGGCACCTCTCTGAGCTTTGGTTTCCTCCTCGGGAAAATGGGAATAGTATGCCAGCCTCATAGGTAGGCTGCATTTAGAAGGCCTGGTATTCAGTGGAAGGCCCCTACGGTTACTGTGTTGACTGTCTAGACCCGCAGCTGCAGCAGCAAGGAGCGGGGTGCCGCTCCAGCACACTGCTCAGGCCGCACTTATGTATCATTTGCTGTGTGCTCAGCCCTGGGAGAGGAGAGACCAGCAGCCCTTACCCTGGGGATGAGGCTCAGAGTCTGGTCAGAGAAACATTTACTGGGGGCCAACCAGGATGCAGAGGATTCGAAGGCAAGGGGGCAGGTGCTTCCCAGCCAGCCGCACCCCCGCCCAGCCCAGGCACAGACAGCAGGCTCCACCCCGCGCCCGGGGTCAGTCCCGCCCTCTGCGTCTGACTGGAGGTCACGTCAGCGGCTCCTGGAGACTTGACCCGGAACTGAGCCCTCCTCCTGCAACGGCCTCCCAGCTGGGGTCAGGGCTGTGCTCCAAGTCTCTCCAGCTCGCTCCGATCTTCCTCGGCTTAGCCGATCTCACGGACCACCCCCTAAACCTCAACAAACCTGCCTCCGGGCCTCGGGGTCCGGGGGCCTCGCACCCGCTAAGCCTCCTCTGGGAAGCCCCCCGGTGAAGTTCCTGACTGGCCAGAGTGGGTACTAAATGGGCTGTTGGAGCACCTAGCCCGGGGGGGGGGGGGGGGGAGGTGACCTTGAGCGGCCGGATGACCCGCTGCCCTTTGGCCCTGGACTCCTTTTAAATGTAAGTTACAGCCCACCAAGTGCCGGCCCTGTGTAAATCCTTCACGTGGATTTTCTCGTTTCATCCCCTGGGAGGTGGCGACTGTGAATAACCCCATTTTGCAGAAGAGGAAATTGTGAAAGCAGAGCTGCTCCCCATTCTAGTGTGTGCTGTGGTCTCTGAATGCAGCGTCACTAGGAATACAAGCCACTGGCTTCTTTCGCCTTCCCCACTTTGTGTTACAGTAAGTGTTCCATCAATGCTCACTGGAGAGTGACCCTGCAGAACAGCCCTGCAAGGGGACCTCACCTGCCCTCCAATCACTCCCCTCCCCCAAATGTCTCCACTCCTGCCTCCACATGTCTCCACAGCTGCCATTTACTGGACACCTACTGTGTGCCAGGTTGTGGGATCTGGTGCTGTTTACCGTAAGACCGTGGTTCCTACTTCACACAAAATAAACAGGCTGAGAAAGAGGGACCCAAGAGCTCATACGTCTGTCTGGCACCCAACGGCGGGTTTCTAAGAACCTTGTCTCAGAGCCCCATCAACAAGACCTGCCTCTGGACTCTCAAGCCTCCCCTCCTGTGGTTTTTGTCCCCAAACCGGGTCCTTCAATCGGATACCCTCACTCACCTCCCACGGGAAACCTCCCCTAATTCTCTCAGTCCCTCTCGGAACTCCTGTAATTTCTATCACTTCATGCAAATTACTATCCTGTTACGCCAGCGGCCCAGCCACCCACCCACATATGCCCCAGGGTCCCAGCAGAAGCAGCAGCGATAATAAGAAGCACCCAGGAGGGGCATCAAATTTCTACCTCCCTGACCCAGGACCGTAGACCTCGAGGACCCGCACCGAAAGCCCAGACCCCAGATGCAGGGCTTGCGCCCCTTCCCGGGCGCAGTTCCAAGCGCAGCCACCAGATGGCGCCCGGCTCGCTCTAGCGGGGCTTGCAGTAAAGCTGTGCGGCCGCCAGATGGCGTTCGAGACCGCAGTTCTGCGGGCAGTACCGGGACAAGGCGGAGACTAGAAGGCAGGCGGGTCCCAGTGCGGGCGCAGAAGCCCAAGCCAAGTGACCTGGACGTCGCTCCCTCCTGGCCGCACCATGATCCAGCCCGCACCCCGGCTCTCTGTGCCCGCCGCGTTGGTCCTGGGCTCCGCCGCTCTGGGCGCCGCCTTCGCCACCGGCCTCTTCCTGGGTGAGTAAGGCGGGGCCTGCGGCACCTCCCGCAGAGCCCCCGCAGGCGGGGCAGGTGCGGGAGCGGAGCCCGTGACTCCGCGAGGCTGGCTGAGGCTGAAGCTCAGCCCTGGCGCCCCGGAGTCCCAGACCCTGACCCAGGACCCCTCCCCGTCAGGGAGACGGTGCCATCCGGAGCGATCCCGGCGAGAGAAGCGCCTGCTGCCCCCTGAAGACAGCCCCCTCTGGCAGTATCTGCTGAGCCGCTCCATGCGGGAGCATCCGGTGCTGCGGAGCCTACGGCTGGTCAGCAGGGCCAGGGGCGGGAACAGGCGCCCACTTCGGACCCAGCGGGCCCCACGTGCTTGTGTGACCTTGGGCTGGGCCTTGGAGCTCCCCGGGCTTCCGGGACACCGCAGGCGGGGCGCGGTGGGCGTTCCCTGAGGGCCAGTCCCCCTAGGCCACGCCCACAGCCGCGCACCTGGAGGGGGTGTGAACACGGGGCGGAGCTGGGTGACTGGCAGTGGTGGTGCGACCCTCTCCCCTCCACCACCGCGACACAGCTGACCCTGGAGCAGCCGCAGGGAGATTCCATGATGACCTGTGAGCAGGCCCAGCTTCTGGCCAACCTGGCACGACTCATCAAGGCGAAGAAGGCGCTGGACCTGGGTAGGGCGCACGGCTGGGACCACTGGGAGCCTAAGTCATCAAGATGTCCCCCATTCTGGCCTGAGCCTGTCCATGTCCCTGCCCACAGGCACTTTCACAGGCTACTCAGCCCTAGCGTTGGCCTTGGCGCTGCCCCCGGCCGGGCGCGTAATAACCTGCGAGGTGAACCCAGAGCCTCCGGAGCTGGGGCGGCCCCTGTGGAGGCAGGTGAGTGTCCCGCACATTTGAGGCCCTCGTCAGGCCCTTGGAGCCTGACCACTCCCAGCCCTAGGAGAAGGGACCTGCTGGCTGTGACCCCACTCTTTCTGCAGGCTGAGGAGGAACACAAGATCGACCTTCGGTTGAAGCCCGCCCTGGAGACCCTGGGTGAGCAACGGAGTAGAAGGGGCCTTGGCACCATTTTCTAAGTGGGACGACTGGGCGTGAGCTAGTGACCAGGTCTGCTGGGCGGGCTTGAGGCAGTGACAGTCCTCTGCTTCCTGGCCTCACCTATGCGGCCACATGCTGGGTGGCAGGGCACCCCTCCAGACCAGAGTCCCTGAATGGTCACAGCACCTGGGCAGTCCTGGGCAGGGGCTTCTGACCACCTGGGCTGCGGACTCAAGACCTATCTTACCCCCCGCCCCCACCCCCCATCAAGACGAGCTCCTGGCCGCGGGCGAAGCTGGCACCTTCGACGTGGCCGTGGTAGACGCGGACAAGGAGAACTGTGCCGCCTACTATGAGCGGTGCCTGCAGCTGCTGCGCCCTGGAGGAGTCCTCGCCGTCCTCAGCGTAAGGGATAGACTAGGGGGAGAGCCCTCCTGGGCTGGGTCTCGGTCTTTTCCCTTGCCTCCTTCCTGTGCCCCGCCCCCATGCCACAAAGCCCCGCCCAGTGCTTTCTCCCCCTGGGGTCCTGTCTCCAGCTCTCACCCCTCCTCCTGCTTAGGCACCTCCTCCTCGGCCCTGTCCCTCCATGATGCCCCGCCCCTCCGCAGGTCCTGTGGCGCGGAGAGGTGTTACAGCCTCAACCGCGGGACACCGAGGCCCAGTGCGTGCGGAACCTGAACGAGCGCATCCTGCGGGACGCCAGGGTCCACATCAGCCTTCTGCCTCTGGGCGACGGCCTCACCTTAGCCTTCAAGATCTAGGGCTGGCCCCCCGAGAGTGGCCTCAAGTGAGGGGACCTGGGTACCCCAGACATCAACCCTGAGTTCTAAATTCGACAATAAAGTGGGGCCTGGGACAAGATCTTCTCAGCCTCCGTACGTGGCTCTAACGTGGGGTAGGGAGGGAGGGCCCAGCACTGGCAGGTTCTTCAGCAAAAGGGAGCCTTGAGGTCATAGGCGTCATCCCCTCCGTGGCACTGTCCTGACGACCACGTGGCACCAGGGCTAAAGCCTGAGTAGGAGCCTCCAGCTGACGGGAGGCAAGATATAAAGTTTTGATTGACCTGGCCACATACAGTTGCTCAGAGATCCCAGCTCTTCGGATTTGCCTCCACTCCACAGGATGCTGGCTAGAGCCCCGCCTTGGTCTCCCTCCTACTTAGCTTCCTAGGAGGGTCAAGTGAATGAAGCTCTCGTTTGGCGCAGCTGGGACTGGTTGGGAGACCATAGCTGGAGTCTGACAACAGGAAACAGACCCTACAGCTGACCAGGTTTGTGGCTGGGTACTTTCACAGGTTATGCTGGTTCTGCTATCTGCCCATGTTTTCACAGCACTGTCAGCTCGATCTCACCTCTACAGTGGAGGCTCTGGTCAGTGGACATCACTTCTGAAAACCAGGCCACTTGACTTAGACCTGAGGACCACGAGGTTGGAGTATATATCCTGTCCTCCCCCTGAAGTCCTGGAGAAAGGTGAGGGACTGAGTGGGATCACTGACCAGAAAGGTGTGAAGCAGGCCAACAGGTAGGAGACCATCAGTACTGCGGTTTTAAATAAGTTCCCCAGAGGAAGATGAAGATACGGTTAGGCTGTCCGGCACCAACATCTACGAGCTGAGGTGGAGGGAAGCCAGGTGCTTACTTCTCTCATCTAAACCTCCCTAATCCTAATCCCCTAGGAAGATATCTCCAGGCCACAGATGAAGTGTTCTTCCCACTAACACTGCCTCAGGCAGAAATGCCATCAGCCTAGAAGACAATCAGGTTTTGCCACCACTTGGTTAGGCCTGGGTGCTGCTATGAGGCTGGAGGCTACTAGAAACAAGGCCACAGGAGACCATAACAGGCAACTTTCTTAATCCTAAACTTCTTGGTACGTACATTTTAACCCACAGGGCTCTGGGTGTGAACCAACCCTTGTCTCTCCACACATTAAAGCCTATTAAGGTTGCACATGGGGAAGGGGTGCCTGGGTGGCTCAGTCGGTTAAGCTTCTGACTTGGGCCCAGGTCATGATCCCACGGTCCGTGGGTTTGAGCCCCGTGTTGGGCTCTGTGCTGACAGCTCAGAGTCTGGAGCCTGTTTCAGATTCTGTGTCTCCCTCTCTCTCTGCCCCTCCCCCATTCATGCTTTGTCTCAAAAATAAATGTTTTAAAAAAAAAAGATGCACATGGGTGAACAGGCCCAATTTACTCTTAAATAGATCTTTGACAAACTGGTAGCTCACTTGTGCCACACCCAGTCCTGAGTACTGGACCAGGTAAACACAACATGAGGGAAGGCCACTGGTTAAACTAAGGGGCAGCAGGTCATCCAGGAGGCTTCAGGGGTCGCCAGGCCTGTGACCAGTTCCTTCCCACCAAGCACCGCCAGCAGTTTCTCAGCGGTCTGCTGAGCTACTTCACACCTCTCCTGTGTATCCCAAAAGCATGAGGTGTTTTCACACCTAACTTGCAGACATCTTTTTTAACCTAGCAACAGTGTCTCTCAAATGGCTCAAATTCCAACTTTCTGCCATTAAGTCCTGTCTTATTCATACAGGCCACTTCTGCCAGTCCGTCAAGATGAACACAGTAAGATCAGAAAGACCCCTTGTTGTTTTTAGAGGAGAGCACGAATGGGGGGAAGGGGCAGAGATTGAGAATCCTAACCAGGCTCCACACTGAGCAGAGCCCAAGGCAGGGCTTAATCTATAACCTTGAGATCATGATCTGAGCTGAAATCGAGTCAGATGCCTGACTGAGCTACCCAGGTGCCCCAGAAGGAGCCTTGT
Organism: Herpailurus yagouaroundi; assembly: GCF_014898765.1. Classification (NCBI taxonomy): domain Eukaryota; kingdom Metazoa; phylum Chordata; class Mammalia; order Carnivora; family Felidae; genus Herpailurus; species Herpailurus yagouaroundi. The sequence goes on along the minus strand of NW_024412404.1, from coordinate 16,057,353 downwards.
TATCACCCCAGTGTGGAAAGTTTGCTTGGGTTTCTAATCTCTCATCAGATTCTTTCTGACCTAGAAATATTCAGCATGTATCATTTTTTGGGTAGTGAGTCTGAAAGTACTTACATTTCCTTATCTGTTCTCTCTCAGACTTCAAATGGTACACTGGGTCTAGTAGTTTCAATGTGAACAAATCTCTCCCTTCTCTTAAACTCTGATCACATTATTCAAACTATCTCCTCCCATCAGAACACTTGCTCTTTCCTACTATTCCAACCAGAATCACCTATTGATTTCTATCATTCAGTCCAAGTGCAGATTAAGGGCCAGTGGCCACAAAACCTGAAGGCACGGCTTCTGGTCTCACACACTTAAGCCCGACCCTTTCAGTCAGTGTCTGCCTAGAATGAAATGACTGACATCTGACCGAGGCCCACATATTCCCTTCTCAGTTCCTCTGGTTACAGACACCCCACTCCACTTGCCTACACCTTGTCCCATCCCACCTATGGCCTAGCTCATTTTTCACAGCGATAGCTTGCAGGGGTGTGGTGTATGTGGCTAACCTTCAGCACCATCCCTTCTTCCTTTCTTCATCACTTACTCTCCACTCCCTCCTGGGGTCAACAGTGATCCAATGGAATTTTGGACAAACTTACAAACTGAAGATATAAAGGCATATATCCTCTTATTTTATTGTAGTCCAAAAAGCTCATGGAGTTACTTTAGGGACACAGAGGACTTAATGGCACAGATTTAGGTAAAAAGCAAAATGCTCACCAGAAAAATAAAGTACTAACTAGATACAAGGGAGATTTGACCCTAGCTGGCAAATGTTTAACTCTGCAAATACTTGAGTCATTAGTTATGTATACTTGTTTTATTCATAATCTGTAATGTTTTGGGATACCAAAAGTAACTCTAATAGTTGAATTTAACAAAATTTTTTAACCTCATCTTAAAACTTCCACTGATCCATCTCATTCAATGGCAATTTTCAATGTTAATAAGAACATAAAAACAAACATGCACACAATTGCACAGTTTTCATAAAGGTCTATTTCATTATTGGTGGGTAGCGCATTTAACAGTTAAATACATTTAAATAATGTATAGGTGACTGCACGACTGCAGCATTGGTAACTAGATAGATAACCGATTCAACTAGAAACCAGCTAACAAGTAACTGTCTAAATATTTAAAATACAGCTCTTGTTTAGATCATCCTTTGTTTTGATCACCTTCTTGGGGGGAAAAAGCCTGCTGGTCGGTCACACTGGAAATATATTAAGGCCAAATCTTCTGATATCCATTCCCAGAGGTTTCTTTCAGCTAGATTAAGCCTCCAACTCCAGGGCAAGCCCAAGTTTGTGGCCTCCAGCATTAATGCTCTTCCCATCTACCAGAGCAGACAGTGTAAGCTTGACACCTGTAAACAAAAGCAGGCAACTATGATTTGTCTGAACACCTCGCAAGTCTGCAATCTTTAATAGCCTGCCTGTCCCTCCTCAGCCTGTCAGATGACCTACTAGTGCCAGACACCAGAGGGCACTTAGGAGTATCAGAGATACAAGAGAATTCAGAAAGTAAAGAGATAAAGTCACAGAGCATAAAAATGTTAATAAAGTTCAAAGTGCTCTAGAAAATATAGTAATATTCAATATGCTACAAAGGAAAATCATAATTGGACTCAGGAAAAGAAAACTACAATAGAGAAGTGGGGGAAACAGAATATAGACTACATGTATAGACTATTATGTATTGCTAAATTAATGTTAATTTCCTTAGCTGTGACAGTGGTATTGTAGTTAGGAAGAAAAATGTCTTAATCTCAGGATATGCATGTTAGGGCTGGCGTATCCACATGTCTACAAAACAAATAATTCTTAAAGGCATATAGAGAAAAAAAGGATTATGTATGCAGACATGGACAGAGAAAACACATGTGGTAAATGTTAACTGGTAAATGTGGCTAAGGGCATATGGGTGTTCTTCATACCATTCTTTCCTTTAGGTTTCCAAAAGGCGAAAATAAAGTCTGGGGGAAAATCCCTATTTGAAAGGGGGGGGGGGAATTCCAAGTGCTTTAGAACCTGCTATTCAAATGTGGTCCAAGAACCAGTAACACTGGCATCACACAAGAGCTTGTTAGAAAGACAGAACCCTTCATCCAGATCTATGGGCTCAGAATCTGCATTTTGATGAGTCCCCGGGTGATTCATGCACACTAAAATTTGGTAAGTACTGCTCTAGAAAACATAGCAAAGCTCAAAATAGTACATAAAGTAAACGAGACTACAGAGACCAAACAATGAAAGCAATGAGTTATGTCAGAGAGCACAACACTCCTGTTCTGAGTAGATGCATGCCGAAGCATTTAGGGAAGTGTCATGACAGCTCCAACTTCCAAACAGCCCAGCAAAAAAAAAAGAAAAAAAAAGGAATAAAAAAAACTGTGGCAAAAGATAAACATGTTCATTGTACTTTTTTTGAAAGGTTTACAAAGAAGCTGAGAAATAAAAAATAATTTTTGAAACACCATCAAAAAAATCCTACGTATCAAGAACACTTACCAGGCCTCAGAGTCTGAGTATAGCCCACTCCAATTAAACTAGAGTTGTTGACTTTTGCCTAAAATAAAATACAAAAACAGCTGTAAACTTTTTGAATCTCTGGAGAGACAAAGGCCCTCCAGGTTTCCCTATCATGCAATTATGAAGTGTTCTGCTTTTTTATTCACATGTGAAATACTAAAATTCAATATTGTTATTAAGCCAAACAACAGCCAGGTGCCACTTAATTCTTATCCATTAAACTCAAAGTCAGATTATCAGTAGGACCCAATTTTCTTCATTGTAAAAAGGTGACAAACAACCTCTAGGATCAAAACAGATTTGGAAATTATTTGATGTCTACACTCTTGTAATGTGTAACATCAAAACAGTCCAGTCCAGAGACAGAAATGATGTACCTACAAGCAAAAGTCACATAAACGGCACTTACATTCACTCGGCACGCAGCCAAGCCTTCACTAGCCACCAATGGCCAAGTGAGCTATTGGTCTTAAGAAAGAAATGCCCCACTAGTGACCATCTTGTGCCCAACAAGCTAAGAGCCTCAGACAAAACTGGATACAAGTTTCTACTATTTCAGAATAGAAGTAAACCATCAAACTGTGATGGGCAATACTTCAGGGTGATGCTTGATTGGGGCACAGGGGCACTAGAAATGTTAGATGTATTTCCAAACTAATCACCAGGAGTCACTCAATGGCACACAGGCCAAAGTTGCCTTCCCATTTTAGACTATGAGAGAGGTAGATCAGCTGGCATTAAATCTGTGATGGTGCCATGGACATACATTTGAAAAGAGCAGCAGCGTAGCTACCAGAGGATAATGTGTGAATCCTAAGGTTTTTACTGCTACAGTGTAAGTGGAAACAGACGGGAAAAATAAATGAATCACCGCCTTGCCAATGGGAAAAGCATTCTGGGTGCTTCTCATTCTTTCTGCTTACAACTGCTATCATAAAATAAGAGTGAGGCTAGGGGCGCCTGGGTGGCGCAGTCGGTTAAGCGTCCAACTTCAGCCAGGTCACGATCTCGCGGTCCGGGAGTTCGAGCCCCGCGTCAGGCTCTGGGCTGATGGCTCAGAGCCTGGAGCCTGTTTCCGATTCTGTGTCTCCCTCTCTCTCTGCCCCTCCCCCGTTCATGCTCTGTCTCCCTCTGTCCCAAAAATAAATAAATGTTGAAAAAAAAAAATTAAAAAAAAAAAATAATAAGAGTGAGGCTAAAGCTTAACTGCCTAAATTATCAAAACATTGTTCTCAGGAATGAAGACCACTTTACGTAACAGAAATAACTCTCGGGGAAGGTTTAACTTCCTTTCATTCCCAGTACATACAGTATAGGTAATGCCTGACCTGTAAGCAACTGACACACAGGAACAGCTGCTAATGTGCCTCAAATAGAGCCAGTGCCTTGCCTCTACACTCTCAGACACTGCACACCCTTCTACCCTAAACCCACTATGACTGAAGGATGAAATAGCAAAGAAGCAAAGCGACTGGGTAGCTCAGTCAGTTGAGTGTCCAACTTTGGCTCAGGTCATGATCTCATGGTTCACGGGTTCGAGCCCCCAGTTGGGCTCCGTGTGGACAGTGCAGAGCCTGGAGTCTGCTTTCGATTCTGTGTCTCCCTCTCTCTCTCTCTCTCTCTGCCCCTCCTCCTGCTCAAGCTGTCTGTCTCTCTCTCTCTCTCAAAAACAAAAAACAAACAAACAAAAAAAGCCTAAGAAAAGGACTAGGGTGGCTATCCACCCCAACTAACCAAGAACAGGTGGAAGGGAGTCCTTGGGATGCAAGACTTTTTTTTTTTAATGTTTATTATTTTGAGAGAAAGCGCAGGCGGGGAGAGGCAGAGAGAGAGGGAGACACAGAATCTGAAGCAGGCTCTAGGTTCTGAGTTGTCAGCACAGAGCCTGACACTGGGCTCAAACTCACAAACCGTGAAATTATGACCTGAGCCAAAGTGGAACACTTTGCCGACTGAGCCACCCATGTGCCCCTGGGATGCAGGACTCTTAATGCTAAAGCTGGAATAGTCCCAGGCAAAGCAGGATGAGCTAGTGGTCACCCTAGCCAGGAGGGAAATCAAAAGATGTACAAGTCCAATCCTGGTTCCATCCCTTCTGCTCTGGGACTAGCAGTAAGGAAAGTCCTTTCTCTCTCTAAGCTTTGGGATCTCCACCTGCAAAACAGCATTTGTACCACAGACCTTGAAGATCAAATCTAAAGATATTTTGTTAACCATAAAGACAGAGTCCAACTAACATAGTACTACTATTTCCCATAGAAAGACAAAGTAACAATTAAAATGCTATTACTCCTGGCCTGGGGCCAAAACACTGGCTTACCTGAGCTTAGACAGGCTTGGAGCTCAGGGTTATTATCCACACTAACTGAGCAGCTTTTGAGGTTAAACAAACTCCTATGACCTGGTAACAAACTTCTAACACTGTCTCCACAGAAAATGTAGCATTACAAATTCTAATTCCAATCTAGGAGTAAACTAGGGATCCTGTGAACCACGGTTCAAACTTTCAATACAATTCAATCCACCCAAAGATGAATTCCCACAAGCAAAGAGCCCACTCCAAGCCCACAGCAGTACTCACAGAAATGGAAGCAGTGGGGTCCAACTGATATTTGGCTGCAATGCCAAAGCGAGTGCAGTTGGTACCTGATGTCCAAGCAAGGTTTACTGAAGTGTCAAGATCTTCACATACTTTCTGATAAATTGATCCTCCAAATTCTGTCCCATCATTGCTGTAAGATACTTTAAATTAGTAAATCTAAAACAGACACTGTAATGTCTACAGCACTAAGCTGATATTGTAGAATTATAGTTAAACAATGCTATAGTTATACTGCTCACATGGGTCTCTAGTATTCCACTGAAAACGTGTTTTAAAAGGTCTTTATTCCAATGTATGCCCCAAAGTAAGGTCATACAAATCATGATAAATCATTCAGTAGAATTACCACCCAGCCATTAATAATCATGCTGTAGAAGGCTACAATAAAATTATCAAAATGTATTAAGGTAGTACGGGAGGGATTATAAACCAGGCTTTGTAATATGTATTTTCTATATTTACATATAAAAAGAGAAAACTCCCAAACGTTATCAGGTAACAAAGATTATACATCTAGATGGTAGGATTAGGATTATGAGAAATTTTGGTCTTCTTCTTTGTACTTCTGCTATTTAATAATCCGTTGTTTTTATAAGGGAGAAAAATTCTTAAATCCTTTCAACATACATACCTAATTTGGGTTAGGTAAAAACACCATACATTTTAGGCAATCCTACCAACTCAGCACCTCAGATATCACAGACAAGTCAAACATACTGGTAATTTGGCAAATCTTAGCCTTTTCTAAAACTCCAGAGCACATCAAGCCTCATATAAATTAAACATTTACTCTCTCAGTACCAAAAGTCAGACTAACGTTTTTTACTATACACTTCTAAGGGCACCCGGAAATGCCTAAGGATGATCATCTTTTGGTGTTAAGAGAGATCCTTTAGGGGTACTGGGTGGCTAAGTTGGTTAAGCATCCAACTCTTGATTTTAGCTCAGGTCATGATCTGACAGTTTGTGAGTTTGAGCCCCTAGTCGGGCTCTGCGCTGACAGTGTGGAGCCTGCCTGGAATATTCTCTCTCTCTCTCTCTCTCTCTGCCCCTCCCACACATGCATGCACACACACTCTCAAAATAAATAAAGAAATTTTCTTTTAAAAAGGCAGAAATTCTTTTTTAAGAGAAATCCTTGGGGCGCCTGGGTGGCACAGTCGGTTAAGCGTCCGACTTCAGCCAGGTCACGATCTCGCGGTCCGTGAGTTCGAGCCCCGCGTCAGGCTCTGGGCTGATGGCTCAGAGCCTGGAGCCTGTTTCCGATTCTGTGTCTCCCTCTCTCTCTGCCCCTCCCCCATTCATGCTCTGTCTCTCTCTGTCCCAAAAATAAATAAAAACGTTGAAAAAAAAAATTTAAGAGAAATCCTTTAGATTGTACCTGGGTTCATAAGAAATGACAGGTGACATCAATACCACTCCCAGGTCCTATGTCCCCATAACCCACAAAGGAAATACTCACACATTAGTGTGTAGCTGGAAGTCCCCAGTCCTGTAGCCCACTGCAAAGTTGTTTCTTGTCAGCTTTGATTTGGCACTGTCAAAGGTCATCTGGTACCCAGCAAGCCAGCCCTCATAACCAAAGACAGCTGAACCATGGATTGCAGGTCCAGCAAAATCAAAGTCAACATCACAACCGAGGTTTATACACTCCCTCTTGTAAGAAGACTTGATTTTACCACTTTTCTTTCTGGAAAAAGAACAAGCTGACTTAAAACTGATGCCAGTGGGAAAGCCTTACACACTCAACCTCTGCACAGACAGCACAAGAGGGATTTATGAACTGCAGCACAAATGGGGAGTAAAAGCAGTAGCAGGATAACCCTAAGAGGTAAAGAAGATACAGCTCAGTGAGCTAAAAAAAACAAGGGAACATAGAGTTACTGGACTTCTACCACCATCAGAAGATTGCTTTTTGCACGACTGGCAATCAGTCACAAAAGCCTATTAGAAACATGTTAATTACCCAAGTTAGTGCCACAATGGGAAGAGGCATATATTTGAAGGGAAGCCAACAATAGCGACTGTAGTACTCATCATCTTCCAAAGGCAAAAACAGAAATTCACCACCACAAGGAAGTTAAGGAAGCTATCAAACAGTAAACGTGCACCTTTCCTAAATATACAGAAATACTTTTAAATTTAAAGCAGATAAAGGGGTGCCTGGCTGGCTCAGTTGCTAGAGCATACGACTCGATCTCAGGGTTGAGCTGAAGCTCCACACTGGATATAGAAATTACTTAAAAACGAAATTTAAAGCAGATAAAAATGTCTGTACATGCTTACCCCGTGTTTGGTGAAAAGGTAGTATCAAATGTCAGTTTCAAACCTTGACAAATCTATTTTGAGAGAAAAAGAATTTGTTTTCATCATTATTTCCTTTTTGAATTACAAAAATAAATTAATACTAAAACACATGTTCAAAATGTTACCTGGTCTTCAATTGCTATTTCTGTTCCCAGAGTGTTATCAGTGTTCCATTTTTCTGTGAAAGTCAGACCATACTCACACCATTTATATTTGGTCTCCAAGGTTCCAGTAACTTTACCAGTGTCTGTGTTAGATGAACCAGATGTTGAGAATTCCTAGTAAGACAATAAATGACTTCATGAACTTTCTTGTAAGCCTAGAAGAATCACTGCCTAACTTACATAAAAACCTGCTAAAATACAGGAATTTCACTAATCCTTTTTTCTAGTTTCCCAAATATTCCTATCCTCTGCTACTGTGAGTACATACAAGAACAAATTAGCCTGTCAGTTACTAACTGCCACCTTACATACACTGGACATTTCCAACCAGTCAATCACAAGCTAACCTGTATCTAATTCTCAAATGAACAACAAACTGTAGACCTTTTAAGGAAACTTCCACTAAGGTGATTTTATTTGGAATTTAAAAATCAGGGAAGGTGGCGGGGAGGAATGAATGTTTTGGCACTGTTTCCTTTCTGCCTGATATTAAATAAAACACCACGAAGGTTAGTATGGTTAATCATAGATGCCCCCCCATCACTAAAATGAGCATTTATAATAACTGACACACTATTAGGAAATGTTTCCTGAAAATTCCTACAACAGAAAGCACTCCAGTGTAGGAAGAATTCATGCCATGAGAAAAAATTTAAAATCTTTGGTAACCCCAATATTCTATTTTTCTGAGATGAAGTTTTCCTAAGATTTCATACCTTCCCAAACATCTTTCACATTCTCATTAAAAACGAAACAAAGTAGGAAAAGATTTGCTCTACAACTGGTTTTATCATGCATGATGTAAACTATATTATGTATGATAGATAATATCAGTAGAGAAAACAATCTAATACAGGTATTAATTTGAAGTACACCACATAATCTTATGTTTGCAGCAAATATAAGTAACTTGCCAATCCCTAATTGACACCAACTGGAAAGGAAGGCATAATATGGAGGGCTTACTGAAATTTACAATCTGCTATAGAAAATCCAAAAACCTAATAATCTTTCAAAGTTTATTATACAGACAGGCAAACTTCCAAGTTAAAATATTAAAATACCTACTGAGTGTTCTGATTCACAATTTGTCTGCTAATGATGGCTACACACTTTGGCCAATGGAAAGCCAAGTCTAAAGAAGACAGCTAATCTAACTAATAGAACTCAACCTGAAATTGTGATGCCTGCAAGAGTGAGGAAATATCAAAAATATATCAGTGGAAGAAAAGGCCAATCATCCCTCACTTAGAAAACAGAACATTTGTATAACTATTGCTCTGCAGCGAGATGGACTCAATCTCCTGATGTAAAATGCTTTAACAGGAATTTCAAGTCAAGGCTTGGCACTCAGTGCCCATACTAAAAAGCACTGGATTGTCAGGAAAAAACACTGGATGTAAAATTTAAGAGTCCTGGCATCCAGTTCTGGCTGTCATTTAGTAAATGAGTAACACTGAAGAAGACACTTTTCTGGGTCTCAATTTCCTGTATTGTATTAACAAGATCTACCTTTGGAGGATTAAATTGGACTGGCACTGTGAAAGCTCTGCACATTTTCCTGTGCTCTACACAAAAGGAAAGCATTACTAAAACAATATATATGTAGCATGTTCTTCTAGCAAATCCTTGGAATGCTGAATGTGGAAGTAGCTATTTTTAATCCTGAGTGACAAAGACCAATGACTCTTGAGGCTCCACCCACTGCCATCCATCAGCCTATAGGTTATGAGCCAGCCTATATATATATGTGTGTGTGTATATATATGTATCTATATCTGTATCTCCAAGGAATCCTCAAGACACAAAATCAAGATCATCATGTGGGACCGTAATTGGACCAGATGACATCACTGGAACAGCTTACACCTTTCACTCCATCACCAAACACTTAAGGCTTCTACATTCTGGAGCAAACTGGACACCTCTGCAGTTTAGGTGAGAAAACAGAACTAGCTGTTAAAGGGACTTATCTGGGGCCAGGTACATACTACAAGAGCAGTACCACATTGAGTTACACATTAAATGGAAACAAAACATACTGTATGGAATCCAACCTGTATACATCCTTCTTGATCTTAAACCTAATTCTGTAAAGCGTTCCTTAACCACTGTCCACAAAAAGCCTTTTCTCTCCAACAAAGATTTTGATTAATCAATCTAGTACTAGATACACTTCTGATTGTTCTCCAGATTAAAGTTTATTTTGTCTCTCCAACCAGCAATAAACAAGCTCTTTAAACAAGGATTGAGTCTTCATTTTTCTCAGAAGGCTTTTGTGATGCCAAAAATGCACAGCAAGTGCTTATATAGGACTTCAAGAGGTTAAAGAGTGGGAACACAAAAACAAACATGAAGTCACTGCTCTGTACTATTACTCTGAGCAGGTAAGCTGCACAACCAGTGAACACTTGGGCTTCCTTACAGACCAAAGAAGCCAAATGACAGATGTGACCAATATAATACCCCTGAAATCCAAGTCTGTGCATTAAGAAACTACAATATGATCAATTTTAATAAGTATCAGTTATATGCACTAAGGGAGCTAACAATTACAGCAAGAATTTATCAAAATAACCAGTTAATAGTCAGTATTCACACACATAACCATCCCCAAAGCAATCTCAAAACAGGGCAGCGCCTGGGTGGTTTAGTCAATTAAGCATCTGACTCTCGGTTTCAGTTCAGGTTAGGGTCTCACAGAGCTCAAGCCCTGCATCAGAGCAGTGTGGAACTTGCTTGGGATTCTGTCTCTCTACCCCTCCGTTGCTCATGCAAGGGCATGCACACGCTCCCACTCTCTCTTCTAACAAACAAATGAATGAACACTGAAAAACAAAAAAGGCAGGGGGCACCTGGGTGGCTCAGTGGGTTGGGTGGCCGACTTTGGCTCAGGTCATGATCCCGAAGTCATGATCTCGCAGTTTGTGAGTTGGAGCCCAGCGCAGGGCTGTGCTGACAGCTCAGAGCCTGGAGCCTGCTTCAGATTCTGTGTCTCCCTCTCTGACCCTCCCCCACTCATACACACGCTCTTGCTCTCAAATGGATTAACATTAAAAATGTTTTTTAAAAAGAAAAAGGAAAGTTATTTAACAGTTCATCAGGATTTATTAGATATCTAACACTCACCACACCACTGCATGACTTTGTTTTCACATCCAGTTTCACCAACCCAAAACCTTCAAGTAGACAGTAAAAGATAACAAAATGATTATTCTGTATAAAAAATGCATACCAATAGCTGAAATCACATAAAAAACAGAAAAACTTCATACATTCAGAGGAGCATAAAAATGTGGGTTGATACAACATTTAAATGAAAAGATTTTTAATTACTCTATGTAAACTAACATGTACAGCACAGAACATCTCATGCAGCTTTGCCTAGTGTTCTGGTGTATATATGGCACAAAAAATGGTTTTCAAACCATTTTAAAACCTAAATATCAGATCAGAAAATTAACTTTAAGTCTTGGAATAACCAATAGTTTATTGTAATACAGACATTTAGAACAATTATCCCAAAGAGATCTTCCTTTAGGATTAATCAACTAAGTAACTGGAAAAATAATCCAAAGTAGAGGGGGTGTATGTGGAACAAAATCTTCAAGAAAACCCAAATTCATTTGAAAAAATCCATAAACCACTAGGAATAACCACTGCCAAAGCAAAAACACTTTAAACATCCTAATTCTAGTCACTCAAGACCTAAGCTGTATCTGAAGGAAATGAAAGCACAGCTCTTTTTTTCTTATAAATAAAATCCATGAACTACAGTTTGAAAAAAATTAGAGGAAACTGGGGTGGAGAAAGATGTGGATTGTTACTATTTTAACAGAAGTTTTATCTAAAATGTATCTAGTAAACAAACCAACACAGCAAGATATTTACAATTTGAAAAAATTATTAATTTCCTCAAGCAATCCAAACACATTTTCACTTCTGATCGGGGGGCGGGTAAGGAAAAAAAAAAAAAAAAAAAAAAAAGGAAAGAAAAAAAGAATCTTACCAAATCCCTTGTTGAAAATATCTCTGGCAGCTTTGCCAAGGTCAGCATATGATGGAGGAATACACATTGCTGGTGGGAAGAAACATTCCAGTGTTAAGGTTCCTGTTCTCCCACTTTCTGTCCAGGAACTAGATTATCACCCACTGCTATCTTTAAATTGAAGCAGTCCAACTTGTTGAAGATGTTTTCTTTTGATACTACCAGGAGCTACACTAACTATATGTATTCTAATGATCCGTGAAAGAGGTATCACCAATAAAGGTTTATTTCTAAAATGAATAACCACAGTAAGTGGCTATATAAACTTGGGCAATTCCTTCCAAAACAGAAAAAACAGACTTTCTATTCTGAAATTTACACAGTATCTACAGCCTCACCTCTTAGGACCCAACTAGTACAAAGAACCAAACACATACACATAAACATATCTATACACACAGAAATCTCTGCCAAAATTCACTGGGATAGGCTGATTTAACCAAGTGACCTAAAACCAAAACCTGAAACAAGGCCCTCTCCCATAATAGACCTCTTAGTATCCTCCATGAGTTCGAAACCAATATTCTGGAGTGGGAAAAGACAGGTAATTAACACGTTAATTTCAATACTAGAATTTAGACAAAAACACAATAAACTGGGATTCACTCAAGTATCTACATCAACTATCAAAAAGCACTTTAGGCATATTAATATGGCACTCAAGTCCTTGGCCAATGCTATGCGGCTTAAGGACAAGCAATCTGTGGTGGTTATACCAGCTCATTCATCCTACAGAGCACGTCCACGCCCTTAGGAGCACGTGTAATGACCTTGTGCTCTCACCAAGGGGGTTACTACTTCCTCTAAAAAAGTGACTGACCCAATCTTCCAAAGGCTGAATCCAGCAGTTAGTAACTTTTTGCTTTCGAGTTCGTCAAAGGCACGTTCAAGAGGTGGCGGTGATGCGTCCACAGACCAACTCCCCTGACCTAGTCCCTCTATCTGAAATCCCACAGCCCAGCCCCTCCTCCGCAGAGCTGAGGCAGTCAGACGGTGGAGCGGCTACCGAAAGGGGCGAGTTTCCAAGCCCTTGGAAAGATTAGGGGAAAGAAGGTGCGGTTTTCCGGTGGACAGGCTTCGACTCCCAGCCAACCCCGCCCCATCCCGCAGACATCTCTGCTCTACTTACGCCGCGCGCAGCTCTGTCCATAGGTCGCCATGGCGAAGCCACAGAAAGAGGTGATCTGCTGGAGGGACAAGAGGTGCGGTCAGCGGGGGTTAGGGACAAGTCAAGAGGCCAGAAGGGGGTCTCAGACAGGGAGGCGAAGAGCCGCGGGGCTGCGCGGCCATCTTAGGGAGCCAGGGCCGACCCCGAGTGTGGCTAAGGCGTCCTGTTTGGCCGTCGGGGCCTAGGCGGCCAAGAGACGCGACAGCGGCGTACCTGGTGCTCTCCCGGGAGGGGCTGCTGCCGCCGCTCTGCTCGCAGCTGAGGCCGCTCGGCTCGCTCAGGCTTGGGCTGCAGCTACCGCGGCTGGAGGGCGAAGTGAAGGAGACACCGTTCCGCCCGCCGCAACCCTGTCCTCCCCCCGCCAGGACCCCGCCGATGCCCCCGAGGCTGTCCGCCGCGCCGGCCCCCGCAACGCCGCCCGCTGTCCACTCCAACCTGCTTCAGAACAGCCACGAGGGCCGAAGACACATCCAGCCCCGGGGTGGGCTGCTTCTGTCCGTCGGCGGGGGCCGGAAAGGCAGAGGCTGCTGGACCTCGGGTCAGGCAGCGACGAGGGCAATCCCAGAGGAGAGGGGGCGGGGAACGGCGGAGGCAGCGCTGTAGGGACTGCGCGTGCGGGGAATGGGGCCGAGGCCCGGCGCGCGCTCCTCATGGATGGGGTGGGGCGTCAGGCGCGCACCCGCGCGGCACCCGGCGCCACTGGGCGCGGCTGCGCAGCACGGGGGTCACGTACGATTCTCCAACTTCCTTCCAGGGGTGTGTTTCCCGTTCCCTGCAGAGACCGTCTCCGTGCAGGGCGTCTGGAAGGAGTTAGCTAGCGTTACCCCGGCCTAACCTGAGCAAGTGCAGCGTGCGCCTCTGAAAGACTCTCTCCAGGCCCAGGAAGAACGAATTGGACACTGGGGCGCCACCTCCAGCGCCACCCGCACTCACTGCCTTCGCCCACCTCCCATCGCAGAGGCCGCGGTGGGAGGGCCAGCCCAGAACTAAGTGGAGCCGGCCTCAGGGTGCCCCGCCCCTTTTCCTCTCTTCTAGCCCTTAGGGTTCCTCTTTTGTCGCCGCCTCCTGGCTTAGGTATAGGACAGCTTTGTACACGCACCGAACCGGAGCTGTCTTGGAGTCAAGCCTGCTAGAAAATTTAGGAATCTTGCTGACAAGGCAGTAGAATGTTGCGCTCAAGTTCCTTGAGTGTGCTGGAAGAGTGAGGGAGCTAAGAGAACAAGAAAAAATGAGCCGTCTAATGAGATAGAAATAAGGTCAATTGAAGCCCCAGAATCCATCAGCAATCTCAGCATTTTATCCTTACTGTATCTGAGTTTCCTCATCACTAAAATGGCAAGTTTAAAGGAGACGAAGTGGTCTTTAGTAGCCATTCAGCCGCACACAATGAGGAAAGCCTCCCAACCCCCATCCCCTCTGGCTCCGAAAGCCACCTCTGCTCAACTCAAATGCTGCTGGAAGTTCCACCCTCCTCCTAAACCAGACGGTAACCAGATAGAGATTTCCACAAGGCAAACCCAGATTGAAGGTGCATCCTGATGGACTCCCTCCCATGTGTAAGCTCAGCCATAAAACTTGCCTGGTTATGGTTGGAACTACTCCTGTAACAGGTTAGAAGAAAGGAAGAGTCTTTACTCAGGCACCAGAAACACTAATTAATGCCTTCATTCAAGCTCAGACAGGTTGCGCTGAAATAGCCTGGTTCTACTGGGAACTTGTTTGCTTTGGCTGTGCTTGATGCTTTTGTGAAACTAATAGCAAAGACTGATGCCTCATTCCAAATGCAGCCTGACACACCGCCTTCCTGAAAAACCTAGTCTGTGCTCAGCCACCTCCATTACCTGCAATAGGGCTTATTCACAATGTGAACTATCTGTAGTATTTTTAACCCCCAGAGAATTTCACTGTGCCACAGAACACAGACCTTAGGCTTTAGTTTAACCTCCAGGAACCCAAGGAATGTACAGAATACCTAATGACCAGGAGAAGAGTCATGGCAATTTATTTCAAAGTTGTATTCAGTAAATATATTCCAGTGCTTTCATTCAAAGACCCTTAGAAGCAGCAATAGTAGCAGCCACCACTATAAGCAACTACCTTGTGTCGCCCACAGGGGAAGCAAAGTACACTCAGCTGCACTTCCTGCTCTCAGGGCACTCACGGTCAAGTGTGTGTAGAGGTATCCAGAACTGTGAAGCGTCCAAGATTTTACTCCACTCGCAAGCTAGCAAGTTAGTCTACCATAGTTTTATAGGTTCATAAATGCTGGCAGAAGACATGAGACTCAGTCAGAGACAAAAGACTTTATTACTTGTGGCATGGCAAGCAACATACGTTCATGTTTGAATTAGTTCCCCTTGTCCTCTCTGTCCCCAGGGGTGATGCAGAACAGCCCATGTGGAAGCTGTGCACAGTAAGTGTTTGTGTCACAGCTGAGGACCTGAATTTAAGAAATCTGTTTTACAAAAAAAGAAAAAGGAAAGAAAAAACAAACCTCCTGTTTCACAAGCCGCTGCCGCAAACCTGCCCAACCTCTTCACTCTGCCCCAGACAGAGACACTATCTCTATCTTCCAAGGCTGTTCGCTATGCAGACATCCTTGAAAAGATAGTTTGGGATAAAAGAAGTCATAAGACCTGGAGAACCTCCAGTGAGAACTGTCCCACAAAA
The DNA here is from genome assembly GCF_014898765.1 of Herpailurus yagouaroundi. Classification (NCBI taxonomy): domain Eukaryota; kingdom Metazoa; phylum Chordata; class Mammalia; order Carnivora; family Felidae; genus Herpailurus; species Herpailurus yagouaroundi. Next base: position 16,041,812 of record NW_024412404.1, on the reverse strand, counting down.
AAGGATAGGGAATTCAGGAATTGCAAGTACAGTGCTAAATGCAAGTACAGAGATTTGTGGGCATAGTCACACTGAAAAGACACTTGCCCTAAAGTCTGAAAGGAGAACTTATCAAAATTAAAAAGCCAATAGGTCAAGGGTGGAAACCTAAATTCTAGAAAGAGACATGTGCAAAGCCATACAGGTACTTCAAGTGGCAAGAATCACTTGGAAACCACAAGTAATTAAGTAAACCTGGAAAAACCTACAGGAAAAGTTGAAGATGTTGGGTGGAGTCAAATGCTGAAGGTCCTGAAAGCGGCAAGTGAAGAGGAATCTAGGATGGCTGGGAGCAACATTTCTGACCTGAGCAACTGGGAGAACAAAGGTTCCACTCAGTGTTGTGAGGGCTACAGGAGGAGGGTCAGGTGTGAGGATGGAGGATGAGGAAGAGAGAGGAAAGATGATTCTGTTTCAGATAAGTATGAGGAACCAGGGGCCACATCTGAATAGAGCTATCCAGTAGGCAATTATGAAGCCTAGGAGAAAGGTATAGGTAGGAGATACTGGAATGAAAATTTTGGTTTTAATTAGGACTATGCTTGGGTGTGATTAAAGTCAATAAGTGATGGGATAGCAATAAAGATAGTAGAAGCCTTAGCAGTGTTGGTATTCCAGGGGTGAACAGACTGGCCAGGAGGCTAAAAGAAAACCTAGTTGGGAGTACTTCCTGGAAGCCAAAGGGCAAGAGCAGTGACTGGACGGTGCTCTGCAAGAGCAGTGACTGACGGGGAGAGTGCTGGACGGTGTCACATCCTGAGGAGCGGTCAAGTGAGGCAAAGAGTATTAGCTTCTCTTAGCTACAAATTACCTCAAAACTTAATATTTTAAAACGACAAACATTTTATTACCTGAAAGTTTCTGTGGGTCAAAAATTGGCTTAGCCGGGTAGTTCTGGCCCAAGGCCTCCCACTGAGGCTGCAGTCAAGATACTTGCTAGGGCTACAGTCATCTGAAGGGTTGACTGCTATAGGATCTGCTTCCAAGATGGCTGCCTCATATGGCTCTTGGCAAGAGGCCTCAGTTCTTCACTAAGTGCATCTGTCCATAGGGTTGCTTGAGTGTCCTCATGACATGGCAGCTGGCTTCTCCCAGAGCAGGTGATCTAAGAGAGAGAGGCCAAAGCCACAATGTCTTAGATGATCCAGCCTCAAAAATCACACTGTTGGGGCACCTGGCCAGCTCAGTAGATAGAGCATGTGACTCTTGATCTCAGGGTTGTAAGTTCAAGCCCCACATTGGGCACAGAACCTACTTAAAAAAAAAAAAAAAAAAATGGATTCCGAAATCATGCTGTCATTTCTGCCTTATTCTGTTTATTAGAAGTGAGTTATTAAGTCCAGTCCATGCTCAAGGGGAAAGAAATTAGACTCCATGTTTTGAAATGAGTGTCAAAGAATTTGTGGATATATTTTAAATTACTACAATCAATGCTCTTGTCACATTATTTACATTTCTCCTACATGGAAAATATATTAACTCCCTCTGAAGATCTCCCCCAAACCTCCAGCCTTTATAGCATTAGCAGAAATCTTCCGAAGTATATTTCCTTTTTTTTTTTTTTTTAATTTTTTTTTCAACGTTTATTTTTGGGACAGAGAGAGACAGAGCATGAATGGGGGAGGGGCAGAGAGAGAGGGAGACACAGAATCGGAAACAGGCTCCAGGCTCTGAGCCATCAGCCCAGAGCCTGATGCGGGGCTCGAACTCACGGACTGCGAGATCGTGACCTGGCTGAAGTCGGACGCTTAACCGACTGCGCCACCCAGGCGCCCCCGAAGTATATTTCCTTAAGTACAGCAACTCCAGTACAGTTCCTCTTGATCTGAAGACTTATGAACCAAAGAGACAAGCTGTCTACCCCCAACACATACACACTTTCAGTACACATGGGGTAGGATAGGCACAGGATATCTAACTGCTAAAGACACCCCTGGTCAAAAAGGGAGAAATAGGACATATACAGGAGTCCATAGCAGTTCTGAAATCCAGCCAGGCAAATTTTGACTGTTTCTCTATTAGGACTCAGTCCTATTGTTGCCTGTGCCAGATGAGGTCACATAGGGAGAGACAGCCCTAGATTCACATGTCTTCTTTTCCTGTCCCAAGCTCTGTCCCATTATGTGAAGGGTACACCCCAGCTCACACTTCTACTCCATCCCCCTTCACATACACACACTCCTTGACCACTTCTGTGGGCTCAGGGGTATGTCACTGGCAGTTCAATCCATGCTCAAGAGAAAGGACTCTGGGGAAGAAATCCTTACAGTCCCCAGAAGCAGGCTGAGAACTGTTTCAATGGGGAAGACAGATCTTCTGTATCCAGAGTTTGGTCCAGCTATGGAGAAGGTGAGCATGGTAGGCATGTTTCCTTGGCCCTGCAGACTCCTCACCCCATAGAAATAGGTACAATCTGAGGAGGGTTTGAGGGGGGCTTTCTAAAGTATGAGGCCCAGGGTGGGAGGGCCCTTTTGCCCAGGTCTAAGGACAGCACTGGGGCTAAGGACTGGGAACCTTCATATGACTGAAACAGACATTTATTGTGATGAGAGAGAAGGAGAGCCAGGATGGTAAGCTGTGGTTATGGTTAGAATGTGGGACGTTGAAATGTAAGGTTTAGCAGTGGAGCATTCTGGGTGGTGAGGAACCAGGGAAGAAGGTGGGGTGGAAGTGAAGTTCACTGGAGTTGAGGTCAAAGATGACAGGTGAGGCTAGGTTTTTGAAACTAACCACCCCACACACACTCAACATGCAATGGTGAGATAGGCACAGGTTGTGGCAGGGATACTGAAGCCACCAGGATGTTGCTAGGATAAAAGATAGAGAGGAAAAGTGGGGAGTCAAGTGCCAAAGTCCTCAGGGAACACAGGGGAGTAGCCAGGAAGTTAGTCATAAAGGATAACGAGTAGAGGATGATAGAACTGATGGTGGAGGTGATTTTATAGGAGGGTGGAGGAGAAAAAAAAAAAAATGGCCACCCTTCCCATCCCCAGGTCCAGCCCTTGAGTATGGAAGGGTGTGGGGGAATGATCAGGCTTCTCTCTGGGAAGAAGGAACATCTGTGGGAAAAGGTCCTTTTTTTGCCAAGGTGAGGAGAATGAAAGAGCATTCACTGGTGCAACTGAAGACTTAGGGTAGTTTATTTATAATAGAACAAGGTTCTGGAGGGGATCCAGGGAGGGGGCAGCAGTGAGAGGACAAACCAGAAAGAAGGAAGCACAGACAGAACTGTGGTGAAAACTAAGGAGAGTGCAAGGAAATAGGGGGACTTAAAATATTTGGGGAAATTAGGACCCATGGCTTGAGGTGATGTCATTCCTAGGATTAACAGGGCTCAAAAGCCAAGCCAGTACCTATGAAAAATCCCTGAAATTGTGCATAAAGAACAGTGTGCCTGGTTTTGTGCACATAACTTTGGGCTATCATTCTCAGATACTCAGGTATCATTTTCATCACTGATCTAGACTGCCTGTCAAAGCCCAGCAGTGACCAGGGGAAAGGAGAAGCATTCTACAGCTCTCCAGATCACAGGCAGGGGGGGACTGTATTTCAATTTACTATTTAATATAAGATGTGATGATTAAAGAAGATAGTGGAGTTACAGCTTAATAGGTAGAACACAAAATAAGTGTAAGTTTCATGCAGTTCCTCCCCGTTGATATTCTGGTGGAATGATTCTGGGTTGATGCAGAGACTGATATAAAAGGACTTTGCTACTTATCATGCAGTCAGCAACCTGGGGTCTTGCTCGGAGTTCCAATTAGAACACTGGTGAAACATTGTTTTTTTTCCTTGAAAAACTCACACCTTCCTTATGGGAAAGCTTAGCCCAAAGCAACAGGGAAAATGAAGAGAGGCTCCTGACCAAGAAACTTCAGTGGCTCCTGTTTGCCCAGAGCATAAGGTCCCTGGTATAAGGAAGATGGATCATGATTCCACTCTGCCTTCCTTCACAGACATGTTTCCTACCTACCACCTGTGCTAATTCAGGTCATGGACTATTCCCAGATCACGGTGTTTTCATTCAGTCTCACTGCCTTTGCTGTATGCTGGTTATCCCACCTGGAAGGCTTCCCCATCCCCACTGTTTTGAATTAAGAATCCTTTTATTTTCTTTTAAGTTTATTTATTTATCTTGAGAGAGAGAGAGAGAGTCACAAGCAAGGGAGGGGCAGAGAAAGAGAGAGAGAGAGAGGGAAAGAGAGAGAGAAAAAGAGAGACAGAGACTTCACACCATCAGCATGGAGCTGGATGCAGGGCTGGATCTCACGAACCATGAGATCATGACCTGAGTCGAAATCAGTATCAGACGCTTAACCGACTGAGCCACCCAGTTGCCCCCTCTGAATCCTCTTACAGCCCGACTCCAATGTACTCCCACCACAGTGTTGGCTGACTTACCAACTATGCATTCATTTACTTTCTCTGAATTTCTAGGGCATTGGTGACCTTATGGCATTTATTACATAGTTTCTAGTATTTTATTATGAAAATTTCCAAACATACAGAAAAGTTGAAAGAATTGGATAATGGATGCCATATGCTACTATCTAGATTCTACAATTGCCATTTTGTTACATTTATTTTTATCCCATATCTATCCATCTATCCATTCATCAATCCATCTTACCTTTTTGATGCATTTCAGGGTTAGTTGCAGACATCAGTACACTTCACCTGTAAATACTTCAGCATGCATACCATTAACTAGAGTTCAATATTTATTTGTGCTTTTTAAAGTGAAATTTACTCACATATATCATGGAGTTTTTCTGTTTGTTTGTTTGCTTTGCTTTGTTTTTAAATACTCTGGGGCACCTGGGTGGCTCACTCAGTTAAGCATCTGGCTTTGGCTCAGGTCATGATCTCATGGTTTGTGAGTTCAAGCCCTGCGTCAGGCTCTGTGCTGACAGCTCAGAGCCTGGAGCTTGCTTTGGATTATGTGTCTCCCTCTCTCTCTGCCCCTCCCCTGCTCTCTCTCTCTCTGTCTCTCTCTCTCTCTCTCTCTCTCTCAAAAATAAACCAACATTTAAAAAAAAATACTCTGCCTTCCCTAGGACTCTCTTTTTTTAATTTTCAATGTTTATTTATTTGAGAGAGAGAGAGAGAGAGAAGGAAGGGGCAGAGAGAGAGGGAGACAGAATCTGAAGCAGGTTCCAGACTCTGAGCTGTCAGCACAGAGCCTGATGTGGGGCTCAAACTCACAAACCATAAGATCATGGCCTAAGCCGAAGTCAGAAGCTTAACCTAATGAGCCACCCAGGCACCCCTACCTTCCTTATGAAACTTTTTAATGGTGAGAATCATTTATTACTCAATTCTATCCCCACACACCCAATATCTAATAATGATGACACTAGTAATGATAAACATAATCAAAATAATCATGGCTAACACATACTGAGCACTTTGTGCCAGGCACTGTTCTAAACACTTCATATGTTTTTTTAAAATTCTTATAACAACCCCATGAAACAGGTAGTATAAAGATATCTGTTGTAGATAAAGAGAGGTTAGGTAACTGGCCCAGGTTGCATAGTTCTTCCAGTGGGTGGAGACAAAATTTAAACCCAGCTCTGAGTCCAGGGCATAGGTTCTTAACCACCATTCACATTGCTTCCCCATTGTCAAAGCCTTACCCATTGAGGGAGAGTAATTTTATTTATGGAACATTCAAAGAGTCCACTGCTCTGGACCATCCTTGTCATGACACATTAACAGAGATAGTTGGCTTCAAAATTTCCCCCTGTTAAATCTGTAGTAGGGGCATGAATCCATAACCTGAGGGAGAGGAAAGCTGGCTTCTCCACAGACCTGTCAGTGGGTCATTGCTGTGAGTCTCATGACTCACATCCCACGGCTGCCTGCATCTACTGTATGGCTGCCCTGTATTTCTGGACCTAGTGTGGGAGGCAATGGAAGGAGGGTGAGGGAGAGTTCTGAGGCCTGGGAGAGTCACAAGGACAGCTTGGCTGGCAGCCGCCTGGACACTCAGTACAGAAGGAAGCTGATGAGGAAGCCAGAGGCACAATAGGCCATTATTTCTGGCTGCAGGAGTTTGGTCGGTTTGCTACTGAGTGACCCAACATCCCTCCTACCAGTTTGAGTTCCCTTAGACCTTTGGTTGGAAGTAAAGCAATTATATTTCAAGTAATTCACAGGCTATGTCTGGAGATTGGGGGAAATACCAAAACTCATTATGGTTGTAAGTAATCAGGTATTCACTTTGAAGACCTCCCTCTTGCTACAATCCCCACTACACACCACCTCCAGGTAATACAACGGAGTGCATGACTCCCCTCCTCAGGCCCCTCCATAAAGCCATGAATGCACCAGGTTAAACATAGGCTACAGCCCTCTGAAATATGGTCTAACCTAAGCTTCTAAGCAAGCATAGAGTTTTGTTAGCCACTATTTACACAGGGCATTGATAGAATTTATATATATAGAAAGAGCTCTGTGATCAAATAGATTCAGGAACTGTTGGATTAGTTAACCCATTCTTTAAGTGGAACTTCTGAGAGCCTTGAATTGATGTGCATGATGAGTCTCTGCAAGGAGAATACAATATGTTCCCAGTTTTTTCAAGAAGGATCTCAAGAGACTAGTGTTCCATAGAAAGTGTGCTATCTCTGGGGCGCCTGGGTGGCTCAGGTGCTTAAGCATCTGACTTTGGCTCAAGTCATGATCTCATGGTTCATGAGTTCAAGCCCTGCATGGGGCTCTTTGCTGTCAGTGCAGGGCCTGCTTTATATCCTCTGTCCCCTTCTCTCCCTGCTCCCTCCCATTCATGCTCCCTCTTTCTCCTTCTCTGTCAAAAATAAACTTTGGGAAAAAAAAAAAAAGAAAATGTGTTATTTCAAATATCATTCTCAACATAGCTATTCCTGAAATGTAACCAGTTCTTCTAAGCCTATCATGGCAGCCATGAAAATGCACTGTTCAGATCTGCTGCTATGAAGAGCACAGCCGACTCACTGGTCCAGTTGCTGCCCTTCTAGATCCAGTGAAGTCACACAAGGTATTTCTAGCCTGGAACCAAGTATAATGATGAACAGGGGTCCTCGTGCAGGTCCATTGCTGCACAATGTGGGACTCCTCTCACAAATGGCTTTGGCTTAAGGATGTCCCGTTGGCCTGGCCGAAGCTTTCTTAGAACTGCGTTGCCATCTGAAACTCTTCCTACTCAATCTTCCTTCCTGTGCTGAAATCTGAAGCTTCTCCTGCATTTTCTCCTTTGTCACAGGTATATCCCTCAGCAAATCTCTTGCACATTTTTTTAAAGTTTATTTATTTATTTTGAGAGCAAGAGCAAGCAGGGGAGGGGCAGAGAGAGAGGGAGAGAGAGAGAATCCCAAGCAGGCTCTGTGCCAACACAGAGCCTGGCATGGGGCTTGATCCCACCAACCATGAGATCATGACCTGAGCCAAAACCAAGAGTCAGACGCTTAACCAAATGAGCCACCCATGTACCCCTCTTGCATGTTTAATTCTACCTCAGCATCTCCTGCTCAGAAGATGTAAACTAGCACTCCTATCGCAAATGTTTTCTAAAGCCTTTCCAGATTTAGCTCCTCCTTGCAACTACACGTCACTTTTATGGCATTTGCCTTTGTGGTCTGCACTGAGAGGCCTCCTGATACAGTAGAGCAGCACATGGAAGACACTCTTGGAGACAGTGACCCAGGTCTGAATCCCAACTCTGCACTTACCAGCAGTAAAACCTTAAGGAAATTCCTCAGCAAGCAGTTAAGTGGGGGTGACACCACTATTTTGCAAGGCTTCCAAGGATTAAATGAAATGTTCTATTTAAAGCACCAAACATAGGGGAACCTGGGTGGCTCAGTTGGTTAAGCATCTGACTTCAGCTCAGGTTATGATCTTGTGATTCACGATTTTGAACCCCACATCAGGCTCTGTGCTCACAGCTCAGAGCCTGGAGCCTGCTTCAGATTCTGTGTGTGTCTCTCTCTCTGCCCCTCCCCTGCTCCTTCTCTCTCTCTCTCTCTCTCTCTCAAAAATAAATAAATAAAAATAAATAATTAAATAAATACCCTTTATCTCTTAAAAAAAAAAAAAAGCACCAGACATAAAGCAGGTACTCAAAAAATAGAATAATGGTCATTTATAGTCATTTGTATTTTTTCTCCTTTCCCCTATCAGATTATAAAGACTTGAGGGTGGATAGTTTGATTTTCATCTAACTCTCCTGAAGGGCCTGAGATACAGGTGTTAGTCATAGTGGGTCAACAAATAGCTGTTAAATTAAGTGGGGGAAAAATGCAGAAGGAAAGGGGCATCTCAGAGAAGAGGGGCAGAAGAGCCAATCAGGAGTGTTAGCCAATGACATAAGAAATATAAATATTCAAAATATATAATACATGTATAAAATAGAAAATATTTATGTTATATATGTGCATACATATATACATGTTATATGTATATTTATATTTAAATATATAATAGAACCATGGTTTCAGAAATAACTGCTGAGAAGAGGGCCAGGAAACCAAAGTTGTGCTCCCTGGTCCCTTTGCAGAGGTTTGTACTCTAAGCCCTGTAAGCACAACCTGGAAGGGCGATTTTACCAGTGAAATCCTTATTTCCTAAGCTCAATGCAACTAAGAAAAAAGTGGCAGGAAACCAAAGGAAGGAAATTGCAAAGATGGATGGGAAACAATGTGTCAATGAAGGTACACAATTAGAATATACAGAACCAGGAAGTTCAGAGTACTGCTTTTTTGTTCAGTTCAGGGTATCCGGTCACCATGATTTTCGCCTGGCTTGGAGGGGGAAACCACAGCAGTGGTGGCCCCCAGAATAACCTGTCCTGGGCCTTTGTAGGAGGAAGCTACTGGAATTCATAGATCTTCTGCCTGTATGCCCAGCTGTGGCTCCACCTCTGGGGAAGTTCAGGAAAGGACATCGTCTGTTTTGGGAGCCATTGCTCTCTGATGGGAGGAAGGAATTCACACTCACCTCAGCTTTTCCCAAAGCCTCATTAATTCCTTGAAACCCCAGCTCCAGGACATTTTTAGTAGAGTGCAAATATCATACTGGAAGAAATGCTTAAGGCCCTGTTTGTGGAGCACAGCCCAGCATTAATGGCCTGTTTGCCCTCCCAATCAACAGGTGTTCATGTGTAGCAAGATTCCCTCCCCAGGTAACACCCTTCTGTTCTAACAGAATGACCTTCCATGACGGGCCTACGTTCTCTTCATTTAAATCCCTTATGCCACAGAAAAGCTCTATGGATACATGTATATATGTGTATACAAGAAGTGTTTGAAAGAGGAGGAGGGAAAGTTGGGAGGGATTGCCTCTTAAGAGTCAAGGCTACTGCTACATCTCCCCTACAAGTAGAAAGCTACCAAGCTCATGAAGTTCAAATCTAGAAGCCAAAGTGTACCTGGGGCATCTCCTTCATCTCCTCCAAAAAGTATCAGTTTTCTCTGTGTTTCCAGCAGTTTTATGAGATGAGCTACAATGACACAACATTTGAATGAATCACTCTGCTCAGTCTGCAATGCCAAGACTACAAATATAGTTAATTCAGATGAACTAGGTCCCTCTGACAAGCGTTGGTTTGACTGAATCATAAAGCGTATTAAAAGAAATTCAGTTTTATTGCCTTCAGGAATCTAGTGGAACTAGCTAATAAATTGCTCTTCAGTATAGATCTTAAGGGAAATTTGCGTTAATGAACAGATGAGAATATTTTCTAATTATGTCCATCAATTGTTTATATGGAAGGGGTTACCTGAAATGCTCGCTCTTGTTTATATCACAGTATTTTAGTTGAATAACCTCCTTGATAAACAGTATAAAATAAACCATCCAATTTTCTATTCCTTCGAAACAATTAATGCTGCAATGGCTCTATAAGCACGAAATCAAGCTACTGTATGTATCAGTCAGCTTTTATTCTTCCTGCCCTGGGGACACCCTAGTCTTTCAAATTTTGTGACACACATTCCTTCCTCTCACACTTCCTTCTATAAATGTTTGTTAAGCAACTAGTGTGTGTCAGATACTAATTCAACATCAGCAATCTCACAGACTAGAAAGGGAGACAAACATGAACAAGTATTGTAAGGTGTTATAGCCGCAAGGACTGCTACATGAACAGAGGACCAGGGATTATGAAGTAGTCAGTTCACCTTGAGAGTATCAGGGAGGACTTAGATTTAAATAGATTCTTGGAAATGGAGGACATGTTCATGTGACCAGCTAGGAGGGAAAGGGGAGCCCCAAAAGAAAGATGCCTAGGCATGATAGAGCATGGCATGTTTGACAAACTGTAAATAATATGGCAGGAAAGGGACAACAGATGGGATGTTAGCAGAGGAAACAGAAGAAAGAGGGGTTACTTAACAAGGGCAGGCTGGAGAGGTCACTGGGGGCCAGATCAAGGGGAGCATGCACTGGCTCTCCTCAGTACCGGGCCAACATCACATCCGGAGTATCTTATTTAGGACAATGGTGACACACTGGAGGGCAATAATGAAGTGAGAGGGTGAATCTGGTCTCTATACTCCATCTTGGCTACAGGCAAAAGTCTAAATTTGCAATTTCTTAACAGAAAAATTTTGTAAGTATATGTGTTTGCCCATTTAATTCGAGGCAAAGCCAAGTAAGAATGTGTCCCACAATGAGATTGCATTTAAGATATACAGCCTCAGAGCCAAGACCAGCCTTGTGAAAACAGACTTCAGGACAATATGGAACTGGATATTGGCCAAGAAGACTGGAAAAACACACTCTGACCTCTTAAAGAAAGCCAGGCCTTTCAAAATACAGAACAGTGGGAAGGGGGTTTAGAAATAAAATGTTAGAGGGGCGCCTGGGTGGCTCAGTTTGTTAAGCGACCGACTTCGGCTCAGGTCATGATATCGCAGTTTGTGAGTTTGAGCCCCGTGTCAGGCTCTGTGCTGACAGCTCAGAACCTGGAGCCTGCTTCAGATTCTGTGTCTCCCCCTCTCTCTACCCCTCCCCTGCTCACGCTCTGTGTCTCTCTGTCTCTCAATAATAAACATTAAAAAAAATTTTTTTTAAAGAAATGTTAGGTATATCAGTTATCTCTTGCAAACTAACAAATATACCAAAACTTTGTGGTTTAAAACAATTTATGTCTATGATTCTGCATTTTGACTGGACAATTCTTCTCTTGGTCTCTATTGGGCTTCCTCATGCAGCCGTCTCAGCTGGTGGGTCAGCTAAAGGCTAAGCTCAGCTGGGATAGCTTGGTCAGCTGGGCCTCGCTCTCCTTACAAGATCTTTCATCCCAGGCTCCTTTATGGCATGGCTGTTTCAGGCCAGCGTCCCAAGAGGGTGAAAGTGGTAGCCTCATGAGTCATGTATCAGCACTTCCATCACATTTTATTAGTCACAAAGACAGCTCCTGTAAGGGGTGGGGAAATAGACTTTGTCTCTTGATTGAGGGAGTGGTAAAGTCATATTACGAAAGAGTATGAGTCTACCACAGAGGATTTGATTCCTACTGCAGAAACACCTGTATGATGTGGGGGAGTACAGAAGGGCTGAAAAGCAAAGAAATCCTTCCCCCAGTTCGTTGACCAGGGCAGGGACAGAACGCTGGAAAAGCTGAGTGGCAGAGTAGCCAAACTTCAGCCAAAGTCTTCACTGAGTACAATTTCCAGAGCCACCCGGTAGCAAAGCCTAGTTAGGGCAAACATAAAAGTTAGCAAGAGAGCCCTGTATCCAAAGAGGGCATGCTGCTCTCCCTCACACTCGACTCTCAGATTTTAGGGAGGTTTGGTTCAAGTATGGTAATTTGCCAAGTGATACTTTTACTCCAATAATACCTTTTGTTTTTATATCTGGGACTATTTCCTCCCTGTCTTCTTTCAAGCACCTTGTAAAGTGAGAACAGGACTTGTCTTCTTCTTCTAGAGATAAGGAAACTAGGACCAGGAGGGACCATCCTCCAATCCCTCAGAAGGTTGACACGAGAGCCAGGCTTCTCAAAATCCCCTCTCGGGTCTCTGTCTTATGCCAGGGCATGGATTGTTCTTGTCCCTGATGCCTACCGAGGCGTCCCTCCTCAATTCCTTCCTGCAGGGGTAGTAGCTAAGTCCTTCCCTGGTGGTGTAATATCTTCAGTTTTTAATTCACTAGCATCTAAGGCTCTGTATAAATAATTAGGACCCAAGTCCTCCATTGCCAGTTTGCAGGCAGAAGAACTGCCCAGACAAGGGCAGCTTACTGGGGCTTTTGGAAAGTGATGTGCAAAACCAGCCCGCATTTATGCAAAGAAAACAAAAACTCTAATTCAAAACGATATAACGCACTTCTTTTTAAAAAATTAAAAAAAAAACCATTTTATTTATTTTTGAGTGAGAGAGAGAACGTGAGCAGGGGAAGGGCAGAGAGAGAGGGAGACACAGAATCCAAAGCAGACTCCAGGCTCTGAGCTGTCAGCACAGAGCCCAACACAGGGCTCGAACCCGTGAACTGTGAGATCATGACCTGAGCTGAAGTCGGACACTCAATTGACTGAGCCACCCAGGCACCCCAAGAAGTATGCACTTCTATGTTTATTGTAGTATTATTTACAATAGCCAAGATATGGAGGCAACTCAAGTGTCCATTGATAGGGAAATAAATAAACACACACACAACTGAATATCAATCGGCCATAAAAAAAAGATGAGATCTTACCATTTGTGACAGCATGGTTCGTTCTAAAGGGTATTATGCTTGGCACAAAAACAGACACATAGACCAATGGAATAGAATAGAAACCCCAGAACTAGACACACAAACGTACGGCCAACTCATCTTTGACAAAGCAGGAAAAAACATCCAATGGAAAAAGGACAGTCTCTTTAACAAATGGTGCTGGGAGAACTGGACAGCAACATGCAGAAGGTTGAAACTAGACCACTTTCTCACACCATTCACAAAAATAAACTCAAAATGGATAAAGGACCTGAATGTGAGACAGGAAACCATCAAAACCTTAGAGGAGAAAGCAGGAAAAGACCTCTCTGACCTCAGCCGTAGCAATCTCTTACTCGACACATCCCCAAAGGCAAGGGAATTCAAAGCAAAAGTGAATTACTGGGACCTTATGAAGATAAAAAGCTTCTGCACAGCAAAGGAAACAACCAACAAAACGAAAAGGCAACCAACGGAATGGGAAAAGATATTTGCAAATGACATATCGGACAAAGGGCTAGTATCCAAAATCTATAAAGAGCTCACCAAACTCCACACCCGAAAAGCAAATAACCCAGTGAAGAAATGGGCAGAAAACATGAATAGACACTTCTCTAAAGAAGACATCCGGATGGCCAACAGGCACATGAAAAGATGTTCAGCGTCGCTCCTTATCAGGGAAATACAAATCAAAACCACACTCAGGTATCACCTCACGCCAGTCAGAGTGGCCAAAATGAACAAATCAGGAGACTATAGATGCTGGAGAGGATGTGGAGAAACGGGAACCCTCTTGCACTGTTGGTGGGAATGCAAATTGGTGCAGCCGCTCTGGAAAGCAGTGTGGAGGTTCCTCAGAAAATTAAAAATAGACCTACCCTATGACCCAGCAATAGCACTGCTAGGAATTTACCCAAGGGACACAGGAGTACTGATGCATAGGGGCACTTGTACCCCAATGTTCATAGCAGCACTCTCAACAATAGCCAAATTATGGAAAGAGCCTAAATGTCCATCAACTGATGAATGGATAAAGAAATTGTGGTTTATATACACTATGGAATACTACGTGGCAATGAGAAAAAATGAAATATGGCCTTTTGTAGCAACGTGGATGGAACTGGAGAGTGTGATGCTAAGTGAAATAAGCCATACAGAGAAAGACAGATACCATATGGTTTCACTCTTATGTGGATCCTGAGAAACTTAACAGGAACCCATGGGGGAGGGGAAGGAAAAAGAAAAAAAAAAAAAAAGAGGTTAGAGTGGGAGAGAGCCAAAGCATAAGAGACTGTTGAGAACTGAGAGCAAACTGAGGGTTGATGGGGGGTGGGAGGGAGGAGAGGGTGGGTGATGGGTATTGAGGAGGGCACCTTTTGGGATGAGCACTGGGTGTTGTATGGAAACCAATTTGACAATAAATTTCATATATTAAAAAAAAAATAAAGGGTATTATGCTAAGTGAAATAAGATAGACAAAGACAGGCAAATACCATAGGGCTTCACTTACACGTGAAATCTAAACAACAAGACAAAGGAATAAACAAGAATCAGAAGCAGACCCATAAATACAGAAAACAAATTGATGGTGGCCAGAAGAGGGTGGGTGGGAGGATGGGAAAAATGGGTGAAGGGGAGTGGGAGGTACAGGCTTCCAGTTAGGAGATGAATGGTACAGAGATGAAAGGTACAGCATAGGGAATATAGCCAATGATATTATAATAGCAATGTATGGTGACAGATGGTAGCTACACTGGTGGGGAGTATAGCATAACACATAGAGTTGTGGAATCACTATGTTGTACACCTGAAACGTATGAGTCATTATGTAACATTATGTGTCAACTATATTTCAATAAAACAAACAAAAACAAATAACAGTCCTCCTCAGCCCGCAGGCTAAATACAACTAATTAAAGAGCTGCAGTGGGGCACCTGGGTGGCTCAGTCGGTTAAGCGGTCGACTTCGGCTCAGGTCATGATCTCGTGGTCTGTGAGTTCGAGCCCCGCATCGGGCTCTGTGCTGATGGCCCAGAGCCTGGAGCCTGCTTCCGATTCTGTGTCTCCCTCTCTCTCTGCCCCTCCCCCATTCATGCTCAAAAATAAATAAATGTTAAAAAAAAAAATTTAAAAAAAACTTTTTTTTTAAAGAGCTGCGGTAAGGTAATGATCAAAGGGTGGATATCACTTTTTAGTTTCAAAGTACTTTCACACTATGAACTCAGCAGATCCTTATAACGTGATGATGATGATGATGATGATGATGATGATGATATCTTACACTTATGATGTTCCAGGTACTATTTTACATCCTTTGCATGTATTAACTCATTAACCCTCATAGTAACTCTATGAACTTAAGTACTATTAGCAACTCAAAACTGAGAGACAAAAAGTCTCCATAACTTTACAAAGTTACAGAGCTAGTATGTAAAGGAGCCACGATTTAAGTCGAGGCACCTGGCTTCAGAGTTCATGCCCTTAAACTGCCATACTATACTGCCTTCCAAATACTATCATCCCATCATATCAAATAAGGAAACTGAGGCAGTGATTTGGTGACCTGACCAAACTTAGGCACAGTGCCATTACATCACATGTAGGACACAGACGCCAGGCTTTCCCCCTGTAAGCCAAGCCCTCTTACAGGTAACAGTTGAGGTTATCAGCCATTTCTATTTCGAGTGGTTTTCCTAATAGGAAGGATTATAAGGGTTGGGAGGTGGAGTCCAGAGTGGGAGGCCAAATTTGAATACCACACCAATTTTGAATCTATTCCTAAACATGCTACCCAAGGCTAGGGAAATGAAAACATAATGCATTTTAGACATGCTATTTTCCTTGAGAAGACAATGGCTACCTTTAAGTTCAGAAGCAGAGGAAGGATGAAATTGTAAAAATGGGAGCTGCTCAGTGAACTGACCCTAGAAGCTAGTCCCTAGGAAAAGGAGCTTGACAAAGGGAAGGAGGGTCAAAGAAGGTCATGCTCTCAGTGCCAATGTATGAAGGCACCAGGCAGTGTGCAGGGAGAGAGAATACAAAATTACATTGCTCTCAGATGATATTTATCCCCACTCAACTACTACCCAAGAAAGGACAAACCTCCTCTAGCCTGCGCCTAGATTAGAAGCCCAATCTGTTGCTTTCCTTTTGGAGCCCTCCATGAGAATGCAGCTACCAATTCCCATGATGAATCAAATCGGTGAATATATTCCTTTCACCTCTGCCAAGCCCTGGTCCATCCCAAGGCTTAACCAAGAGTCCCCTTGTGTCCTACAACTCAGATACCTGACCTACTCAGGACCCCTGGCTCAGAGTGGCAGGATTGAAGGCCACTCTTTCCACTCCTGGCAGGAGCCTAACCTCTCCACTCTATACAGGTGGGGTTCTACTCTTTAGCTCTGGCCAATGAAAACTATTTCAAGGCTAGGTCTCTCTCATCTCAGGGCCAACACCATTATCGTTATTTCAAATATTTTTCCCCTAAGCGTCCTCAGTGGTTGCTTAGAATTCAGAATGCTGTCAGTTGCTTTGTGAGTTGGTGTGTGTGTTATCTGCTACTGAATATCATGACAGAATGGGGTCAGCAGATTCTCTAGTTCTGGCCACCAGAGAAACAAGAATTTAAGCTGGAATGAGGGAAGGATAAAATGGTCCCTATTCACAGATGGACTACAACTATGTGCAAAATCCTAAGAAATCTAGAAAAGAACTTCTAGAATATAGTACATGAGTTTGGCAATATCACAGGGGAAAAGGTAAACATCCAAAAGTCAGCTGTATTTCTGTATACTAGTAATGTATAATTGGAAACCAAAATTAAAAGAGGAAATGAATGGGGCACCTGGGTGGCTCAGTCAGTTGAGTGTCTGACTTCGGCTCAGGTCATGATCTTCTGGTTCATGGGTTCAAACCCCTCGTCAGGCTCTGTAGTGGACAGCTCAGAGCCTGGAGCCTGCTTCAGATTCTGTGTCACCCTCTTTCTCTGTCCCTCCCCTGCTGGCACTCTGTCTCTCTCTCTCAAAAATAAACATTAAAAATTAAAAAAAAAAAAAAAGATGGAATGAGTGAATAAAAAAGCTAAGTGTAGCTTAGAGTAGCTATTTGTATAGAGCTTCAGTGGACAGAGTACTTTTAAAACCACCAAAGAGGACAGAGGAGGGAACTAGGGAGCTTGGCAAACACCTGCATTCTCACTCCACCCCATTCTGAAATGCCCTTAGGGGAGGGCGCCTCAGACAGTTGGCTGAAAGGCTCTTCAAGGGATTCTTATCACCTCCAGAAAGAGAAACAGTTTGACCGGGAACATCAGAATTCAACACCGTTGGCACTTACATCTAACCTAGGAACCTGTTAGAAATGGCCGGTGGGGGGAGGGGAGAGGGAGGGGAGAGGGAGGGGAGGAAGACAGGTGATCTTGAGGCACATGCTTTGTTCCAAACAGCAACTTCCTACCTCATTCTGTGCCTAAGACCAAGGCATCCAGGTTGCTGGAGGTTTATAGCACCCTCTGCTGGTGACCACTTGCAAAGCCCGACCTCTGAACCACAACAAAGCTCTCAAAATTAATTTGCTGGCCTGTGAATTTTTTACTCAACTGAAGGAATGTTAAGAAAAATCCTCTTTCCTATTACATACACTAATGCCTCCTCATATTATCACAGAATTTCCGAGATCATGGCGTACTCTCCTCTGGTTCTGCTGCCACTTTCATTTCCTTGTGCATCCTTCCTTTTTCCAGGCTCCTAATAAAGGACCCAGAAGCACTTGGTGAAATTTTCAGAGACAATGGTCTCCAAGGCCAGGCAAGGCCTGGAGGCCTCCAAGGCCACACAGGAGGTGGGTGGATGAGGCCTTCTCTGCCTTGCCCTCAGGTCTGTGTCACTCTAGCTATAATGGAGATGTGAGTCACTTCCCTACACAAACACAAAGTCTCTCAATGGCTTCCGGAAACTTGAAGCAAAATCTAGTCTTCACCAGGAACGCTGAGGCCTGCATGATTGGGAGGCTGGCTACTTTTTTATAAGTTCACTTCCAATCATTCTTTCCCTTGTTCACTTTTTAAAAGAAAAAAAAATTGTTTATTTTTGACACACACACACACACACACACACACACACACACACACACACAGAGTGTGAGGGGGGGAGGGGCAGACAGAGAGGGAAAAAGAGAATCTGAAGCAGGTTCCAGGCTCTGAGCTGTCAGCACAGAGCCTGATTCAGGGCTTGAACTCACAAACCATGAGATCACAACCTGAGCTGAAGTTGGGCACTCAACCAACTGATCCACCCAGGTGCTTACTCTTAAGCTAATTTGGCCTCTTATTTGTACAACATGCCAAGCCTATTCTAGAGGTCAGTGTACCCACTATTCCCTCAAACTCTAGATATCCATGTGGTTCCTCCCTCATTTCATTCAGGCCTCTGCTCAAATGTCACCTCTGCAGAAGGCCTCTGCAGTCAGACAGAAAGTGCTCCCTAGCACTCACTATCCTTTTATCTGTTTTCTACTGTGTGTGTGTGTGTGTGTGTGTGGCCACTTTTGACTACCAAAAGGGTCAATTCCCACCAACCAAAGATCGCTGTGGCCATGCATGAGTCAAAGTTTTTAAAATTAAACTTCATGTAGCAAGAGAAACTAAACACTATTGAAAAGAATGGGCAAGCTCAGTAGGAGGGTGTTAGGAGGGTCTTGTACAGGATTTGGGCTTGTGTTTGGTGATATTACAGAGGGTTCATGAAAACAAGGAGGTGGGATGCTATTCTGAATTGAGTGTTTTCAGAAACCTGGGGCAATTCAGGATCTTAGTTGTACGTATTAATCGGGAGAGGGGTGTATGGTTATTTTTATGTTGCATGGTGTCTGTCCTAGCCTGATTACAAGTAAAGATGGTCTATCAGTCATGCATGTTGATGTTGATATTCTATAACATTGTTCACGTTCAGTAAGGAAACACCACTGTCAGTTACTAGTTGACAACTGTTAGGGATGCCTTTTTCTTTCTCATATATTAGTTTATTGTCTATAAAGTAAGCTTCCTGAGGGCAAGGAAGTTGTTTTATTTACCACTGAAGCACCGGTGCTTAAATAGTAACTGGCATATAGTATATGCTCAATAAATGCTTGATAAATATTCTTTCAAAATATCTTCCATTACTCAAGTCCTATACATCTACAATGGAGCCCTATATCTGGGACAGGGTAAATTCAGATCCTTAGAATGTCTCATAGGTAGAGGCAGAGTCAGCAGTAGTTGCTGCTGGGCAAACAGGTATTAATGTTTACCCTTTAATAATTTTTTTTAATTTTTAAATTTTTTTAAAGCTTATTTTGAGAGAGAGAGAGCACAAGCAGGGGAGCAGCAGAGACAAGGAGAGACAATCCCAAGCAGGCTCTGCACCATCAAGGCAGAACCCGATGCGGGGCTCAATCTCACTAACCATGAGCTCATGACCTGAGCTGAGGTCAAGAGTCAGATGCTCAACTATGTGACACAGGCACCCTGTTTACCCTTTATAGAACTTTAAAATGGAAAGCAACTGAGTCTTCCAGACTCTCCCTTAGACCAGGGAGCACTTAGCTTCCTTCAGGTGCTTAGGAAGACAATTATCCAAAACCCCCACTACTCTGCATTGGCAAGACATGGCCAAGTTAAAGACTATGCTATAAATAAAATGGGAGAAACACACCTCAATCTGTTAAATCATCTTCATTTCCCTGTTTTATATATTTTAAATGGAGCGGAGTTTTTTTTTTTAAATGTCTATTTTGAGAGAGAGAGAGGGAGAGAGAGAGAATCACAAGCAGGCTCTGCACTGACAGCGCAAAGCTCGATGCAGGGCTCCATCTCCTGACCCTGAGATCATGACCTGAGCCGAAATCAAGTCAGAAGCCTAACCAAGGGAGCCATCCAGGTGTCCCTCCCCATTCAATATATTATAGTCATATGGATTTTTAACAAAATATATGACATAGTCTGCAATGCAGTTAGTGCTCCATAAATATTTGTATTCCAATAAAGCTGTCACCTTCCCTTACTATATTACTATTTAAAAATACTTCTGGGGTGCCTGGGTGGCTCAGTTGGTTAAGCATCCAACTTCGACTCAGTCATGAGGTCATGGTTCATGAGTTGAGCTCCACATTGGGCTCTGTGCCGATAGCACAGATTCTGTGTCTCCTCCTCTCTCTGCCCCTCCCCCGCTCACTCTGTCTCTCTCTCAAAAATAAACATTTAAAAAAATAATTCTGCAGGGGTGCCTGGGTGGCTCAGTTGGTTGGGTGACTGACTTTGGCTCAGGTCATTCATGATCTTGCGGTTTGTGAGTTCGAGCCCCGCATTGGGCTCTGTGCTGACAGCTCAGAGCCTGGATCCTACTTTGGATTCTGTGTCTACCCCTCCCCTGCTCACACTCTGTGTCTCTCTGTCTCTCAATAATAAATAAACGTTAAAAATAATTTAAAAAATACTTCTGCACTTACTTAAGTGAAAGGGAATTAAGATATCATTTTTAAACCTATCAGATTGCCAAAAATGATAAAGTTCAGTAATACATTATTTTGGCAATGGTATGGATTAACTGGCAAACTCATACACTGCTAGTGGAAGAAAAAACTGTACAACTTCTATTAAGGTCAATCATGTGACAATATCTAACAAAATTTAAAATGCACAAACCCTTCGACCCAATACCATCAGTTTTAGCAATTTATTCTACAGATGAACTTGCACACATGCAAAGTAATATATTATTTACTATAGCACTGTTTGAATAGTAAATAATCTAAATGTCCATCTTTCAGGGAATGAGTAATAAATGACATCTATACTCAATGGAGTATCATGTTGCCATTAACAAGAATGAAACAGGGCAGCCTGGGTGGCTCAGTTGGTTAAGCTTCTGACTCTTGATTTCAACTCAGGTCATGATCTCATGGTTGTGGAACTGAGCCCCACATTGGGCTCTGCACTGACAGTGTGGAGCCTGTTTCAGATTCTCTCTCTGCCTCTCTCTCTGCTCCTCCTCCCCTTACTCTTGTTCTTTCTCTCTCTCTCTCTCAAAATAAATAAGCATTAGAAAAAAAAAAAGAATGAAGCAAATTGCATTCTTTATGTACTTATATGGAAAGAACACCAATATATCATGTGGGAAAGAGAAAAGCAGCTCTTGACACTGGGGAGCTGGCCTGGTACCATCAGTTAGAACTTGGGTGTTGCCAGAAGCTGGCCCAGGACCCACAGCTAGGCCTTATTGTTTTCCTGTTGAACATAAAAAAAAATTTCACCCAACACCATCGTATGACAAGGAGACCAGTGACCATGATAGATCAAGATAAAAACAGGGGCGCCTGGGTGGCTCAGTTGGTTAAGTGGCTGACTTCAGTTCAGGTCATGATCTCGTGGTTCACGAGTTCGAGCCCCATGCTGGGCTCTGTGCTGACAGTTAGGAGCCTGGAGCCTGCTTCAGATTCTGTATCTCCCTCTCTCTCTGCTCCTTCTCTGCTTGCACTCTGTCTGTCTGTCTCTCTCTCAAAAAAAAAAAAAAAAGGATAAAAACAAGACTAGTCAATAATTATGTCTGAACACAGATAAAAATATAAATATTACTGAAACCACAAAAATGACCAAATATCCCTCTATCCTAATATGTGACTGTTGCTTCCTTACCAATTGTAACATTAGCTTCGATCCATTCTTCCTGTCTTAAGATTTATTAAGATACTCAATCATTGGATTGCCCCAACATCCCGAAAGCATCCAATCCAGAGCAAATCCATGCTTCCTTAAAACTTTCCCCCTAAACCACCTAAATAACCACCCAAATCCTAAAATAAGTCCTTTCCAACACCCTCCAGCTGAGATGCCCTATAATTTCCCATGTTATATGTTCTTCCTCATTGTAATGAGCAATAAACCTTATTCAGCTAAGGTGTGTCCTTGGAGGGGAAGGCATTGGCATATGGTAAGTGAAATAAATAAGGTATGAAACCATGTATGCATGTGCATATACATGTATATGCTACAGTTTGTTTAAAATAATATAAAAATAAATGAAAAAATATGTATTTGTTTGAATATGCATGGAATGCCTCTGGGAAAACATACTAGTTAAAAATGGTTGTCCTGATGGACTTCAAGCTGTATTACAAAGCTGTAATCACCAAGACAGTATGGTACCGGCATAAGAACAGACACTCAGATCGATGGAACAGAATAGAGAACTCAGAAATGGACCCAAAAACATGGCCAACTAATCTTTGACAAAGCAGGAAAGAATACCCAATGGAATAAAGACAGTCTCTTCAGCAAGGGTGCTGGGAAAACTGGACAGCGACATGCAGAAGAATGAACCTGGACCACTTTCTTACACCATACACAAAAATAAACTCAAAATGGATGAAAGACCTAAATGTAAGGCAGGAAGCCATCAAAATCCCCGAGGAGAAAGCAGGCAAAAACCTCTTTGATCTTGGCCGCAGCAACTTCTTACTCAACACATCTCTGGAGGCAAGAGAAACAAAAGCAAAAGTGAACGACTGGGACCTCATCAAAATAAAAAGCTTTTGCATAGCGAAGGAAACAATCAGCAAAACTAAAAGGCAACCGACAGAATGGGAGAAGATATTTGCAAACGACATATCAGATAAAGGGTTAGTATCCAAAATCTATAAGGAACTTACCAAACTCAACACCCAAAACCACATATGAACACTTATGTTCAAAAAACACCCAAAAACACATATGAACACACGTTCAAAAAACAAATAATCCAGTGAAGAAATGGATAGAAGACATGAATAGACACTTCTCCAAAGAAGACATCCAGATGGCCAACCAACACATGAAAAGATGCTCAACATCACTCATCATCAGAGAAATACAAATCAAAACCACGAGATACCACCTCACATGTCAGAATGGCTAACATTAACAACTCAGGCAACAACAGATGTTGGTGAGGATGTGGAGAAAAAGGATCTCTTTTGCACTGCTGGTAGGAATACAAACTGGTGCAGCCACTCTGGAAAACAGTATGGAGGTTCCTCAAAAAATTAAAAATAGAACTACCCTACAACGCAGCGATTGCACTACTAGGTATTTATCCAAGGGATACAAGTATGCTGTTTCAAAGGGGCACATGCACCCCAACGTTTATAGCAGCACTATCAACAATAGCCAAAGTATGGAAAGAACCCAAATGTCCATCAATGGATGAATGGATAAAGACGATGTGGTATATATATACAATGGAGTATTACTCGGCAATCAAAAAGAATGAAACCTTGCCATTTGCAACTACGTGGATAGAACTAGAGGGGATTATGCTAAGTGAAATTAGTCAGAAAAAGACAAATATCACATGACTTCACTCACATGAGGACTTTAAGACACAGAACAGATGAGCACAAGGGAAGGGAAGCAAAAATAATATAAAAACAGGGAGGGGGACAAAATGTAAGAGACTTTTAAATATGGAGAACAAACACAGGGTTACTGGAGGGGTTGTGGGCTACATGGATTAGGGGGCATTAAGGAATCTACTCCTGAAATCATTGTTGCACTATATGCTAACTAACTTGGATGTAAATTAAAAAAATAAATTAAATTTAAAAAAATGGTTGCCTTGAGACGCCTAGGTGGCTCGGTCAGTTGAGCGTTCCACTTCGGCTCAGGTTGTGATCTCTCAGTTTGTGAGTTCGAGCCCCACACTGGGCTGTCTGCTGTCACCATGGAGCCCGCTTCGGATTCTCTGTTCCCCTCTCTCTCTGCACCTCCCTGCTCACGCTCTCGCCCTCGCCCTTAAAAATAAATAAACATTAAAAAAATGGTTGCCTCTTGGAAAG
This sequence comes from Herpailurus yagouaroundi, assembly GCF_014898765.1. Lineage (NCBI taxonomy): Eukaryota > Metazoa > Chordata > Mammalia > Carnivora > Felidae > Herpailurus > Herpailurus yagouaroundi. The sequence goes on along the minus strand of NW_024412404.1, from coordinate 16,018,244 downwards.
GGAACTAAACGCTGGGGCACAGGAGTGGGAGGAAAAGTTTTCAGTATATACAGTTTGTTACCAAGTTCATTACTTACTCACAATAACTTTTTAAAAAGATTGCAAAATCACAGGTACCACTGTGGAATGCAATAGTGAAGAAAATTCAGAATCTTGCCTGGACAGTTAGGATTATCAAATTTCTGCAGGTATGATTTCCACCATGTTGCAGTCCTTCAAAAATCGCATCACCACTGCCAACTACTCTCCAGCTAAGCCTCCAAAATGAGCTTTGGGGAAAAACAGGATCAAATTTCATGTACTTGGATATCGTATTGATGAAGGCTGCTGATCAATGATCTTTAATGTAAAACCATCAGGTACAGGTGTTTAGAGTGGGATCCAAGACTCTTAGGGCTGGGATGTGAACAGGTCGTGGTGGTTTTATACTTCCAGTTCTCATAGGGGGCCCTGTGAGCTGAGAACATACAGCATTTAAATATTATGCTCCTCTAGCAGATGCCTTACAGCCATCAAGTAGTCTTCTTCACAGTTACAGCTGACGGTGGTAACCGAGCGTCTCTGAGGCATTCTCTTGACCCGACACTTTTCTCAAGTCTCTGCTAGAGCCGGCTCCCACTCCACATGGTAGCCGGCAGTCTAGCACTCCAATGGGTGGGTGAGCTGTTGACCATAAAACAGACAATTTTGGATACAGGGTATATTATATTCTACAGTCATATTTCACAAGCCAGTAGCAGTTGACAGCTCATTTTTGGGGTGTCTTGATCTTCCTTGGCTGGGGGCAAAAGCTTCCTATAGCTGTGCCCAGGCCTGGTTACTTGACCTACTATCTTGGGGTCTGTAGCATTTCCTTCATCTCTAGTTTGACCTGTTGTGTACTTTCCACCATCCTACCCTCTCTCACTTTGCCCTCGATTAACTCCTGTTTTATAAAGCTACTTATATCTGTCCCAACAATATAGACCCTGGCAATAGGCATCCCAGTGCTTCCATTAAAAACACATACTCTGTCAACAGCTCTCTAATACATACACAAATAAATCCTTTTTTTTTTTTTTTTTTTGCATGAGAATTAGAGTCCTGTAAACCTTTCATCATATCTTTATGAATTTTTCCTTCAGGGAGGGGTCAGTTCAAGTTTCACATGCTTAGTAAATTCTGCTTAGACCCTCAGACCCCAGTGAGCCCTTCCTCTCTCAAGTTACCAAATGAAGACAGTAAATTTGTCTGTTGACTCAGGGGTTTCTAAACATTTCCTTCCCCTATCATTAACTCTTTTTTCAAAGGGAAAGCCAAATCTGTGAAATACCAGCTCTGGATGACAACAGCACAAATTCAGGGTGCCTGGGCGGCTCAGTCAGTTAAGTGACTGACTGATGATTTCGGCTCAGGTCATGAGCTCATGGTCATAGGATGCATCCTCACGTCAGGCTCCACAATGAGGTGAGCATGGAGCCTGCTTGGGATTCTCTCTCCCTCTGTCCCCCACTCTCTCTCTCTCAAAATAAATAAATAAACTTAAAAATAACTGGGGTGCCTGGGTGGCTCAGTTGGTTGAGCACCCGAGTCTTGATTTCAGCTCAGGTCATGATCCCAGGGTCATGGGATTGAGCGCTGAGACGGGCTCCATGCTCAGCATGGAGCCTGTTTAAGATTCTCTTTTTCCCTCTCTGCCCCTCTCCCCCACTTGTGCTCTCTTTAATAAATAATTTTTTTTTTTTTTTAGGTTTATATATATGAGAGAGAGAGAGAGCAGGGGAGGGGCAGAGAGAGAGGAAGAGAGAATCCCACGCAGGCTCCACACCATCAGTGCAGAGCTTCACGTGGGGCTGGAACTCATGAACCGAGAGATCATGACTTGAGCCAAAATCAAGAGTTACTGCTTAACCGACTGAGCCACCCAGGCGTCCCAATAGAATGTGCTGGGTTTTTTCTTTAAAAGAAAAAAAAAGGAAAAGAATGGTACAAACTCCAATTCCCTTTCCCCTACCCCTGAAGAAGTTCAACCTGCCAGTTTCAAAACTACAGGTTTATTCCACCAACAAATGTTGTTGGCTACCTTTTCATGTCAACTTCCCAGATAGATTATTAATTTCCTATGGGCACAGATCCTGTTTTATTGACCTAAATTCAACTAGTATTTCAGCATTATGTACCAGCTACTGAACCAGCAAGGGTAGAATACTTTCACATCTGGCCTTTGATACAACCTAGGAGATAGGCATTTTTTTGGTCTCCATTTTACACATAAAGTTAAGAGGAGCTGGAAGAAAAGACCTAATTTATTTATTTATTTATTTATTTATTAAATTTTTTTTTTCAACGTTTATTTATTTTTGGGACAGAGAGAGACAGAGCATGAACGGGGGGGGGCAGAGAGAGAGGGAGACACAGAATCGGAAGCAGGCTCCAGGCTCTGAGCCATCAGCCCAGAGCCCGACGCGGGGCTCGAACTACCGGACCGCGAGATGGTGACCTGGCTGAAGTCGGATGCTTAACCAACTGCGCCACCCAGGCACCCCAGAAAAGACCTAATTTAAACAGCAGCAGAGATGCAACTCATGCCCAGGTCCTCAGAGTCTAAATCCAGTACCTTTTCTATTCCATCAAGCAGACTCTAGGGTCTGTCCTGGATTATTCCTTCCCAGAGTTCTCAAGAGAGACTAGCTGGGGCCACTACTAGAGAGGCTACAATTAGTAGTGATCATGAAGACAAGTTCAGTCATGGATCAAGTTCATATGGTCTATGACAATGCTTAGTGTTCCAATGACACCATGGTTCTAAGCTACTGAGCTACCCCAGCAGCTGTTTTCCCTTCTTTTCCTGTTTGTCATTATTTCCAAAGCTGACCTGCCAAGATGATGGCATCTTCCTAACATAATCTACAATTAAACCAAAACCAACCAGACAAAAGCTGTAATCTGTCCAAGAATAATTAGCAATTTGCTTCTTTTTTCTCCCTCTCAACTTAACCTACAATTATTCTACACCTTCAGGAAGATCACTTTTCTTCTCTAGTTTACACAAAAGAAAGGGGAAAGAGCAAATGGCTTATCTAAAAGACAATTAGGAATCAGTAAATGCCCGGGACTAGATACCATATTAAGATTTAAAGTTGCTGGGCCCAATCATTCACAAAAATAAACACTTACTGTATAAAAAATAGACCATCTGCATTAGGAATGCAAGACACTCAAAGAAATGACTGCAATCCAACTTTCAAATGTTTTATTTTTAGTGTTTTTAAACATTTTAATACAACAAAGATATAAAATAATATATATTAGTTAAATCTGGATTTAATTTAGAATCAAGATATTTACTTATATACAATACTGTGCTTCAAGGTATGGCTACCACAGGAACGTTCACATCTTCAAGTAATACTAGTTTCTCTGTGGATAGAGTGACATTTAGGTAGTGTTCTTAAAACAAAACATGCCCACTTTAGTTTAGCAAACTAATTTTGCTTCCCCCGCTCAGTACCAGTTTCCACTTCCTTTGTTCCATATCAGGAATACTTCAATTGTCCTAATAATCCATAGATTCTCTCAAAAAAATTATTAAAATTAAGCATTTTTAAGATGACTAACTAATAAGCCAGTAGTTTATACTGAAACAGACCTGAAATAACAACAAAATTATCATAGTATTCCTTCTCCCTCCACATCAGGCACAAAACAACCTTATGCTTAAACATGGAGTACACTGAATAAAAAGTCCATTGGCTAATTTAGGGTAAAACATATTCTAAAAACCAACCTTACCAGTAGCTGAATTATGGCTTATAGATTTCATAGATATTTTTATTGAACTTGATGCAAAATAATAGGCCAAATTTAAGTTACTTGAAATTGGTGGCATTCACTGGGTGTGAGGGGTAGGTGAGAGGGGAGACCCAAAACCTACTTTCATCGTAATTTCAGTCATTCAGAGCTTCTCAAACACAGAGAGGGAAAAATCCTCAACCTCTTTCCTTTCTCACTTGTCATGTGAAGCAATCTGACTTTTGATGTTACTAACAAGTCACCTCTACAGAGGTAAGGGGGTAATTCAGGCTACACTTTTACAAGTGCACACCATCTTAACCACCAAGTAAAGATGGCATTAAAACTGACATGCTTTGTTGGCTTTGAAACTATCTAAATGAAACCAATCCTGCTTAAGAAAGCTATTGGACTATTCTAAAAGAGAACTTTCTTGTCTCAAATGCCTGAATACCTTAAAGAACTGACACATGACTATTACTATAATTACTTTTTTTAAGGGATAACTTAGGTCTACAAAGACTATCAAAGAAGTAAATTTATTAGATCACAGAGTTTAAAACAAGAATATGGTTAACGTTCTCAAGCATTTTAGAACATGAATCCTTAAAAAATGTTTACTATAAAACTAATGATGAAATTGCCTTTTGCTGAATACACTGAAAGCAGGTTAGTGTTATGAATATGACTTTGAAATATAAATAACACTTTCCAAACAGATGTCTCTAAAACAGACTTTCATATAAGCTATAAAAGGATTTGGCTCCTCAGTTTCCATTTACAAATTGTAAGATTTTTGAAATTCTAAGTAACAACACTCAGGCAGGTACAGGGTAAGAAAGAGCCACTTGTGGTGTGTGTAAATCATTACACAATCAGCAGGTCTTTTAGTCAACAGGTATTTTGTTGTGAACAGTCCACATTTCTTCAGCTGACTGGTTCTAAGATTACCTTCATTGCTTTCTGATTACGAAAAAAATACTTAATCAGATATGGAAGCTGTATTTTTACCCCAGCAATTCTGACCACAGAGAGTTATGGAAAGAATAGGCATTTGAGAATTTTGCAGCAAAGCCAAAAAAGGTTTCTCCCAAATTATTCAGTAATAACAATAAATGTGCCTTCTTCAAAATCTCCTACTCTCTACTAACTTCAATTACCCTTCAGTTAACAATGTCCTGCATGGACTTAAAAAAAGAAAAAAAGACAAAAAAGGCTACACTGCCCTCAGGAACATAGAGAAATGCATTGAGGACTTTCAATATAACCTCCAGTTTGCATTCCCCAAACCAAAACCTTCTTGGTTCCTTCTATACTGAACTTTCAGTATTTTATAAGCTTTCACAAGCCTGCAACTGAAGACAGGGCAAAAAAATATATAGATCTAAGGCATGTAGCTTCTCCACCTAGCCACATTCATACCCAAAATGTGAATATAAATACCACCTTTCCAATGGTTTAGATTTTAACAAGAAAAAAAAAATACAAAGACAAAATCTGGAGAGTTTCTGGACAAAACAAAACAAAACACAACTGTAATATAGGTTTCATATTAAAAAAAGAAATGGAAAAGAATTTTGTGTCCAAGTTTTCCAAGAAAGAGACTTGGAGATGATGAATTTATGTAAACACTGCCTTGTATTAGTTATAAATTATAAATCTAGCTTACCTTTTCCTCAAATCAGATATGATAAATGCAAGGCTGAAAACTTATTTTACAATCCTCATTGCAGTCTGCTGTTAGGCACTCTGCAAAGTTAGTTACAATTTTTTTTTTTTCTATTTTGTTCTAGAATAGAATCCATATAAAGGAAAGAAGACTGATGTTAGGAAATTTATCATTAAGTAGCTATCTAACATTCTTGAATTAATGTTGCCACAGATTTTCTTCAAACATTTTTCCAAAAGCTAACATTAAGTCCCTCCTTAGCTAAAATACAGTCTTGCTCTGTCACTTGGAAAGAATGCTCGTTACACATAATTTGACCTCAAGAGTCAGAGGAAACATCCTTCACCTTTCATGATTATGCAGTTTCCTTACATGAAATGTTGGCATTTTTGTCCCTAGCATGTAAAACAATCAACAATTTAAGATAGAAGATTCTAAAGTGTGAGTTTTAAAATCATAGTAAAATTTGAATTGCCTTGTGTCATTTCTCAGGTGAGAAATAAGATATAATATTCAGAGTAGACTCAAATTGGGGTAATTCAGCACTGGCTGAAACTTGTTTGCGTAATATTCCTTTCCTGCTCACTCCCTTCAAGCTCCTCTGTACCTTATACAGGGGTGGGAACAGGACTCAAAATGCAAAAATAAAATATTTCACCCACATGACAAGCAGATTTCAGCTAAGTGGCCTAATTTTAGACCTCAATATGTCAGCACTTTTTCCAACTCCTTGTTTTAAAATGGAATGTAAAAACTACACACTTAATTTTCCAAGTGGCTAAGCTCAATCAGTTGGGGCTCAAATTCCAATTCCATAACCATTCTACTGTCATAACTATTAAAATCATTAAAAGCAAAGTGACAAATGTTATCACAGGGGTTAGATTACTTACGGTACTAAATTTCTAGTGTAAACAGTAACTAAGTTATATCACTTCCTGACTGCCAAATTAAGACAAAATAGAAAGAATGTATGTACACAATTGTATTTAAAAATGAAAAACAACAAAACCTTTTTATATCCAAATATATTTGAGACTGTTTACTTCTGATGGCCAAGAATGACAAATAATAAACCAAATATTGTATAATGCCTGCAACCTGTTATCATTGCTTTTCAGAAATAGAAAAAATATTCTTTGCATGCAAACCTCCCTACTTAAAGACATCAGAACTTTATCTAACATTTGGTAAAACACTCCACTATTTTACTCATTAAATAACATCATTAAATAGCATAAAATTGGGTTGTCATAAGTCTAACTAACAACCACAGCACAAAGTTGTTCCAGGTACCTACCTCACTAAAAAATTAAGCCAATTTGATTTTTATGGATGCAGCCACTTTTCCCTCAAAAATACTGACTGATGGTCATACTGAGCCCTCAGAACAAAATAGGAACTGCATCTTGTGTTTTATCTTTGGTGAAAAATGCCAGTACCATATTTGTACTCAGTTACCTCATGGATAGCCCCTTTCATTTTCTTCTTGTTTCAGGCATCCTGGCATGTTCAGTATACTTTTCTTAAAGATGGTTCAGGAGGCAAAAATTATTTGTTAGTAATACAGATTACTTTCTAGAGTTGCAATTTTGAAGAATACAGAGATCAGTTCAAAGAACAAATACTGCTCACTTGGTAGGGGTTTTTCCCTTGAAGATATTAAGGAGCTTAAAAAAAATTATTTCTTGACTAGAGTCCTAATGAAATTACAAACAAACAAACAAACAAACAAAACCACTTTCAACCAGCAAATTGCTTAAGTTCAACAAGCCAGTACTCAACAGGTAAAGGTAACAATCTGACTTCAATCACAACATTAAGTTTGTTGAAAAAGAAGGGTCAGGAAACATCTACTTAAACTTAAGCTTCCTATTCAAACAGATATGTAAGGACTCTTGATTGTTCTTGATTTCTATAATCATAGCCTTGCTCAGAATATGAACTTTACTTTGTCAACATATAAGCCCAAAAGCAAGGCATCCAGGAACAACCTAGGGGGAGAAAGCAAAGTTACTCACTTTCGACAACTACTATATATTTAAATCAAGAACCCATTACAAAGGTAGTCTTTATCCAATTAATCTTTTCATTATTGCTGGTTTTGAAAATGGCCAACAATATTCATTAGGTACTGTACCATTAACATTGCATTCAAAAAAAGAAAACATGGGAAACCAAATTCTTGCTCTCCTACTCTGCTGATATGCTCTGGTATTGGCTAGAGTATGGTAGTACAAAAAGAGTCTTGTCGTGATATAAAAGGCAATAAACACATCAATGGAATAATGTTCATGGGCAGCCAAAATGAAGAAGATTCCAAAGAGGTTGAGAACCCAGGATAAAGTGTGCAAGAAATTCCAGCTTCTTGGTGTATCTGGGAAAAGGACAGAAACATCGTTTCAAAACCACATTCCTTCCAGTGCTCCTAAGTCATGTGTTTCTTAGATCAGTCTGTTCCTTTCATTCTTCACAGAACTTGACACCCTTCCCACAGCCTCCTTTGCAGCCAGTTATCTAATATGCATGGAAGCATTAAAGAGATACTTACATTCAGTGACAAAGAAATTCAGCATAGTTAGGACGACTGTGTGACCACTGAACATGTAATCTCCGCAAGTGTGAACACCAGTTAGGGTCATACCAAAGCCACTCCAAATGGCAAAGGCCCGGCGCAGTTTCTCCCATACACTGCCATATACCTATAAAGAAAGCTACAGATTAGAGAGGTAGGAGCTTCTGAACATCTACTCCCATTGAAATTCAAATGCTGAGTGACTTAGAAATAAGATCTAAACGAAAGCAACCAGACTCCCAGTCTAATTCCAGACATCAAGAAAGAGTGGTCAGAAATATTCTGGTAATTACATGAAATCAATGTAATTCAAATTTCTCTACTAGAAGTTCCTTTACAGTGAAAAGGTCACTATTACACAAAATGTTTCCAAGTTTTAATCCAATAATACAGTAGTATTTGCTGGCTGTTCTTGTCAACAAGAAATAGGCTATGACAGTGACAATGGCTACCATTCAATGTCTATTCATTTTCCCCTTCTTAACTGGTAACAGAATTTCAAACACTGCATTTCCTATCCTCCCTTACAGGCTTGGTGTGGTTATGTGACTAAGTTTTATACAAATAAGATGTAAGTGGAATTGTAAAAGATTTCTGGGAAGGCTAATTATAAAGGAAGGAGACAACAACTATACAGGAGAGCAGAAAGACAGAAGAATCATGAGTTGTGGTTAATTAAGTCCATACAATTACACATGACCTACTTTCAGATTTCTCTTATGAGAGAGAATAAACCATTTGTTTATTAAACCATGCCACCTTGAATTTCCTGTTATTTAAAGCCAAATCTAATCCCAACTCCCACACATAAGCTTAAAAAAGCAATCCATTTTGAGGAAGAGTTTGAGTAAAGGTCACTTTTTTTTTAAAGGCATTTAACACATAATAACAGTACAAAAAATTGCTAGAATTTAGTGTGCATTTACTATGTGTAAGGTATACTGCTAAGTGCCTTATGTGTTACTGTATTTAATTTCCACAACAATCCTATGAAATGATTCAATTGTGCAGATGAGGAAACTGGCTTAGAGAGGTCACACAGTTAGTAAGTAACACAACGAGGATGTGAATCTTTGTTCACATGTGAATCCAGGAAGACCAATTCTAAAGTCCTAAGTCTTAGAATTCCACTCTCCTTGCTAGATGGGGTGCTGCCCAATTCATCAATCATTTAATAAGGCCAGTTAGATTTAAAAAAAAAAAAAAAAAAAAAAAAAAAGCAGGGCAGGACAAGAAGAGGAATTTATTATTAGACAAAAGGAAAGAGAAGTTACTAAAATACACATGGTTTGGTTCCTCTAAGCCCTCTAAGAAGAACAGCGTTGGAGATAGTACTCTTGTAAGAGTAAGAAATTAGGCAGTGAAGCACAGAGACTGCTAGGAAAATGTATCTCAGCCAGGGACAGGAAAAAAATGATGCCAGTCAAAAGAAAGCAATCATTTCTCAGTTACTCAAGTCTCCCTATCCCTTCCAATTTTAAATATCCCAAATATTCTTCCAGAAAAATAAAAATTAAAACATAACAGACTAAGATGCCTTGATAAGACAAGGTACAAAAATCTGCTTTAAGTAGTTCTTTCCTTAGGGTGGGTCCATTGCTACGTTTCAAAAACAGGCAGTTTCTTGGTTCTGTCCCTAAACCTCCTACTTCTGGGAATGAGATTTCAAGCAATTACTTTATTTCAATGAAAATGCCCTATGTAGTTCACTGTAAGGGACTTGATTGCTAATTACTATCACCTTAACCTTCTATTTTTAACAACTGCAACAAATAATACAGGTCAATAAGTAGGTTATAATTTAAAGCAATTAACAGGGGGCGCCTGGGTGGCGCAGTCGGTTAAGCGTCCGACTTCAGCCAGGTCACGATCTCGCGGTCCGGGAGTTCGAGCCCCGTGTCAGGCTCTGGGCTGATGGCTCGGAGCCTGGAGCCTGTTTCCGATACTGTGTCTCCCTCTCTCTCTGCCTCTCCCCCATTCATGCTCTGTCTCTCTCTCTGTCCCAAAAAATAAATAAACGTTGAAAAAAAAAATTAAAAAAAAAAAAGCAATTAACAGTATTTAGGGCAAATTTGAATAGAAATGTCCACATATAACTAACTGATAATGAAAAACAGTCATTAGAGACAGAAAAAGGGTTATCCATACTATAGAGGAATGGTACCTAATTTATTTTTGTAGTACATGTTGTAGCGCTATGTACATATATCATTCTCTTTAGTGGCTGACCCAACAATTAAATCCCTCAGCTACAGGAAATTCTCTTTTCAGTGTAATAAGCTTATATATTTCTTTTTAAAAATCTCTTCTAATCAATTACCATACTATTTGGGGGAAATTGTTCTATCCCTATTTCACACCATGTACAGAAACAAATTCAGAAGAGTAAAGATTTAAATAGAAAACATAAGACCGTAGAAGTCTCATATCATTATCTTTCATTAATCAGAATGACAATGACTCTAAAAATTGATAATAAGTAGTGCTGGCATGAGAGTGGGAAAACTGATATGCATACAGTGTAGGTAGTAGTGAAAAATTTGTCTTTTCTGGTAAACATTTGAGCAATATCATCACTATTTTTAATGTTCATGTTCTTTGAGGTCATAATTCCACTTCCAGGAATTTATCTTAAGTAGATGTTTAAATAAGTGAAAATACATAAATGCACCAGGATGTTTACAAAGGCACTGTTTATAAAGAGTAAGATTTGGAAACAACATAAATGTGTATCATTTGGAAACTGGTAAATCATATAATGGGACACTGCAGCTATTAAAAAAATGAGGTATAACCATATGCATTTCTTTAGAAAAAAGTAATTAACATTAAATAAAACATAAGTTAAAAGAATATCTGCAATATAATCTCATCTTTTATTTAAAAAGTATCTATTATATAAACTTATGTGAATGTGTAAGCATGCTTAAAAATAGTCTATGTGGCTATATACCCAACTGTTAATAGTATTATTTATGGGATGGGTGAAAGAGGAAATTATGTGAGCTTTTACTTTTTTTTTTTTAATGTTTATTTTTGAGAGAGAGAGAGAGCGCGAGCCCGATGCAGGACTTTAACTCATGAATCGTGAGATCATAACCTGAGCTGAAGTCTTTTTAACCAATTGAGCTCCATGTGAGCTTTCACTTTTCAATTTATATATTTTCAGAAAAAATAAAATATTTCCTTTACATGAAATCCTAAGGGTCATATTAACCTTTCCCCCTTGCTTACTGGTCAGTGTCCTAATACCTAGAGAAAGTTTTGTTACCCTTCAGCTCAGGACTGTATTTTTAGTTCTTGATCTCCTTTGGCTGCTTAATCTTCCCTTGCTGGCATTTCAGCTATTTACATTGCAATAGAAGACCTGACAATTATGTTTTACACTTTACAAAGAATATTAAAATAACAACAAAGCTGTTAACACATACATTTGAATATTAGGGAATACATAACTAAAGCATGGAAGTTTATAATAGTAGGATAATAAATTCTTTTGTCCAAATTTAATGAGTCTCAAAGGCCAATTTTGTATAGTATAGGTGGTTTTCAGGTTTTTAAAATTTTTTGTTATCTGGGTTTTGTTGTTCCCATCTGCATAATCTCTCCTCTTTCAATTTAATCAAAAGAGAAGATATGTCTACAATATAGCAAAACAAGCTACAAAGTTTAAAACAAAAACAATAAATCAGCCATTATTTAGTATAGTATACCCCAGGAAAGAGTAAAGTTTAGAATAGAGTTTAGAATGCTTTAAATGAAATATGGTCAAACTGCAAAACTTTTAAAAAAGGAGTGATGAGGACACTGAAGGGACCAGAGTCATGTCGTATGAGGAACTAACGATGTTCAGTATACTGGGAAAGGGAAAATGACAATTGAAAGAAACTTGTTTTCTTTTCTTTCTGTGTTTGTTTATTTTTGAGAGAAAGAGAGAGAGAGAGTACGAGCAGGGGAGGAGGGGCAAAGAGAGAGGGAGACACAGAATCCAAAGCAGGCCCCAGGCTCTGAGCTGTCAGCACAGAGCTCAATGTGGGGCTTGAACCCACGAGCAGTGAGATCATGACCTGAGCCAAAGTCGGACACTCAACCGACTGAGCCACCCAGGCTCAGCCCCAAAAGGAACTTGCTTTCTATAGCTTCACGGCACAGAACCAGTTTCAATGGACTGATGTAACAGGGAGGTAGATTTTGGCTTAAGATTACTACCAAATTATTTCTAGAAATCTATAGAGATCTATAGATCTAGAAATCTATAGAGATTTCTTACAGATATTGAAAATACTTAAAAGCACATTTTACTATTAAAAGCAAAATCTTAGCCCTATTACATATATGGTGCCATCAACCCACCAAGAACAAAAGGAAAGAATGATGAAGAGGTAGCAGGCTACCTTTCCAGTACACTGCAGGTGCTGTCCTGGCACGGAGAGGGAGGTCACAAACATGGTAAAGCAGCGAAGCAAGAACACAGTACCCATCAGACTACAGAGCCTTCGAAGAAGTATTGACCTGTGAACAGAGTGACCAAAAAAGAGAGAAAGATCAGAAGAAAGCAAACCAAAAAACTCCAGGCATCAAGTGTTTACTTAAAGGAAGAACAGACAGGAAAACCACTAGAACTAGATTCTTTGAAGAGGACAGAAATTTTAGAGAATTCTTCAATCTAAAGCATCATTGTCTAATAGAACTTTCCGCAATGATGGAAATGCTCTATAACCGCACTAATAAGGTATCTACATGTGGCTCCTGAGTACTTGAAATGTGACTAGTACAACCAAGGAACTGAATTTTAATTTTATTTCATTTTCATTAATTTAAATAGCCAGATGTGGCTAGTACCTGCCATGTTAGACAGTGCAGACCTAAGAGCATCATTTCATTGATAAGAAAATATGGCTAAGAGAAGGTAAAGGAGCTAGTGAGAAAGAAGTAAGACTAGTACCTAGCCTGATTCTTAGCTTAATGTTAGCCCTGTTATTCATCTATCGCTCATAAATTATTTATTTTATGAGAGGTAAAACTAAACACATGATTCTGGGGAATTTTTTGCTGATTAATAACACCGTAAATTGGTTACCGATAGTAGCTATCTAAGAAACATTATCTAACTTCTCCTAAGTTAAACGTAAGGTATAAAATAATAAGTCTTTTGGGGTGCCTGGGTGGCTCAGCTGGTTAAGTGTCTGATTTTGGCTCAGGTCATGATCTCATAGTTCAAGAGTTCAAGCCCCGCCTCCGGCTCTGTGCTGACAGCTCAGAGCCTAAAGCCTGCTTCAGATCTGTGGCTCCCTCTCTCTCTGCCTGTCCCCCACTTGTGCTCTGTCTCTCTCAAAAATAAACATAGAAAAATTTTTTAAATACTGTTTTTTTAATACCAAGTTTTATATTAAGTAAACTTAAAATTTTGAACTGCACTGTAATATCACTTGTACTGTCATATTATTTTTTTAAATGCCTTAAACCAAAACAGACTATAAGATTCTTAAAAACAGGAATTATGCTTTACACGTTTTTGAAATGCTCTTCCCACCCTCAAAAAAGCATTGAACACAGGTTAAGACATCTCAAATTTTAGTGTGTACACTGGGATGGAGCTTAAGCATCTACATCTTAACAAGAAGCCTGGTGAGTCTAATGAAAGTAGTGCAAAGACCACATTTTGAGAAACACTTTCTTTGACAAATTAAACATCAAAACTTGCATTTAACTGGCCACTGCTATGCTTTGCTAAACCTACCACAGTTTCCTGTTTTGAAGAGTGGATAAATTCAAATTCACTGGGTCTTGTGAGTCAAAGTTAAATCAGAGAGCACCAGTGATATACATGTTCTTAAATCACCTCTGGTTTTAAGCAATTTAGAGTTAAAAATATTGCTGGAAAATGGGAAAGAATGAAGCACAATACAGCCTGAGAGTGTGACAACAATAGCAATCATCAACCTTTCTTTTCACCTTCAAAGCGATGCAATAACCGCTGCTTAGGAACTGAAGCCCATCAGCGGTTTACCTCAAGCACTTCCTGGTGAGGAGAACCGATCAAAAATTCAAGAAACTGTCCCTATTTCTCATCAGTGTCCAAAGACAACAGATAGCAGATCCACAAACTTTAGAGTTCTTTAAAATTTTTCTTCACTATGCCTTTTTACTTAAATAATTTCCTCTCACTAAAGTAGGAAAGAAGCCTCCCTTATACTTTTTTTTTTTAATAAAAAATTTTTTTTCCTTTATATTTCTTAGTGGAAGTGCCAAAGAAGCACTGTCTCTATTCATCAATTCCTACACCATCTTAAGCAAACCACACTGGCTAGACAGATGTGCATGGTGTGCAAAATAATCCCTTTTCTAATGAGCCTCCTGCAAGCAGAGAACAATGTCTTCCATTCAAGCACTATCCTTGTCCAAAGACCATCTTTGGAGGAGTTTCTATCCTTCCACAAAAAGTGATATTTCCGGTTTGTTTCCAAAGAAAGTTAAAGCTAGACTGTTAGCGATTGGCTAATGGCCGAACATTGCCAACTCTGATCTTTGTGTTCAGAATACATTCAGAATGTAACTAAATAAGGAGGTATTACCTCACGGTGACTTTCTTGTTGATCAAACCCAAAACATTTTCCATAATGGCTAAAGGAAATTAACAAGGAAACTACAAAGGGAGAAACAAGGTTTGATGAACTTTATCCAAGACAGTAAAAACATTTTGTCTTTTAATGGAATAACTGAGGTACCTGTGTTTGTGGAGAAGAAGAACCAGGAGCCAAATATAGCACAAAATCATGCCACATACTTCTGTCATGGCAAAGGCCCATGGGATTCTAGGAACACTGAAAGAGAAAAAAATTACATTTCATACTGACAAGAAGTGCATGTATGTGACACCTTTTGTAACATGATACTCTTCAAAATTTATTTCTATAACTTTTACCTCTTTTAGGAGAGGATATTTAAAGAACCTGGGGGAAAGATCTGTTTCATCAAATATCTCATTTATCAAAACTTCTTTGCTGTTTTTGATTCCCAATTAATGGTTCTCTGTGAAGAGGTGACAATCCTTTTCTCCGCCCCCCCCCCCCAGAATGGTAGACCTGGATACGAAACTGCCCACAAAAATCAATGGGAAAGGGTTCACCTCCTGCATGATGTGCTAACTGCAGAATCCAGACAATTGGGGCTTGAACTTGACTCTTTTCTCCCTATAGCAATTTTTATTTTTTAATTTGGTTTTGTTTTAGAGGCAGTAAATTGTTTTTACTCCTTTTTCTGCCCTCCTTTGTTTTATATCCTTGTTTTCTTCTATTGTTTCCATTGACCCCTCTTTCCTCACGAAATCCACAGCTCCTGTGGTTATTCACTAGTAAAATACATGTCACATTTCCTAATTTAAAAAGAAAGAGAAAGGGGCACCTGGCTGGCTCAGTTAGTAGAGCATGTGACTCTTGATCTTGAGGTTTAAGTTTGATCCCCATGTTGGGTATAGAGATTACTTACAATCTTAAAAAATAAATAAATAAAAAGAGTGAAGGAGGAGAAAGAGAAGACAGAGGGGGAAAGGAGGTAAAGGTGGAAATGAATTAGTGCAAATATATCATCTCCAGGTGATCATTTTTTTTTTTTTTCCATTTATTTACTTTGAGAGATTCAGAGAGCATGAGCTACAGCGGGGTAGGGGGTAGGGTGGGGAGAGAGGGAGAGGGAGAGAGACATAAAATCCCAAGCAGACTCAACACTGCCAGCATGGAGCCTGATGCAGGGCTTGAACTCACAAATTGTGAGATCATGACCTGAACTGAAATCGAGTCAGGCGCTTAACCAACTAAGCCACCCAGGCACCCCTGATTGTCTTATTTTTATTCTTTGTACATTTCCACTAAAATTTTTTGTACAATGTATTAATTTTATAACTAAGGAAATAAACATATCTTTAAAAATAAAACATGAAATCTGAAAGAAAGGTATTAATAGTTTTATCCAACCAAACCTTATTCAAAGTGAAGAGAATACATCATCTTTAGTCAGGGACTTGTCATTTATTTACCTCAAAAGATTCCTCTTACGTATTTTTAATCTATTGCTGCCTTATTTATCTCGCATTACTAGGGGAAAAGGTTATCACATATCAGAAATTTTTAAATAAAAGAAAAATTCCTTTAAAAGACTTTTAACTATATAAATTTTTAAATGAACATTTAAAAATAATACATATGTATATATGTGTGTATGTATATATGTGTGTGTGTGTGTATGTGTGTGTGTGTGTGTGTGTGTGTGTGTATATATAAAACAATTTTACAATGTTTAGGATGAAAATACATTTCTGCCCCACCCTCTACCTAATTCTTGCTTCCCAGAGGCAATCACTTTCACTCTTGTGTTTCATTTAGCATTATATCTCTTAGCTCCCACAGTCCATTTTCTCTCCCCTATTCTCTACAGTTTCACAATTTTTTAAAAAATAATTTTTGGCTTTTACTTAAGTTTCTAAATACCATTTGCAGCTGAGTCAGTAGAGAACAATAATTAAATCCCTTTCTTGTAGAAATTCTTATAATTCTCCAGAGCTAAAAAATCTTTCTTTCTTTCTTTTCTTTTTTTTTTAGTTTGCTCTGTTTCTTATGTGCCTATCATCAATTCAGCTTCAAACTATTCTACCAATTCAATTTTTCCTTTTGGGGAAATCTCTCTTAGAGCTCTTCTTTTTTTTTTTTTTTTCAAATTTAGTAGGTTTGGTCATGATCCCAAGGTTTGCCTTTCCCAGAATGGCATATAAATGGAATCACACAGTACGGTTGCATTTTCTAGTCTGCCCGTATGGCTCTTTTTTTGAAGTAAAACTCGACTTTCACCTTGTAAACTCCTCTTTTCTATATTAGATTCTTTGTTTCCTGAATCCAAGTACTCGTCTTTTTCAGTTTACTCTTTAGTTTTGATTGTTTCCTCCAGTCGTTTTCTGAGAAAGACAGGCTGAAGGACAAACTTGTTTTTAATGTTAGATTTATTGAGGTTTAATTTACAACCCAAAAAATTCATCCCTTTTAGCCATGTAGTTAGTTCAATGAGGTTGACAAACGTATTTGTCAGTCATGTAACCACCGCCACTATAAAGATATAGAATATTTTCATTACTCCAAAAAGTTCCCTTGTGCCCCTCTGTAGTCAACCCCCTCTCTCACTTCTAGCTCTGGGGCAACAAGTCAACTGATTTCTGTCCTATATAGGTTTGCCTTTCTCAGAATGGCACATAAATGGAATCACACAGTATTTATCCAGATACCTTTTGTATCTGCCTATTTTCACTTAGTATATTTCAGATCTACCCATATATACTGCATGTATAATTCTTTACCCTTTCTTTATCTACAATTTCCTTTCCATTCACTGGTTGATGGGTATTTCAGATATGTAATGGTATTTGGATATATTCAGTTTTGGGTGGTTTTGAATAAAGACCACATACAAGTCTTTGCATGGATATATGTTTTCATTTCTCTTAGGTAAATACTTAGAAGTGAAACTGTTAAGGGTTATGTTAAGGATATGTTTAACTTTTTAAGAAACTATCAAACAGGGGGCGCCTAGGTGGCTCAGTCGGTTTAGTGTCTGACTCTTGATTTCAGCTCAGGTCATGATCCCAAGGTCATGGGATCAAGCCCTGTGTCAGGTTCCATGCTGAGCATGGAGCCTGCTTAGGATACTCTCCCTCTCTCTCTCTCTCTCTCTCTTTTGCTCCTCTCCCCTGTTTGCATTCTCTAAAATAAAAAACAAATTATTAAAAAAACCACCACAACTATCAAGCTGTTTTCAAAGCAGTTCTGTCATTTTGCATCTCTACCAGCAATGTATGAGATTATCAGTTCCTCTGAATCCTCATCAGGCGTTATCATCAATTTTTTTCATTTTAGCAATTCTAGTAGCTGTGGGATTGGAAAGTAAATATTTTGAGACTTGAAAACTTAAAAATATCCTTGGGTCTATCAGCAATTGCACTACTAGGTATTTCCAAAGGATACAAAAATGCTAATTCAAAGGGGCATATGCATCCCAATGTTTACAGCAGCGCTATCAATAGTCAAATTATGGAAAGAGCCCAAATGTCCACTGACTGATGAATGGATAATGATGTGGTGTGTCTGTGTGTGTGTGTGTGTGTGTGTGTGTGTGTGTGTGTGTGATGGAATATTACTCGGTGACCAAAAAGAATGAAATCTTGCCATTTGCAACAATGTGGATGGAACTAGAGTATATTATACTAAACCAAATAGCTCAGAGAAAGACAAATAGCATGATTTCACTCATGTGGAATTTAAGAAACAAAACAGATGAACATTGGGGAAGAAAGGGAAAATAAGATAAAAACAGGGAGGCAAAGCATAAGAGACTCTTTACAGAGAACAAAGTGAGGGTTGCTGGAGGGGAGTAGGTGGGGGGATGGGCTAAATGGGTGACGCTCATTAATTAGGAGGGCACTTGCTGGGATCAGCACTGGGTGTTACATGTAAGTGATGAATCACTAAATTCTACTCTGAAACCAATACTACACTATATGTTAACTAACTTGAATTTAAATTTTAGAAATATTTAAAAACTATCCTTTGGTCTAACCTTATAACTAATTGGTAGTTTGCTTGGACTGAGAATTCTAAGTTAGATGTTATTTTGTCTCAGAAAGTTAAAGATCTTGTCCTCTAGCTTCCACTGTTGCAAAGAATTTGATGCTATTTAGATTTCCAATCTTTTCTATGTTACTTGTTCTGTCTCTTAAGAAGCTAAATTTTAGGGGGCACCTGGGTTGCTCAGTAGGTTGGGCTTCTGACTTCAGCTCAGGTCATGATCTCACAGCTTGTGAGTTCAAGCCCTGCATCGGGCTCTGTGCTGACAGCTCGGAGCCTGGAGCCTGCTTCAGATTCTGTGCCTCCCTCTCTCTGTGTCCCTCTCCTACTTGCACTCTGTCTCTCTCTCTCAAAAATAAAGATTAAAAAAAATAAATTAAAAAAAAAAGAAGCTAAATTTTAGGCTCTTCAGCATAAAATCCAGTGTTATAAAATTTTCCATTTCTTATTCAGTGGGCCCTTTCAATCTGGAAAGTCACATCCTTTGAATTCAGGAAATTTCCTTTATTATATCCTAAATAATATCTTCCCCTTCATTTTCTCTATGTATTCTTTCTAATACCCTTATTTGTTCACTGTTGGGCCAAATGAATTGATCTTACTTTTTCTCCTCTACTTTTCATTTTTGTTCTACATACAGGGCAATTTATCAAATCTATATCCCAATTATTCTGCTGGATTTTAAATTTCTACTTTCATTTTTAATTTTCCAAAAGCTTTTTTTCTTCTGAATTTTCCTTCTTTATAGCCTACTGTTACTGTCTCATAAAATGCAACATAACATCTCATCTGTGAGAATATGGTTTATTTTTTGAAGTGTTCTTATGCTATTTTGTGTTTCCCATGTTGCTTTTTTCTGTTTGCATTGGTCTTTTGTCCTTAAATGTCTGATCATTCTTGACCATTCATATTTGACAGTGAAGCACTAAAAAAATAATTTGAAGCTCTGTGCACATAGATTGAGCTTCTCACGTTGTGGGTTTCATGGTAGAGTGATAAAGGGGTCTGGTTGATGAGATAGGGATATCTCCCCTACCATTGTATCTATAGTCCTTTTCTCTTGTGTAGGTTTTCCAAGGAGAGGGATCTGTTCTCCTGCTGAGATGACTGGTGTTGGGAGGGAATGGGGATAAGAAGTCTGGCTACTTAAGGAAGGGAGCTAGAAGTTTCAGTGATCAGTATGTAAATTTATAGTAATCACCTTGAACACATCTAGGTACCTTTGTTCTCATGAGTCCAGAGTCCCTCACATTTAACTACTCTGGAGACTATACCATCTATCTTCTGTTGGAATAGAGCAAGTCTAAAAGCTTTTCAACCAATTCTCCCATATTTGGCTCCTATTTGTACCTGGTTGTGACAGATACCTGGTGCCATCTGTTTAGAGAGTTTTTCTGGAGCTCTGCAACACAAACTCCCCTTTTGGACATTGCTAGCTCCGGTTCCTAATCTTATAATAGGCCCTCAAATTCCTACTTTCCAAATATTCATCATTATCACTACTTTTGCCTTCATAGGATTATAGGGTTCCCCTCCATCTCCTTTTTACTGTTATTTTAGTGGAATGTTGTGAGGAAATGTTTTTTCAAGATCTCATTATTTATTTTGATACAAAGTTATCTAAAATGCATTATACATGTACATACCTCTTTTTTTCTAGATAAAATTTAACTGTGGTAATTATTACCATTACTTGGTAATAATCATGATTATGAACACTGATTATTACAGTGAATATGATAATGACCTCAGGATTACTGAGAAATGAAGGTTAAGCTCCAGGCTAGAGTAGTTTTTCCATTATTTATGTTTGCTTTTTATAGTGCTTCTGGTTCTTCTGTTACTAGTATGGCTATCAGCTATCCTTTCTCACTGTTTTAAGTGGGCCTGCCTATAGAGGCATCCCTATCTCCTAATTTTCTGTTTAAGGTGTACTGAAGGTCTTGAAATTGTGTAACATAAGCTTCAGAAACAGACTTTGAAACAAAGATCAGTGTGAAAGTGATTAGGAGTGTTCCCAAGGGAAAACCTTAGGGTAGTAAGAAAATGAGATTAGGAAGGCAAGGAAGCAGGGTAAAAGTGAGACATCAAATAAAGGCTTGTGGGGTTAACTATGGCAAGGGTAATTATGGCTCAATCCTATGGGGACTTTGGGAGACAGTGTAGGTCCGACCTAAAAGTTGTCCCAATTAGGGTGAAGAGAAATAAAATATTTATACCCTATCTCATCAGTCATTAGTTAAAGGCCGTTGCTGGAGGGATGTAAAATCCTAAGCATGTTTGCCTCTCTTTCCAAGCAGGCAAAATGTATTCAGCAGCGCAGATGCAGCTCTCCAACACAGATACATTTACTGGATGTTGGGGGCGTCCACATGCAAGAAAATGAAAGAGATCTGAGAGTACACAGGAAAAACACTGATAGCACCTGTTACCATTCTCCTATGAATAAAGCTTCAATGCTTAAGAGCATGAAGATTTGTAGTGGGTGGCACTATAGGGAGTTAGGCAAAATTTGGCTTCATATCCCCATTACAAACTGAAAATTACATATATGTTTACACAAAATTTTGTACACAAATGTTCATAAGCAGCATTAATGGCAGCCAAAAAGTGGACACACCCAAACATTCATTAACTGATTAATGATAAACAAAATGTAGTATATATCCATACAATGGAGTATTATTCTGTAATAAAAAGGAATGAAGCACTGATACATATTACTATATGGATGAATCTTGAAAAGTTATGCTAAATGAAAGAAGCCAATCACACGCAAAAAAGGCCACATATTGTATGATTCCATTTATATGAAATGTCCAGAACAAATTCACAGGTGTAGAAAGTAAATTAGTGGTTTCCAGGGAATGGAAGGAGGAGGGAATGGAATGAGACTGATAATGGACAGGAGTTTCTTTCTGGGGTAATGAAAATATTCTGGAATTAGTGGTGATAGTTGCACAATTTTGTAAATATAATAAAACCCACTGAATTGTACACTTTAAAATAAAATCCTCATTTCTCTCTCAGGTCATTTTTTCCACCTTTCTCCCACTACACCTTGGTTATAGGCATCTATCGAACCTCAGCATCCATTCTCTCATTTTTTGAAGACTTCAGCTTCTGGTTCACTGTCACTTTCTCTAAAACTTCTATTGTAACTTGCGTTCTTCTCACTTATCTATTTACTTCTCCTTTGGCCTTGTCTTTTACTCTGCTTCAGTGACCTGCACCCATGGTTATAACCTGGATCTTGTCATTACTAAGATTATTTTTCATAATCTTAATTTCAAGAATCCTATATAAACCAACACCTCTTTGCTTTCCAGATTATTCCTTCTAGTACTCCCAACTTCAATAATTTTGAGACCTAAAATCCATTGATCTTACAACATTTTCAGTGTCCTTCACCTATCTCATTTCCTCATGTCCCTTCTTATCCACCTGAGTCCATGGTCAGTCATTATAATCACTCCCTTGCCTGGTCTTCCTTCATCATGCTGCCTAGCAAACCTTCAACCCTGCTTATTAAATCCAGTTATCCACCTATTCCATCCACCTATTCGAGTGAGGTAGTAAAAATACATCATGCCAACATGACTACTAACTTCAAGGAGGCCATCAGTGCTGCTACTACATCACACAAGTCTACTCACTCTCCTAGATGACTATTTTACACCCCATTCATTTTCCTCAAACTGCCATCTTTCTCTCCATTGTAACTCTCTATTTGCAGAGAAAATAAAAACAATCAGGAGAGCACTTCCTCATGCTCTACCATCACATCTAACAATGTGCTTCTGTATTTTCTATCTTCTCTGTTATGTATGAACAGTCCATGTGCCTAAACCAACCTCTCCTACCGATTAGATCCCATCACTTTTCATTTACTCAAGGACATGACTCTGATCATGTCCATCTCTTTCCTCCTAACATCATTCCCCTCCGCCTAAATTGGGTCATTCCTATAATCAATACAACAAACATACTATAATATAGCCCATCCCAAACTAAAATCCTGGTGACTCTCTATCCTTTCCTTCTCTGTCCAAGATACAGCTCCATTTCTCTACCACCTTTACAGGAAACCTTTTAAGATTTGATTGTTTCCAATTTCTCTCTTCCTATTCTTTTTCTCTCTTATCAACTCTAACCAATTTTTTTTTTTAACTTTTCTTGGCTATGAAAATTTGAACGAATAAATACTTTAAGGTCTTCACTTAAATCCTCCGTACAATAATTACCATTTTTTCCACATTTATTTTTTTTCACTCTTTCTATGCATACCTACATACACACACACACATACTGTTTTGGAAGAACCTGAACCCACCCCCTGCAAAGTAAGTTGCAGACATTATGACACTTCTCTCCTAAATACTACAACATGATTCTCCTAGGAAGAAGGATATCCTTTTCATAACACAATACACTATTATACCCAGGAAACTGTAACACTGATTGTTAGACAACATTGTTTAATATGAAGTCCATACCCAAAATTTCCTAAATGTCCCCAAAATGTCAACAGTATATATTTTTTCTTGATATAGGTTCCAATTAAAGTTCATATATTGCTCTTGGTTACAGCTCTTCAATATCCCTACAATTCTCTCTGCCTGACTTCCGTTTGCTATAATATCTACATTTTTGGAGAGTCCAGATCAGCTGTCTTATTAGACTGTTCCTTGTTCTGGATTTGTCTGATAATTTCCTCATGATTAGACTTAGGTTACATTTGGAGGGGCAAGATTATTATATAGTTGATACTGTGAACATCACATCCAATGCACATGTCAGTTTGAAATGCTACATTTGATCATTTGGTTAAAACAATGCATGTCAGATCATGACACTGGAAAGCTACCTTATTCTTCCTATAATTAAGTAGTATGTGAGATGATTATTTTCAAATCATGTGAACATCCTTGATCTTTCACCTAATGATTTTAGCATCCACTGATGACTTGCCTGAATCAATTACTATGCTGGATGTTGCAAAATAGGCCATCCATGTTTATTTGCTGGTATCATTCTTGAAGAATTTCCCCTCTTGCCAGACCATTTTTTGTTTATCACTATGGATTCACAAATTCTTTCTTTTACTCAATATATTAGAATCCATTACCACCACTATGCTTTTGGATGTTTTAATTGCCCTAGTTTGATCAGTGCAAGTCCCTTCAAACCAGCTCATATGTTCTTCTGACATGCTTTCATTGGTTTTATGCACTTCCTTGATTTATGGAACAAGAGCTGTTTCACTCATTTTATATTTTCCTTGCTTCACACTTAAAACCAGTTCATATCAGTTCTTAAAAATCTTCCTCACTCTTCTTTGTGATTTAGTAGTACTCTGCTATGCAGAGTATTATATTCAACCAGTTTTCCAAGGATAGGCATTTATATTATTTCCAATATTTGCAATTACTACAAATAATGTCACAATGAGCAACTGTCACAATGAGCATATGTTTCCTATTTGTGGATTATATCCCATTAGGTAAATTTCAGTAAGTCTCAGATTCTCTTTTGAACCCATTACAATCAGCTTCTGCTTTTACTAACTCTTGTGAAGGTCAATGTTGCTATATCTGATGGTCAATTATCCACATTTTACTTGATCCCTGAATAGCACTTAAAAACAGCTAATTATTAATTATTCCTGCCCTCTTAAAATACTTTTTTTTTAACTTGGCTTCCAGGATACTACTTTCTCTCTCTGCCCTGACATTCTCAGTCTTCTTTACTGGTTTTGCCTTACTTCTCTGATTTCTGTTAGAATGTTCTTGGGCTTGGGGGCATCTGGGTGGCTCAGTTGGTTAACTGTCTGACTTTGGCTCAGGTCATGATCTCATGGCTTGTGAGTTGGAGTCCCACATTGGGATCTGTGCTGACAGCTTCGGATTCTGTTTCTCCTTCTCTCTGCTCCTCCCATGCTCATGCTCCGTCTCCCTCTCTCTCTCTCTCTCTTTCTCTCTCTCTCAAAAATAAACATTTAAAAGATTAAAAAAAATAATAAGGAAATATAAAACAGGCCGCTCATTTCAAAAAAGAAAAAAAAAAAGAAAAGAATGTTCTTGGGTTCAATCTTTAATCTTCCCACTTTTTAACTCACTCGCTAGAAGACCTTATCTAACATCACAGCTTTACCTGTGCTGGTAACTTCCAAATTTCAGCCTACATCTTTCTGAACTCCAACTCATCCTTCCATCTCTTACTTGACATAATGATTTGGTGTAAAAGATATCTCAATCTGACATGTCCAAAACCAAATCCTTACATTTCTTTCCAAGTCAGCTGTCTTCCCATCTCTGTAAAGGGCAACTCCATCCTTGCAAAGGGTCAGGTCAAAAATCTTGGAGTAATCCTTGACTTTTCTTTTTCTTATGCTTTACATGCAAATCCATCAGCAAACCTTGTTGGCTGCGCTTTCTAAATATATAAATAGAACTTGACTCTTTCACACAATCTCTACCACTACTATCCTCATCCAATGCACCTCATTTTTGTCAAGGTGAATTCAATAATTTAATCCCTATTTGGCCATACTCACGTCCACACTCAGGCTATTCTAAGTACAACAACTAGAGTTACCTTTTTAAAATGGAAGTTAGATCACTCCTTCTCTAAAATACTTTCCAATGGCTTCCCTTTTCATTCAGAATGAAAGCTAAAATCCACACAATAATCTACAAGTCACTATACAATCTGGATTCCTGTTTCCTCTCAAACTTCATCTCCAACTGTTCTTCCCAGCTCTCATTTGCTGTTCTTTAAACCTGCTAAGTACCCTACCAATTCAGGATTTCTGCAACTTGTGTTGCAACTTGGAATAAGGAAACAACTTGGAACAAAGAACAAAGAGCAAGGAACAACTTGTTTCCTCTGCCTCCAATACTCTTTCCTTAGATATCCATATGCTTTCTTCCTTACTTCCTTAGGGTCTTCTGTTTATAATTGGGAAAACTGTATAGAATAGGGGAGGAGATATAGGGATCTAACAGTTTCTTCAACAGCTTTCATTAGATTCTTCTTTTAGCACCACCCTTTCACCTGCAATATCCAGAGTTTTGAGAAATCTGCAATATAGACTGGGTTGGTTCTCATTTATCCTAATTGCTGTTTTAGAATTTGATTATTTTAGGTCTGTTTGTTGCCACTCATCCACCTACTTTCAAACTTCCAAAAATGTATGGCTACTCTCTCCTCTCTTATCTGCTGCATCCTTGTAGGCTTACACCTTAAACAAAAACCTCTTTACTACACTTTAAATTGGGGTTTGTGAGGACAAAAATGTGATATGTACATCATTTTGCCATCTCAACACGAATACTTTAATTCACTTCATTAAAAAAAACACATTCTAAACAACAAAAAAAAAACATTCTACAAGGCACTTTCAGAAGGGTAAATATTTTATAAAAACAATCAGGAAAGTTCTGCAAACTTGAAACAGATTTTTAAAATCACAAATATAAAAACTAATAGTTTTGAGTTTTGTTCTATTCTTATTTTTCATATGCATATACTATATTCTTTTTTATGCATGCAACACTTCATAAAAACAAGAGGATACTATCAATGAATCAATTTGTATTATTTGTGATAATTCCAATTTATTTGGTGATACAGGAGCCTTCCCCATATTTTTGGAAAAGCTTTTAAACCCCATTCATCAAGAAAAGGTAACCAAATTCCATTTATTATAGACACCATTCCAGGAAACCCTTTTAAAATGTGAACTGCCCAAGGAGCTATAATATAGCTATAAAAAAATAAATTAAGCAGTGGCTTTTCCCACTCACACAGGCTTAAGGTCTAATTTACTTTAAGACAGGGGAACCTGGGTGGCTCAGTCGGTTAAGCGCCTGACTTTGGCCCAGGTCATGATCTCACAGTTTGTGAGTTCGAGCCCCGCATCAGGCTCTGTGCTGACAGCTTGGAGCCTGGAGCCTGCTTTAGATTCTGAGTCTCCCTCTTTCTCTCTCTGCCCCTCCCCCAGCTCATGCTCATACTCTATCTCTGTCAAAAATAAATAAACTTAAAAAAAAAAAGTGACTTCAAAGCATATCTTCATATGCTACCAGATAAATAGAAAGTATGTATCAACCAAAATAATAACAAACAACATAATTATCATAACTATATTATCATTGCTGTTATTGCAACCTTCTGCAAACTTGGCAACTAGAAACAAAACTTACCTGTCTAAGAATATATCTGGGAGTGGTGGATAGGTCTGCATATCAGGCACTCGCTCGTGGACTATAACCATAATGAAAGATGTAAACCCAAATACTATAAAAACATATATACAACTCAATATGGTCTTCCAATACTCTGGGTCCAATCTTCGAATAGAATGTTTGTTTTTACCATTCATGTACTGGTACTGATCAGAATTCAAATCAGTGATTGGTCCATCACAGTCATGTGAAGGCTCTCCATTACAGAGCCACTCTGCGCTGTGAAGAGCACTGATGAAAGGTGTCATGGAACCCATGGGACTGTCACTGTTGTATCCCATTTCTTCTAAAACATCAATATGTATTTTCTGCAATTTTCGGACTGAGAGCATTAACCTTTTAATGTCCCCTAAGAT
This sequence comes from Herpailurus yagouaroundi, assembly GCF_014898765.1. Classification (NCBI taxonomy): domain Eukaryota; kingdom Metazoa; phylum Chordata; class Mammalia; order Carnivora; family Felidae; genus Herpailurus; species Herpailurus yagouaroundi. Next base: position 15,991,017 of record NW_024412404.1, on the reverse strand, counting down.
TTTGATTTCCAGAGGAGGAGACCGGAGATCATATTCAGTCAATGTTAGCAATGTGATTCCATCAAGTCGGTGCTTATTACATAAAATGTCCACATATTCAAAAAAGCCTTCATCCTTCAGCCAAACAGCTACATGCTTGGTAGTCCAGCGGCGAATGCAGAGGTGATTAGGAACAGCCATTTCCTTTTCCACTGCCTGTCCAGGGAAATCAGGAAAACAAAACAAAAACTTCAGTGTGTCCTAACAACTCCTTTAAAGACCAAATACACATAAACATACCAGAAACAATAATTTTTCTACTCTGATCTATTGGCTTCTAGAAGACAGTAAAAAGGAAAAAAAAAAACAAAACCCAAATGATTGGTTTTCAGATTAACATTCTAATAATTTCATGATATGGCCCCCACAGAAGAAGGAAGGCTAATGACTAAACATTTTTACAAAAAATTACTCTACAAATGGCCTTTCCACACCATAGCAAGTGTAACTTCATTAGAAAAAGCCTACTGCTGAGAATTGAGAAAAATCTCATTTTAATGCTTTTCTTAAAATGAGATACAGAAAGATACCTAATACATAAAAATTAATCAAATTTTAGAAATCTTCATGTTTGATGGAATAAGTATCTCCCACTTCTCTAAAATGAGAAAACAAAAACAAGAAACACCACCAAGGTAGATAGAGAACTAGTTTTAGGAAACCCCTTAGATTAAGAATATTTCTACCCACTACACAAATGATTTCTAAACAGATATAAAGCCTATAAACTAGATATAAGTATCTTATAAGCTCATTTCTTTCCATACTTTGAATATACCATTATAGAACTAAAGAAGAAATTTCCTTCTTAAACTATCACTGAGATTTCAGTGATAAAATTTTTAAAAGAAAACTGTCATTTCAATGTACTCATATTTGAGGACCCAAACTTTATATTGTGATTGTAAAAGGCCAATAATGTACTATCTGAAAATGTACTAATTATGTTTACTACTTTGATCCACATAGTTCTGTTTATGTTTTTTCCATTCTAAAACTTTCAGTAACTTGGGCCTCTATCAGGTTTATAAGATAACACAGGAGACAAAGGCCTACATGGAAAAAACTTATTTCCCTGAAGTACTTTCCTCAGTTACTAAAGCATGTGGGTTTTCTGACATCTTCCATATTTTTAAAGATCCTATTTCCTTCTGAGATGATTTTTTAATTAATTTTTTTGAGAGAGAAGGTGCAAGTGAGCGAGGGAGCAGAGAAAGAGAGAATCCCACGAGGGGGAGAGAGAGAGAGAGAGAGAGAGAGAGAGAGAGAGAGAGAGAGGAGACGATTTTTTTAAAAAAACACAGTAGGCAAACTTTAAAGCATAACAACAACAACAAAATAATGACATAAGAAATACCCAAATGTCCACTACCCAGTTTGAAAAAATATCAAATAATTCCAATATATGTTCTGTTTCTTAATCTGGGTATTAGTCATACAGGTTATGTTCATTTTATAAAAATTCAAGAAACTATATGCTTATGATCTACACTTTACGTATGTTAAACTATATTTTAAAAGTTTGCTTTAAAAGGCCAAAAACAAAACATCAATACAATTGAATGTCCCTCCCTGATACTGTCCCCTTCCTCCCCTTCCCAGATGAAATAATTCTTGATTTTGGTGTTTATCATTTTCTTATAATATGCACTTTTGGCTATGATAAATCTTCTATGCTTACTTATGTTGAGAAAAGTAAAAAAACTGCTACTGTTCTACATTCTTCCCCTGCCCACACAAACTCTTGCCATGAAGACTTATAAATACTTGAAAAAGGCAGATACTTAACTACATGAGCACCACCACTTACACCATCAAAAATATTCAGGCAACAAGAAATGCTTATTAAATATTTATTTCTTAATTACTAAAAAGCAATCCTAATTTTTGGAAGCCTTTAATCAGATTTTGTTTCCAAACAGAGTTTTTCATATTATCAATCCACAATAGCTTTTCAGTCTTAGAACATTAACAGCACATCTGCCTATAAGGATCTGTATGCTTTAAAAAGCTGCCTAATTCTTATGTACTAAAGAGCTACATAAACTCTTACTCAGCTCTTTTTAGCTACAGTATATCATCGCCATCCCAAACATGTTTTATGCAGTTTACCACATTGAATTTATACACACTGATGTATATCATTTTATGTAAGTTATCACATATATACAAAATTCCATTAAAATGACTTTGGTATGTTTTAGTTCATATATATATCCAGATGGTTTCATCCCACCCACTACATACATATCTCTTCCCCAAAGATATGCTCTGAATTAATTTCTTCATCTTTGAATATCCAACCACACCTGTTACATACAAACTCTGCAGCAGTTACGATGTAGCAAATTTGCAAAGTTCATCTCCCACAAAACAAGGCTGGATTCTTCTGTCATTTTATTTTCTATTCTGCTACCTTTCTCCTTTCTCAAATAGCTTACCACCAATGGGTTCCAAGTCACTCCCATCCTTATAGCATTATCCTTCAGTACGGTTTTGTCTCATACACTGTTCAAAATGATCTTCTCTTTGTTGTTTTCTTTTTTTTCCCCTGTCTTAGATCACCAGTTCTCTATACTCTCAATTGGGCCAACAATCAAAGTTTGATGCTGGTGTTTTAGCTGCTACAAAACGAGGAACACAAGGAAGCCTTCTGGAAGTCTTTGAGCCTGCTGTGGCAATGTCCTAAAAACATGACACACTCCACTAATGTGCTTCATCAGGTCAGGACATGTCCTTTAATTGTATGCTACTACATATAGTTAGAGGCCCATATTTATGTAACACCGTGAAAACCTGCACTAAAGAGGTATATTAAAAAGATGATAAAAGGCTTTAGGGCCAATTTAGTATTTATGTTGTGCCATAGAAACTACATGGAACAGGAAATTTTGAACAGAGATATGACGGCTATGAGTTTCACATAAATCCAAAAAAATGAAATTAAGTTAGTGTTTAAGAACACTTTCAGCTTTAATCAATAATTAATATGAATCAATTAAGGTTTAAAGGGACTCCATTTTTGACCAAGATTTAATGAGAGGGACCAAATTTACCCTCCCACCACAAATAATCAAATGATAGACAAAATACATGGGAGAGAAAAACCAGCATCAAGACACTGGGTATCAGACAAAAAAGATCGCTGCCAGACAGAATACAAAGTGAACCCTACTGCCCCAGCTTACTGCCCTGAGAGGTTCCAAGTCATGTGTGACACAGGACACAAAATGGGTGAGGGCTGGCGGACTTGCTGAGTTGAGGAGATAGAGCTGAGGGTCTGGGGAGATCCAGGTGGCTAGTGTTCATGAAATAGATTACTGGAGAAGAGAAAGATGCACAGACAGAGAACTTGTTATAGACTGAATGCTTTGTCTCTCCAAAATTCATATATTGAAATCCTAACCCCCCAATTAGGAGGTGACTAGTCATGAGGGCAGGGCCCTCATAAATGGGATTAGTTGCCTTTTAAGAGATACTCCAGAGAATTTTATCACCCCTTCCACCACCTAAAGACATAACTAGAAGATGACTGACTATGAAGCAGAGTCAGGCTCTCACCAGATACCAAATCTGCTGGGCTTTGATCTTGGACTCCTCAGTCTCCAGAAGTGTGAGAAATAAGTGTGCTTTGTTTAAGCCACCCAGTCTACAGTATTTTTGTTATAGTAGCCTGAAAAGACTAAGACAGAACCCCAGAGATCTGCAGAGATTGTCCTTTGAATATGCAGCTAAAATGCTGATCATCACATACACACGAGGAAACAAAACAGGACTGAAAAAAGCACCACCCAGAAAGATTAGAGGGAACAACACTCAGTACACACACAAGACCAATACAAATGCCTACCCCAAACAGACTGAAAAAAAACAAAAGAATCTCACAATTCATGGGGCATTAGGCAAAGTGCATAGGAAGATCTTGCATAGTAGTAAGACAAAATTAATCCTAAAGCAGTAGTTGTTTGACTGGGGGCAATTTGCTACCCCCTCCCCAACATTTGGCAATTTCTGGAGACATTTTTGGTTGTTACAAGTAGGGAGTCACTTAAAGGGCAGAGGCTACAGATGCTGTTAAACATTCTACAAAGCACAGCATAGCCCTTCACAACAAAGAAATAACTGATTCAAGATGTTGATACTGAGTGCTGATATTGAAAAACCCTGCCCTACAATGAACAGGTCTCTGGTCCAGTCAAATCTTTTTTTCTTGAAGTTTATTTATTTTTGAGAGAGCGAGCGAGATAAAGAGAGAGAGACAGAGACAGAGAGAGAGAGATTATCCCCAGGCTCCATACTGTCATCACAGAGTCCAAAGTGGGGCTCGATCTCATGAATTGTGAGACCATGACTTGAGCTGCAATCAAGAATCAGACACTTAGCCAACTGAGCCACACAGGCACCCCCAGCCAAACAAATGTTAAAATCAAGATCCAAAAGAATCAAATTATTTCCCAGTAACTTAACTACATCCTACAACAAAGTTCAAGATTACTAGGAGTATTTAGCACTCAACAGATAAAATCCATTATGTCTGGCATCCAATCAAAGATGTCTACTCTCTATCCAGAGTAGGAAAAATTACCTATAATTAATAGAAAACAAATCAATCAAAATTGACCCAGAACTAATACAGATTAAATAGAATTAGCAGACAAGAAAATCAATGAAGTTATGATAACTCTATTACATATTCAAGAAGTTATAGACATGGGCCATAAACAAGCTCCAATGGAAACTTCTAAAGATGAAATTACAATACACAGAATGAAAAATACACTGGATTGGATTAACAGCTGATTAGACATTACAAAAGATAAGAATAATAAACTTGAAGACACAACAATAGGAATTACTCAAAATGAAACACAAGAAAAGATAAGTTTTTTTTTCCTTTGAAAGTAACCTTGTAGGGGCGCCTGGGTGGCTCAGTCGGTTGAGTGTCCGACTTCGGCTCAGGTCGCGATCTCGCGATCTCGCGGTCCGTGAGTTCGAGCCCCGCGTCGGGCTCTGTGCTGACAGCTCAGAGCCTAGAGCCTGCTTTGGATTCTGTGTCTCCCTCTCTCTCTGCCCCTCCCCCACTCATGCTCTGTCTCTCTCTGTTTCTTAAAAATAAATAAATGTTAAGAAAAAAGTTTTTTAAAAAGACACTCAAAAAAAAGCATTTGAAAAAATCCAATATTTATTCCTGATAAAACCTCTCGGCAAACCAAAAACAGAAGCGTCATCAACTTTATAAAGGGCATCTTTGAAAAACCTGTAGCTAATATCATACTTAATGACAGAAGTCTGTACACTTTCTTATACTATCAGGAACAAGCCAAAACTATCCATTCTCACCAATTCTATACATTGGACATTCTGGCCAGTAGAATAAGGCAAGAAAAGGGAATAAAGCCATACAGACTAGATAGTAAGAAATAAAACTCACAATCTGCAGAATTTGCAAGCAATATAATTGTTTATTTAGGAAATTCAGTGGAATCTATACATACACACAAAAACCTACCACAACTAGGAAGTTAGTTTAGCAAGATTGCTAGATATAAGATCAATATACAAAAATCAATTGTATTTCTATATACTAGTAATAAAAATTCAAAAACTGAAATTTATAGGGGCACTGGGGAGGCTCAGTTGGTTAAGCATCTGACTCTTGGTTTCAGCTCAGGTCATGACCTCATGGTTCCTGAGTTCCAGAACATTGGCTCTGTGCTGACAGTGTGGAGCCTGCTTTGGATCCCCTCTCTCACTCTCTCTGACCCTCCCTTGTTTATGCTCTCTCTCTTAAAATAATTAAATAAACTTTAAAAAAATTGAAATTTCTAAAACACTACCATTTACAATAGCATCAAAAAATATCAAATACTCAAGGATAAATCTGACCAAACCCGGAAAAGACCTGTACACTAAAACCTATAAAACACTGTAAGAGAAATTAAAGATCTAAATAAACAATGAGAAATGGGTGGGTCAGAAGATTCAATATTGTTAAGATGTCAATTCTCCCCCAAATTTGAACTACAGATTCAGTGCAATTCTAATCAAAATCCTGGCACGCTTTTTTGTAGATGTTGATAAACTTAACTCACAAAAGCTCATATGGAAATGTAGAAGATCCAAAATAACCAAAAACAACTCTGAAAAAGAACAAATTAGCTGATTTCAAGACTTATCATACAGCAATTATTTTCTACCGCTATGTAGCTAATTACTATAAACTTAGTGACCACCCTCAGTTCTTGCCTCTTCTTATTCTGAAAAGCAGCAGCTTCACCTGTGTTGAACTCCCCTTGTACCTGGAATCTCTCCTGGAAAAGCAAATTCCTTCTCAAGGACTTGCCTGATTAAGTCAGGTCCACTAAGAATAATCTTAGTTTCTTAGTCAACTGTGCCACATTAACACAACATAATCACAGGAGTGATCGCCCATCATATTTACAGGTCCCTTCTATTATTATACAACAGTCACTGGAGACCATTTTAGAATTCTATCATCTACCCCAAATCAAGACAAAGTGGTAGTGGCATGATGATAAATAAAGCAATGGAACAGAACAGGGAATCTGGAAATAGACCTAGATAGATAGACAGATCGATAGATACCTGTTTTTCTACAAACATGTAAAGGCAATTTAATGAAGAAAGGATAGTCTTCATCAAATAGTATTGGAACAAATGGATATCCATATGCAAAAAAGTCAATCGATATCTCTCACCACATATAAAAATTAACCCCAAATGCATCACAGACCAAATGTGAAGTCTAAAACTATAAATCATCTAGAAGAAAACACAAGAGAAAATCTTTCTTACCTTAGGTTAGGTCAAGATTTCTTAGATATGACACCAAAAGCAAAATCCATAAAAGAATAAACTGATAAACTGGATTTCATTTGTCTAGGTAGGAGACTGAAGGACCTTTATAGTTTTTAGTCTGTAAATTTCTGCATTGTTTGAATCTTTTATAGCAATGTATTTCTATACTAAAAAGACAGAAAATACATAAAAGTAATATATATTCATTGAAGAAATAAAATTTTAAAATTACCTTTGAGACTACTGCTTGTAATTTGTTATAACTCTCACAGAATTTTCTACGAAAAGAAATCATACCATAGATAATTCTGTCTCATTTTTCCTTAACATTATTACATGAATCCTGTCTCATATTATTAAATTATCCTTTGAAAAGGACAGTCCATTAATGGTTATACAATAGTTTGTCCATCTCTCCATTGTTGGCAATTGTTCACAATATTATTACTATTACAAATAGTACTGTAGTGCCTTACTTAAGATTTCTAGGAGTCAAGTAACTATCAAAAAAAATCTCAAGTGTTTCCCCACTAACGTCATTAAAGCTTAATTCACAATTAAAAAACACTGCATGAAAAGCTTGTACTTGTCTAAAACATTAATTGGTATGTATAAAGGAAACATCACCATTTGAGATAAAATTCTAAAGAGGTTTACTCTGAAATCATGAACAATTAAGAATTTAATTATCAAAGGCACTGAGAGAATATTCAACTCCTGCAGAATCTCATTATCAACAGGCATTAGTCAGAGTTCCAAGTCCTAGATAACAGAGAAACAAAAGGAGCTGACTGTTCTGTACAAAGGGGAACAAAAGTATCTTATGGATGGACTCCAGTTAGAAATTTTTGAAAACTATAAAAAATGCAATTTTCGGCACATCAACTCTTTTATTTACAAGCATATTTCTTTTCTTTCCAAATTTAGTTCATACTAATTAGAGATTTCACCAGTCTGAGAGCAAAAGAGCTTACAGTATATTGCCTATATACTGTAAAGATGACTTTATCTCCATACTTAATAAAATGAAAAAAACCTTATCATAAGAACTTTAGTTTGGTATTTCTTAACAGTAGCATAGCTATTCCTCAATCAACAAGCCTTTAATGCATCCCATTAGAATGACCCAAATCTCTTCACAATAATATAAATAACTCAGTTGTGTTCTTCTCTATTAAAACTGCAAGTACTGTATGTTAGGCTTGACAAAGTACAACCAGTCCAGAACTGCAAAAGCAGATAATGATTATCAATGAACTCTTTCCCTACTCCTCCTTGTTGAAACTATTTGTGTGCTCCACCCTACCTCTGTATGACCAGTTGCAGAACAATCTGGCCCCCACTGAAAATGACTGAACTGAAAGGAGCATTACCTTCGTGAATCACACTGACTCAGTGTTTGTGACAGATACGATGAATTTGGCACTGATGAATTGGCATCTTTTCCAATCTCCCTCTAGTTGTTTTCTGCTACTACAGAGGTTGAAAGCTAAAAAATTATTCCCCAGGATCCCTTGCAACTAGAGTTCTAAATGTGAATTAGGTTCGGCCAAGTGGATTCTCTGACAAGAGATACGGAAAACAGTAAGTGAAGTAGGGGCCATTTTCCTGAAGTTCTGGCTGTCCACAAGACAGACTATGTAAATGTTGGGTGTGTGTTGTATGTGTGTGTGTGTGTGTGCATGCGCGCACAATTCTCCAGTTTTCAGTCACTAAGTGTTGAGTATAAGGAAGAAGTTGCAATTGTGGAGCAGCAATGCTGCCTTTCTAATGCCTGCATCAGACACGATGATACGTTGTTTTGTTTATGTTTGTTAAACCATACATAAAACTTACTATTTTAACAATTTTTTAAGTGTACAGAACAGTAGTATTAAGTACATTCACATGGATGTGCAACCATCACCACCATCCACTTTCAGAACTTTTTCTTCATCCCAATTGAAAACTTTGTATCCATTAAACAATAACACCCCCCCCCCCCCGCCATTATCCCCTACTTCCTAACCCCACAACAACCAACATTCTACTTTCTGTCTCTATAAATTGGACACTAGGTACCTCATATAAGTGAGACAATATTTGTCTTTCTGTGTCTGGCTTATTTTCCTTAGCATAATGTCTTCAAAGTTAGTCCATGTTGTAGCATGTTATCAGAATTTCCTTCCTTTTTAAGGCTGAATAATATTTTGTTGCATGGGGGTGCCTGGGTGGCTCAGTGGGTTGAACCTGAACCTTGATTTCAGATCACATCATGGTTCATGAGTTTGAGCCCCACATCAGGCTCTCTGCTGACAGCATAGAGCCTGCTTGGAATTCTCTCTCTCTGCCTATCTCAAAAATAAACAAACATTTAAAAAATATTTCATTATATACATATATCACATTTTGTTTACCCATTCATCCATCAACAGACATGAGTTGCTTTCAAATTTTGGCTATTGTGAATAATGCTCCTATAAACATGGCTGTACAATAACTGTTCAAGTCCTATTTTCGTTTCTTTGGTGTATAAACTCAGAAGTAGAATTGCTGAGTCGTTGGTAATTTTTTTTATTTTCAGGAATCACCACACCATTTTTTTTTCTTTTCTTTCTTTTTTTTTTTTTTTAGAGAGAGAGAGAGAGAGAGATGGCACAAGTGAGAAGGGACAGAGAAAGAAAGAGAGAAAAAGAGAAAATCTCATGAGGTACTGAGAGAGTACTGTGGGGGGAGAGAGAAGCAGGGCTCACCCAAAGCAGGACTCAAACTCACAAACTGTGAGATCATGACCGAGTCAAAGCCAGCTGCTTAACCAACTGAGCCACCCAGGAGCCCACCATACCATTTTTCAAAGTAGCTATACTATTTTACATTTCCACCAGCAATGTACAAGTGTTCCAATTTTTCCATACTCTTGCCAACACTTGTTATTTTATTTTATTTTTTAACAATAGTCATCCTAGTGGATGTAAAGTGTAAAGTAGTTTTTATTTGATTTCCATAATGATTAGTGATGTTGAGAATCTTTTCATGTGCTTACTGGACATTTGTATATTTTCTTTAGGGAAATGTTTGTTCAAGTCCTTTGCCTATTTTTGAATCAAGTTGGTTTTGTTGTTGAAATGGTATATTCTTTTTAATTTTTTTACTGTTTTTATTTCTTTGTGAGAGAGACACAGAGCATGAGCGGGGAGGGGCAAGAGACAGAGGGAGACACAGAGTCTGAAGCGGGCTCCAGGCTCTGAGCTGTCAGTAAGGAGCCCGATGTGGAACTTGAACTCACGGACCACAAGACCATGACCTGAGCTGAAGTCAGATGCTTAACCGACTGAGCCACCCAGGTGCTCTGAAATGGTACATTCTTAAAATTGTTCCACGCCGGCTTTCTAATACCTTTGACGACTGTGGCAAAGGTAGCACTTCTTTGGCACACAAGTTCAAATCTTGTTATAGGAGTCATTCCTAGCAGCCCAGCCCAGAGCCTAGAGTAGTTTCTACCTCTTGTAATTGAACTCGCCTGAATATGTCAGTACAGGCCAGGCCATTCAATCTTCCCAGTTGTTAACTTTCTTTTCTTTTCTTCTTTAAATGTTTACTTATTTATTTTGAGAAAGGGCAGGCATGTGGGAGCAGGGGAGGGGCAGAGACAGAAAGAAAGAGAGAATCCCAAGCAGGCTCTGCACTCTTAGCACAGAGGCCTGACATGGGGCCTGATCCCACCAACCATGAGATCATGACCTGAGCCGAAATCAAGAGTTGGGACACTCAACCAACTGAGCCACCCAGGTACTCCAAACTGTCATCTTTCAAAGCAAGTGAAGTACCTAAGGTTAAAGGCTTCAAGCTTGCTCACAAGGTCCACATTATAGTTCAATTCTAGGTAAGGCAAATAAATTTATGCTATTTCAACTTCCTGGGAAATTAATTAAGCAGGATACGGTTTCATCTGTTTTTCCCCCCCATTAAATACACATACTCTTGCATTATCTTTGGAATGAATGACTTGTTTTATTTCAATAAGCTGTACAACATATTTTTTTCTCAACCAAGCACACTGTGCCAATGGAAAAAGATGAAGCAGTAAAATGTCCCATTGATAATTTAAACACAACAAAGGCTCTGATCTGGTCATTTCATCTATTAAATAGGTTCAACTCTATCTATTAAGAATAAGAAAGTAGACAGGTGTCCCACGTCTTCTAGCCAGCCATAGGTCTCCTGGGAGTACAGGAAAAGTGAGGAGGCTGTGGGCTTGGGTGCACCAGACTGCCTACTGTGAAGCCCACAGGGGAGAAAATAAAGGAGGCAAATAGCACGACAAATTAAAGAAAGGGGGAGAAAAAGTAAAACATGAATATATCTAGCAAAAAAAGTCATGTAGCACCTAGGGCAGCAGGAGAGCTTAAGAGATTTTTGACGTTAGATTATTTTTACTTTTAGAGACTATAGTAGGGATTACTAAGAATATTACAAAGACCTGTATGATGAGCACATAATAGGTTCTCAACAAGCATTGTTAAATAAATGTGCAAAAACAAAGTAGCAATCAAAATAACTGCCCCAATGCCCTTCCAAACAGGATTATTAAAAACAAAACACCTTGTTTTACACTGGCTATTTCATTCTTAAGAGTATAGTCTTAAAAAGATTTTACATTTTCCCTTTATTTATGCACATTTTTAATAATAAAATTTTATTACAAATTCTTCAGGGCTTCAGTTTTATATCAACAAATTTAGAATGTCTAACTGCCAAGAGACAACCCCTGGCCACTAATTTGATAAACCCCTAGGAATCAGGATCTGGTAATCAGCCTCAATGATTCAAAATTTGATCTTTTGTCATTACCCTAGAGTTGATCAAATTGAGTGAGACTACAAGCGAACTTATATAAGGTACTGATGGATAAACTAGAATGCCAATCAATACTAGGCACATAAATGTCTAGAAAGAATACTCAAGAATCTTGTCCCAAGCAGATTTGTTCACAACTCTGAAGTATCTAGAAGGCTGACTTAATAAGCAGAATGTTACTTATAGAGTAAGTAATCAGAGCACAGAAAAGCAGATGATTTTAAGCAACATTTTTATGAGACTTAATGTATAATGTCTGTGCCTCACAGAGTATCTGTCTAGAAAAAGTTGTTTACATCTCTCAGTTTATCTCTCTTTTCCACACAGAGTAGATATAAAAAACCTTTGACTCCTCCTTTGCCTATGCTCCATGGAATCAATATAAACAATGGTTTTCAACCTGGCTACACATTAGAATAATCTGAAATAAAACAAACAAACAAACAAACATGCCTGTTCTACTTCCCATGCTTTTTTTTTTTTTTTTAACTTTCTTACTGGATCAGAATCTGAGAAGCTTGATATCTGCATTTTTTAAAAGCTCCCCAAGTGATTCTGAAGCACTACTCCAGACCATCCAATCTAACTCTGCTTGTTCTTCTACTTCTGGCTTGGCTAACATTTAATCTTTCAAGTTCCTTCACACATATCTTATTTCATCCATTATATGTTGATTCTGTGTTGAGCAGCTGTTTCTCCTATATAAAAATCTACATGATACAACTGAATAAACTATACCTATACACAGAACTGCAGGTAAAGACATATCACACTCTAGGGTTGACTACTGATATATATTAAGAAAAACTGCATTTAGTTTATACTAAAAATAATCCTTCAGAGTCTGTTTATAATACCCTAGCACCCAGGACACAGAAACTTTTTATTATTTTAAATAACTGATCAA